>NC_134687.1:277889868-278260493 GCF_050947455.1 Rhinoderma darwinii | reverse complement strand
CAGCTGCAGAATCACACCCAATATGGCTGCCGGACACTGCTTAGCAATTTGAAGACACCTTTACCTGGCTTGTGAGAGGGGGGGGTGAGGTTCCCTCCCACATTTACAGCAGCTGTGAGTCAGGTTGCTTTGCCTTATTCACCTTGCTCTAATTCTGGGAAGTGCTCCCCCTGGTGGCCAACATTGAAAAACATGTCAAATTATTATTTAATTTTTAATACTTTCCACCATACGGAAAAAAAAAAATACAGCAAAAAACGTAAAAAATATCATAGAAATAAGTAACGACACTTAAAAAAAAAGGTTTAATTTGCGACACATTCCCTTTAATTACTGTACTGAATTTGCTGCTATATAATGTCTGTACTCGCATGTTTCTATTTTAGTATTGGAAAAATCAAAACTCTTTCAATAAAACCACAGTTGAAGAAAAAAAAGTCCAATCTTTTGAGAAAGTTATGACCAATTTTAGATTTATGCTAATTAGTTTCTTAATGGACAACTGGGCGTTTAACTTTTTACAAACTGGGCGTTGTAAAGAGAAGTGTATGACGCTGACCAATCAGCATCATACACTTCTCTTCATTCATGTTTAGCTGTACTCACGGCACAGCGTGATCTCACGAGATCACGCTGTGCTGTCACATACTCCCACATTAACTTTACCGAAGTGTCTTGAGTGTGAATAGACATCGCCTCCAGCCAGGATGCGATGTCTATTCACACTCCCGTGATCTCGTGAGATTACGCTGTGCTGTGAGTAAGTCCCGCAAAAAAGAAAAAAAAAAACAAAACCTGGCCAGGAGTGCTTCAGTTCTAAATGACCAGACACTTTTTCAGCAATTTTGCCCTTTTAGATGAATATTTTTCCTCTTTTATCAGTTTTATTAGGGTAAAGTGTTTTTTCTTTCAAATTTCTAGCTCTTTATTCTTTAAAATTTGCAAATTGACATCTTGTGTCGGTCGTTTTGATACACAATATGTATAATCTCGGGTGAATGGGGGCGGCTGCGCAACGCCATGAGTTGGCATTTTAAATTTTATGATTTTTGTTTATTATGTATATATTTTGTTACATATGTCCCCCAAAGGGTCATTAAAAGATCTTTAGGAAACATTCACACTTTAAAAGAGTAACTAAACGTTCAAACTTCTGACATAGGGAGCGTGGCTTGGATGGGCATGTGAGCGGCAGCAGAGAAGGAGCTCCCACCGTCGCTGATGAAAAGTCCTCTCTCCTCAGTCACATTGCGGTTCTATTAGTTGCCTGACACTAGCATCCTCCTGTCCCCACCGGAGCTATTATAATGGCGGGCGGACAAGCAAAAAGACTCAAAGAGCAGTCGGGTGTGGCTGACCGGCATTTCAAGCTGGCGCCAGCACTACTGCCTCAGGAACTAGAGTGGAGAAAGTAATGTCCGCAGGAGCTGTTGCTAAGTTAGCTGCATTCACTAGAGGGTCTGCTAACAGGTATGAGAAGTTACCTGTGGAGGGGGAAGAACTGCTGGATGAGGGGATTTCTGGCAATATACCCCCAGAGCAGCATCCTTCTGTGAGTACTTATGAACATTCTGCTTCTAAGCAGGCTAAGGAGATCAGCAATGTTGTAACTCCAGGCAAACCCACTCTTAAGGATGTACTATAGGCTGTGACAGTATAATCCCTCTCTAGATTTGAAAATATAGTATCTCAGGCAAGAACTGTCATTTACGCATCACGACCTAAAAACGTTAATGAAAGGGTTGTGGAAGTAGAGGGACTCGTGAGTGATGTAGAAGAAAAATTTCCATCACTACTTGCGGATACACGCAGACATGATTAACAAATTGCTGCCTAATTTGCCAAAACTAATGACATGGAAAATAGTCTACGGCGTAATAATGTGAGAGTGTTGGGAGTCCCTGAAAAAACAGAGGGATCCAACCCTACTTCCTACTTTGAGGACTGGCTCAGGAATTTATGTGGCATGGACATTCTTTCTCCATTATACGCTACGGAGAGAGCACAGAGTCCCTACCTGACCCTTGCCACAGGAAACCCCACCAAGACCTGTGTTGATTAAAATACTTCATTATAAGGATAGAGATGTTATCCTAAAGGTGTCAAGGAACTGACCAGAAATAGCTGTTAATGGTCATCGTGTGGCCTTTTATCCGGATTTCTCCTCTGACGTTCAAAAGAGAGAACAATTCCTGGAAATCAAGAAGTGTCCGAGAGCTCTAAATTTCCCTTATTCTAGGTTTAAATCCTGCTCGGCTGAGGATTGCGGCATTGGACAACACGCACTTTGAGAATCCCAGAGATGCGGCCCGCTGGCTGGAATAGAATTTGCTATTGCCGAGACGTGAAGAGAGGCGTTGAAGAATTTTTTTTTGGGGAGGAGTGGATGCGAATTATGATGTGCCTCAATACTGAGCCCGATGAGCATGTGTATCCTTTATAAGGCAGGACTCTTGACAGCACCTTTTGACTCTACTTATTGAGCTTTCTTGCTTGGTTTCGGGAAGAACTGGTGCCCTATCCCGCTTGGTATGTTGAAGTGGGCACGACGACAAATGTTTTATTTCTCTTATACGGTTTTTCTTTTTTCTTTAACCCGTTCCCGCACCTTGACGTAATTGCATGTCAAGGTCTGCAGTAACTTTGCGTACCTTGACTTGCAGTTACGTCTGGGGTTTGACAGTTAACCGCCACGTGGCGCTACACTGCAGGGGTGGTTAACTGTGCAGGGTGTGTGCCCTGCATTCCCTGTAGCAGATCAGTGGACCAACGCGCTGATTTTCGTCAATTAACCCCTTAGATGCGGCGGTCGATTGCGCTCGCCGCATTTAAGGAGATTAGAGCAGATCGGCAGCCCCCACATGAAATTGCGGGGGCTGTCGACGGTTGCCAATGGCCTCCGGGCTGCCATGCACGGACTGTCCGTAACAATGACAGTTAGAATAAATTACACTACGTAGGTAGTGTAATGTATTCTAGCAGCGATCAGAGCCCTTAGTGGGACACGAAAAGGTAATAAAAAGGTTTTATAAAAAAGTGTAAAATAAAAGTTATAAGTTACAAAAACCAAAAATGCTTTTTTTCCTATAAGTATTTTATTATAGGAAAAAAATTAACATGTTAAAAAAAGTACACATATTTGGTATCACCGCATTCGTAACGACCCAAGCTATTAAATAATAATATTGTTCCCGCCTGGTGAGCGCCGCAAAAGAAAAAAAAGTTAAAGAACGCCAGAATCACTATATTTTTGGTCACCACCCCACACAAAATATAGAATAAAAAGTGATCAAAAAGTCGCATGTACTCCAAAATAGTAAAAATAAGAACTACAAACCCGTCCCGCAAAAAATAAGCCCCTACACAGATTGACTGAAAAAATAAAAAAAAGTTATGGCTCTCAGAATATGGTGACATAAAATAAAAAAAAAGGGTTTTTATTGCGCAAACGCTGCAAAACAAAAAAAGAAAACTATATACATATGGTAGCGCTGTAATCGTATCAACCCATAGAATAAAGTAAAATTGTCATTTATAGCCCACGGTGAACGCTGTAAAAAAAGAATAAAAAACATTGTCAGAATTGCTGGTTTTTGGTCACCTTGCTTGCCAAAAAATGGAATTAAAAGTGAACAAAAAAAAATAAAAAGTCGTATGTACCCCAAAATTGTACTAATAAAAACTACAGATTGTCCCGCAAAAAATAACGTGCAGTGTTCCAAAAGCGGATGAGATCGACCACCATTTATCAGTGTGACACTGGCCACATATCTCCAGATTATTTATTTACACCATTATTATACCCTCTTATTATACCCTGATGTACTCTGCCCAGCTTACATAAGTCCCCACATTATAAACTGAAATACCAGGAAAACCCCAAACAGAACTACCACCAAGCAAAATCTGCGCCCCAAAAGCCAAATGGCGCTCCCTCACTTCTGAGCCCTACAGCGTGCCAAAACAGCAGTTTACGTCCACAGATATGGCAACACCATACCCGGGAGAACCCGATTAACATTTTATGAGGTATTTGTCTTCAGTGGCACAACATATTGTGAACTAAACTGGCATATTAGTGGAAAATTTTAATTTTCACTCCGTACCATCCACCGTATATTAACCCCTTCATGCACCGCGACTTAATAGCATGTCGTAGTGCGTGGAGTGATGTATGAAGCCGGATCACACGCGGAGCCCGCGCCATGCGCTGCGGGTGTTAGTTGTGTATTGCAGCTGACACCCCGGACTAACGAACAGGAACAGCGATCGCGCTGTTACAGGATCCTGTAAAAATGACAATATACTGCAATACATTAGTATTGCAGTGTATTGTACCAGCTATCTACTAATTGCTGGTTCAAGTCCCCTAGGGGGACTAATAAGATGTGTAAAAAAAAAAGAGTTAATAAGGTTATTAGTGAAAAAAATGCATTCAATATTTAAAGGGTAACTAAACATTTAACAAACTTCTGACATGTCATAGTGACATGTCAGAAGTTTTGATTGGTGGGGGTCCGAGCACCGAGACCCCCACCAATTGCGAAAACATAGCAGCTGAAGCGCTCGTGTGAGTGCTCAGCCGCTTCGTGTCTGTTCGGCTTATTCCAGAAATTAATGCATCGGAGTACGGACTCAATAAAAAGTCTATCAGCCAGTACTCCGGCTTTTTCCGGAAAGCCAATGTATTAAACAGACACGAAGCGGCTGAGTGCTCACGCGAGCGCTTCATTTTAGCAATTCGTGGGGGTCAGTGATCGGTCCCCGCTGAAGGAGCTGCGGCAACTGCAGTACGGGACAGCAGTTGTCACAGCACCTGTATGTGCCGGGAGGACGGCCGAAACAGCAGTTCCTCCCGCGACGTACTATGCCGTCATGGAGCGCGAACGATGTACTTACCATGACGGAATAGTACGTCGTGGAGCGCGAAGGGGCTAAAGTCCAAAAGAAACAAAGAATCTTTTCCCATTTTTTCTCCAAAGTAATGTAAAAAAAAAAATACACGAAATTGATATCGCTATGTCCGTAATAGTCCGAACTATTACAATATACCATTATTTAACTTGCATGGTGAACGCCATAAAAAATAAATTTAAACCGCCAAAATAAGTAGACTACGCTATTGCTTCCGGCAAAACTAAACTACGGGTCTGGTGCACAACAGAGACAAACCGAAACCATGGGCACCAGATCCGTCACCATTGAAATCAATGGTGATGGAAACGAAAACCTCTGGTTTCCGTTTGTGCCTGTTCAGGGTCCCGGTCTGATGGAAAGCTCCGACGGAATGTCAGAACGGGACCCCAACGCAGATGTGAACGAGGTCTAAGCCCTCACACCTCTCAATCTACCTGAAGGGTTTAAAGTCCTGGGAAGGTATATATGGTGCAATGAGTCCCTTCAGGGTATGTTCACACGTAGTCAACCAAAACGTCTGAAAATCCAGAGCTGTTTTCAAGGGAAAACAGACCCTGCTTTTCAGACGTTTTTTGACCAACTCGCATTTTTCGCGCCGTTTTTCGCGCCGTTTTTGTGGCGTTTTTTACGTCCGTTTTTGGAGCTGTTTTCATTGGAGTCTATGAGAAAACAGCTCCAAAAACGTCTGAAAGAAGTGTCCTGCACTTCTTTTGACGAGGCTGTATTTTTACGAGTCGTCGTTTGACAGCTGTCAAACGACGACGCGTAAATAACAGGTCGTCTGCACAGTACGTCGGCAAACCCATTCAAATGAATGGGCAGATGTTTGCCGACGTATTGGAGCCGTATTTTCAGACGTAAAACGAGGCATAATACGCCTCGTATACGTCTGAAATTTGGCCGTGTGAACATACCCTCAGAGTATTGCTACTTTATGTATGGTATCTTGTTGCCCTCTTGTGGCTAGTTGAGAAATTGACAAAATGAATAGAATGCTAGGGAAGGCCATGTATTTCATGTGTGATAACAGCTGGAGAATTTAATATTGTAAGCTGGAATGTGCGTGGCTTGAGCGATCCAACTAAGTGCTTTGCAATGTTTGACTGTTTACAGGCACATGCTCCAGCAATTGTGCGTCTCCAGGAGACTCATCTTGACAAGGATAAGATTAATACCTTAAACAGAGTGTGGATGGGCCATACTTATCATTCCGCTTTTTCAAAACAACTCTAGGGGGTTAGCATTGTTGTTCATAAATATATTCAGTTTAAATATATTACGTCGCAGGTAGACGAAGATGGTAGATTCTAAATATTTATTATATGTACCAGCACCATATAATCCCACGGTTGTTAGGGAGATTATGCTGATTGTCCTGATTATAATGGTGGGGGATTTTAATATGGTGATTCAGCTTTATTGGGATAGGTTTGGATCAGATCAGACCATGGATCCTACCTCATTGACCCATTTTGGTGTGTTGATGAGAATTGTCATTTATGGATTTGTTGGGAGATAATCATCCGGGAAAATCACCAATTTTCCGGTCAGTCTAGGTCCCATGACACGCTCTTACGTATTGACCTGGCCATGGGTACGGGTGACTTATAAGAGAGGTAAGTTTCTATTGAATATACAGCTAGAGTCCTCTCTGATCATTCGGCGCTGGTGTTGAACTTACGTGCATCACTGGCCCTGATGCCATCGCAGGGGGTTTGGTCATTCAATTCATTTTGGCTGCAGGTGGTTGACGTATCTAAAAGGTTGAGACTTCTTTGGTGGAATATTTTGAAATTAACACGTGATCGAAGTCCTCGGGAATGTTATGGGACGCGGTGAAGGCTTATCTGAGTGGTATACTTCTTTAAGCAATGAGTAAACTGAAAACTCATCAGTTTGGGGAATTTCTAAGCCTAATGCCTCATGCACACGACCGAGTGTGCCGTCAGAGTTCTGTCAGTGATCCGAGGAAAGATAGGACAGGTTCTTTCTTTCCTCGGATCGGAGACTCGGAACATTTTTCACGGACCAGAATCACCCGCTAAAATGAATGGGTCCGTGAAGACTATCAGGTGCCACTCGGATGCTGTCAAAAGCGGCCTGAGTGGCACAGCGGTCGTGTGCATGAGGCATAAGAGTTCAAAGTCTAGATCGGAAATATAGAGAGCAGGGTGGACACTCCCTTTTACTGGAGTGGAAAGAGGCCCAGGATGCATATACCACTCAAACTTGAAATGGCTAAGACTAAGAGAGCCTTTCAACAACAGAAATATTACGATGAGGTTGAACAGACATATGTTAGCATTGATTGCACAAGCACAGTCAGGTTCTTCTTATATTTCTGCTGTGAAGACTGGGGAAGGGGAGCTTGTGCATACGACTGCACAGATTCTCCCCCTGTTTTATTCGTTTTACACTCAACTGTATGACACTAGACTAATATATACTAAGGAAAAGATTGTTTCGTATGTGGGGGCTCTTGGTTGGAGAAGGCGGTAGCGTCCATGGCTAATAATAAATACCGGGGGTTGATGGCCTTCCTTTGTATAAGAAATTTGGAAATGTTCTGTTGCTGCTTACGTTCTTCCAGGAGGCATTTGTATCGGGGCATTTACTGCGTACTATGATGGCAATTATTGTGGTTCTGCATAAGCCTAGCAAAGACCCTCTCCTACCTGACTCGTATAGACCTATATCGTTACTGACTACGGATATTAAAATGCCAGCTAAGGTACTGACTCTCCGATAGGCCACCATAATTTCCACAATTATCCACTCTGACCAGTCAGGCTTTAAACCGATCTACAGCTATAAATATCCGAAGACTGTATTTAAATATTCAAGTTCCCATAGACAATTCTGGTGACAGAGTCATTTGTTCCTTGGATGCCGCTAAGGCTTTTGATAGTGTTGAGTGGATATTCCTTTGGGAGGTGCTGTAGATGTTTGGCCTAGGGCAGGGAACCGTTTTTCTGCCAAGGGCCATTTGGATATTTATAACGGATATTGATATTTATCAACTTAATAATGCCACCCATAGCTGCCCCCCACACAGTATAATGCCCCCATAGCTGACCACCACAGTATAATGTCCCCAAAGCCGCCCCACAGTATATTGCCACCCATAGCTGCCACATACATTATAATGCCCCTTCTGCTTCTCGACTGGCCAACCTCTTCATCCAACACATCTTCCGCCTGCATGACTTACCTCTGCATATCGTGTCTGATCGGGGGATTCAGTTCACCTCAAAGTTCTGGAGAGCCCTCTGTAAACTCCTCGATGTAAATTTGGACTTTTCCTCAGCCAACCATCCCCAGTCCAATGGTCAAGTCGAGAGGATCAACCAGATTTTGGGGAACTACCTACGCCACTTCATCTCCAAGCAGCATGGTGACTGGGTGCAGCTGCTCCCGTGGGCGGAGTTCTCCTACAATAATCACACCAGCGAGTCTACTAGGAATACACCATTCTGCATGGTCTACGGCAAGCACCCACAAATTCCTCTCCCGATGCCTGATACTTCCGAGGTACCTGCGGCTGAATCCACATTTAGAGACTTTTTGAAGATCTGGCAGCAGACTCGATCCTCCATCCTAATGGCAGTGGACCGCATGAAACGGAAGGCTGACACAAGGAAAAGAGAGCCTCCTCGGTTTCTTCCTGGCACTAAGGTCTGGCTGTCGTCCAGGAATATCCGACTGAGGGTGGCGTCATGTAAATTTGCCCCCAGGTTCTGCAGTAGATCAATCCTGTCGCCTACAAGCTTCAGCTGCCTCCTACCCTCAGGATTCCCAACTCCTTCCGTGTCTCCCTCCTGAAACCTGTGATCCTAAACCGCTATTCCAAGACTCCCAGCCCTGCTGCTGCCTCCAGCGGCCCCTCGGACATCTTTGAGGTCAAGGAGATCTTGGACACCAAGAGAGTGAGACTAAATACTTTTTATTTGGTGGATTGGAGGGGGTTTGGCCCTGAAGAGGGGTCCTGGGAGCCAGAGGAGAACCTCAATGCCCCTACTCTTCTGAAGAAGTTTCTCTCTCGCTCTGGTCTCAAGAAGAGGGGGCGTAAGAGGGGGGATACTGAAATGTCCGTGGCTGCAGGCTGTCATCTCCAACCTCCCCCTGACAGCCGCAGCCACGAGTCGGCAAGCACTGGCCCCAGCCTCCTCCTCAGGAGACGCCAGCGCTCACGTCCACGGACCTCATGGATGACCTTTGACCCGTGAGTACCCTGGACTCCAGCCGCCTAGTTCTATGCCTGAGCGTTGTTGTGTTCCCTATAGTTTGTCTATGTGATGGCCTCCTAGTGTGTTCCTGCTCCAGTCCCTGCACCTATACTTGTTTCCAGTTCCTGTTCCTAGCAATCCATACCTTCCTGGTCTAGCACGGAGCTGTGCCAAAGTCGTGCTACGCTGCATCCACGTCTGACCTGCTTCACCTCGCCTGACGTCTGCCTGCCACCTAAGTCCCAGCCGAGCCTGCCCTGCTGCTGTCTGAGCTGCCACAGGTACCTATAGAACTATAGACAGACAATCACCTGCTCCCTGTTGGCCAGCTGCATTACCGCCAAGGCGATATGGCCTAGTGGGTCCACAGACCCTTTGTGACACTGTCTTTCCCTTCCCACCCCCTCATATGCTGAAGCTGACCTGCCGGAAAGTACACCCATGGGTTAGGGACTGCCAAGCTTCCCTCTGTTTTTGGTCACTGGAGAGTTTCCAGTCGAATACGTGCAAATCTTCAACACCATACCAATTCACAAAAGCACCTATTGACCTGATGGAAAAATCTGAGTGGTATCCACACTAGGGCATTATGCATCAGATATAACAGTTGTATCCAGATCATTTTAATTAAATTCGCCCAGTCCACCATTTACAAAGGCAATTTAGTCCAGGCTTCCATAGTATGCTTAAAAAAACCAGCGACCCCTGTGTGGGCTCTAAGAGCAATCGCCAAAGGTTCAATAGCTAATGCGAAGAGCAGGGGAGCCCCTACTCAATGCAATAGATTGTTAAGCAGCCATTGACTCTGATTCTGGCCATCATAAAGCAGTTTAATCCACGAAATATACGGATATACTGATCCCCCTAGGACAGGGGCGGAGAACGTCCGGCCAGTGGGCCGTATAAGGCCCACGGGATAATTTGGTCCGGCCCGACCTCACTCTGACCGCCGCCGCCGCCGTGATTCCGCCCTACTCACTCACATTTAGGAGCCAAGTATGGTGGTGGTCTGAGTGAGGTCAGTGCGTGCCAGCCCAAGAGTGGACCAGTTCGGTCACCTGACCTGAGTCATGACGTGAGGTCAAGTGACCGTACTGGTCCACTCTCAGACCGGCAGTGGCGTAGCTGTAGGGGTCGCAACTGCGACCAGGACCCTAAGCCTGGAGGGTCCGCAGGGCCCCCGTTGCCACACAGCGCAGACCGCTCTGGTATCGCTTCCAACTGAATCTGCATCCGCAGGACGCACATTCAGTCAGGTTCAATGCTGGAGCTTTGCTCCAGCATTCACTATGCCGCGAGCCGCTCGGCGCAGGCAGGCGCTATGAAGTGACATCATCGCGCCTGTCTGTGCCGAGTCCCTCACAGCACAGTGCAGAGAAGGATCCTCCACCCGTCGTGGCAACCGGGATAGGTAAGTAGTTATGTTATTATTTTTCTATTCGGTACATACCTATGGGGGCATTATAGTGGGTATGGGAGGGGGGGCTCATATGGTAGCTGCTGAGGCGGAATTATACTGTATGGGGGCATTATAGTATGGAACAGCTATGGGGGGCATTATACTGTATCGGACAGCTATGGGGGGCATTATACTGTGTATGGGATGGCTTATCCCCAAGTGAAGCGCACAGACTGTCCCATCTATATTTGGTACACAGGATATATATATATATATGTATATATATATATATATACGATACAAAAATCAGGCAGCACTCCGTTCAAATCAAGGTGAAACAAGAGGGTACTTTATTGTCCCATAGACAGCAACGTTTCAGCTCCTTCCACTGGAGCAAGCTGAAACGTTGCTGTCTATGGGACAATAAAGTACCCTCTTGTTTTACCTTGATTTGAACGGACTGCTGCCTGATTTTTGTATCGTATAGAATTGGGATCCTGGTCTGTTCCCGTTGGCTTGCACCCACACTATACTGGTGCTGCTGGATCTATTTGTTCATCTATATATATATATATATATATATATATATATGATGCCAAAATTTAACGATTAACGACACATACAGAGAAGGAATACGGCAGCTACAGTGCATAGGAGTCAATGAACGGGAGCCGTTCCATTGCTTCTGCTCTCTGGCTCTGTACTGCGCAGACGCAGGTCAGAGTCACACAGCAGAGCAGCTGTTTGCAGGGAGATAGCAGGCACCATCATGAAGACCAGCTGCACTGCAGGTAAGGCGTGTGTTTCTCTGTCTGTCCCTCTCTCTCTCTCTCTCACAGACCGCCGCTCTCGTGACCCCCGACGGGTCATCAAGAACCTCAAGGAGAGAGGTTCAATTGCTGTGAAGAAGGCTTCAGGGCACACAAAGTCCAGCAAGCGCCAGGGCGTCTCCTAAAGAGGATTCTGCTATGGGATCGGTTCAACCAGTGCAGAGCTTGCTCGGGAATGGCAGCAGGCAGGTGTCAGTGCATGGCCTGGTATCAAGAAGGGCAGCAAAGAAGCCACTTCTCTCCAAGAAAAACATAAAAGGTCAGATGGACATTCTGCAGGAAGTACAGGGATTCGACTGCAGAGGACTGGGGTATTGTTATTTTTTCTGATGAAACCCCCTTCAGACTGTTTGGGACATCTGGAAAAATGTTAGCGCTACCATGAGTCCTGTCTCATGCCAACAGTAAAGCATCCGGAGACCATTCATGTTCGGGGTTGCTTTTCATCCAAGGGAGTGGGCTCACTAACAATTCTGCCTAGAAACACTTCCATGAATAAAGAATGGAATCTAAACATCCTCCAAAAGCAACTTTCCACCAACGATCCAGAAGCAATTTGGTGATGAACAATGCTTTTTCCAGGATGATAGAGCACCATGTCACAAGGCAAAGGTGATAACTAAGAGGCTCTGAACAAAACATTGACATTTGGGGTCAATGGCCAGGAAACTCCCCAGATCTCAATCCCATTGTGAACCTGTGGTCAATCCTCAAAAAGCAGGTGGACAAACAAAAACACAGAAATGGTGATAAACTCCAAGCACTAATTAGGCAAGAATGGCTTGCCATCAGTCAGGATTTAGCCCAGAAGTGGATGTCCAGCATCTCAGGGCAGATTGAAAAAGGAGGGTCAACACTGTAAATATTTGTATAAACTTAACCCCTTCCCGACCACCCCACGTAGATTAACGAGCTGCAGAGTTGGTCCTTGTGCCTGCAGCCCGTTAATCTACGTGTGCTCCTAACAGAGCACACAGGCAGTCCCCGCAGCCCGTCATCTCCCAGTACAGGCTGCTACTAGCAGCCTTAATACTGGGGGAAAACATCGGGTCGGATCACAGCGATGATCCGAACCGATTGACCCTTTAAATGCGGCAGTCAATAGCGACCGCCGCATTTAAGTTGTTATAGCAACTTCGGTTCCCGGCAACGCGATTGCGGGGGCCGATTGTTGCGGGGGGCGATTGCTATGGCAACCGGAAGCCTAACAAAGGCTTCAGGTCTGCCATCTATTCAAAGCGATTACGTCCTGCCAGAGGCAGGACCTAATATGCCTCCTGTCAGTGTGAAACTGACAAGTATAATACCATGCAATACATAAGTATTGCAGAGTATTATAACAACGATCCAACAATTGGATCTCCAAGTCCCAAGTCCCCTTAAGAAATTACAAAAAAAAAATGTACAAAAGTAAAATGTCAAAATAATAAAATGTAAAAATGTAAAAAAAAATTGGAAAAAAAAAAAAAAAAATCGCCTTTTTTCCCTTATAAAGTCCTTTATTATTAGAAAAAAAATTAAAAAAAATAAATAAAAATATGCATAATTGGTATCGCCGCGTCCGTAACGGCCTGAACTATAAAAGTATAATGTCATTTATTCCGAACGGTGACCGCCATAAAAAAATTATAAAAAACCTATACCGAAATCGCTATTTTTAGTCACTTCAGCTCCCAAATAATTGCATAAATAGGAATCAAAAAGTCGCATGTGCCCAAAAATTGTACCGATAAAAACTACAGTTTGTGCCACAAAAAACAAGCCCTCCCACAGCTTTCCTGATATAAAAAGAAAAAAGTTGTGGCTCTTATAATATGGCGACACAAAAACGAAATAATTTTATTTATTTTTTAAAACTGTGCTTTTTTTCGTGCAAACACTGTAAAACATAAAGAAAATCTATATACATATGGTATCGCCGTAATCGCATTGACCCACAGAATAAATTAAATATGTAATTTATAGCGCAGGATGAATGCCGTAAAAATAAAAAAAAGACAATAGACGTTTTGACGGCCTAATTACACTAAATTCAGCAAAAAACCTATGGGATCAAAATGCTCACTATACCCCTAGACAAATTCTTTTAGGGCTGTAGTTTCCCAAATGGGGTCACTTCTGGGGGGTGTCCTTGAGCTCCAAAAGCCAAATAGCGCTCCTTCCCTTCTGAGCCCCGCCGTGTGTCTAAACAGCCGGTTATTACCACATATTGCCGTAATCAGGAGAAATTGCGTTACAACTCTTAGGGCGCTTTTTCTTCTTTATTCCTTGTAAAAATGTATAACTTCTAAGTTTTATTGAAAAAAATGTAGATTTTCATTTTTACGGACTAATTCCACTAAATTCAGGAAAAAACCTGTGCGGTTAAAATGCTCACTATACCCCTTGATAAATTCCTTGAGGGTGTAGTTTGCCAAATGGTGTCTTTTGGGGGGTGTTTCCACTCTTTTGGCACTACAAGACCTCTTCAAACCGGACATGGTGCCTAAAATACATTCTAATAAAAAGGAGGCCCAAAATCCTCTAGGTGCGCCTTTGCTTCTGAAGTCTGTGCTTCAGTCCATTACTAAACTAGGGCCACATGTGGGTATTTCTAAAAACTACAGTATCTGGGTAATAAATATTGAGTTGCGTTTCTCTGGTAAAACATTTTGTGTTACAGAAAAAAAAATGGATTAAAACGGATTTTCCGACAAAAAATAAATAAAAAAAAAGAAATTTGTAAATTTCTCCTCTACATTGCTTTAATTCCAGTGAAACACCTAAAGGGTTAAGAAAATTTCTAAATGCTGTATTGAATACTTTGAGGGGTGCAGTTTTTAAAATTGGGTGACTTATGGGGGTTTCTAATATATGAGGCCCTCAAAGCCACTTCAGAACTGAACTGGTACCTATAAAAATAGGTTTTTTGAAATTTTCTTGAAAATGTGAGAAATTGCTGCTAAAGTTCTAAGCCTTGTATCGTCCTAGAAAAATAAAAGGATGTTTAAAAAAACTATGCAAACATAAAGTAGACATATGGGAAATGTTAATTAGTAACTATTTTGTGTGGTATTACTATCTGTTTTACAAGCAGATACATTTAAATTTAGAAAAATGCAAATTTTTGCCAATTTTCTCTAAAGTTTGGTGATTTTCACAAACAAATACTGAATATTGTTCCACTAACATACAGTGCAATATGTCACGAGAAAACAATCTCAGAATCGTTTGGATAGGTAAAAGCATACCCAAGTTATTACCACATAAAGTGACGTCAGATTTGAAAAAATTGGCTGCGTCCACAAGGCCAAAACAGGCTCAATCCTGAGGGGGTTAATGTAGGTCAATAAAAGTTGAAATACTTAGGCCTCATGCACACGGCCGTGCCTGTAATCAGGGCCGGCGATTGCGGGCATGGCCGGTCGCGGGCCGCATTTTCGGGCCGTGCTTCCATACAAAGTATGGGAGCACAGTCCGTAAAATACAAAAATTAGGACATGATCCATAATTCCCGGCACAGTTCTACAGCACGAACACCTATCCATAGCGATACGGAAAGGTGTCCGCAGCCAATAGAACCAGGCGGGTCCATAATTGCAGTCCGCAATTACAGAGTTTTTTTACGGCCATGTGCATGGGGCCTTATGAAATGCTTATAATTGTACTTCATTATACCATAGAAACATCTGACTAAAACATCTAAAAACACTGAAGCAGTAAACTTTGTGAAAACCAAAATTTGTGTCAGGCTGAATACTTTTAGTCAGGACTGTAGTTCCCTCGACGTGGCCACATAGGTCGGAAAAACAAAGACAACACGTGAAGAGATCTAGGTCCAGTGTGCCCGACTGCTCACAGGGCAATGGAAAAACGCCTGGGTGAAGGAACCACTCTCTTGGATCCAGTTTCTCTCGACTCAGTTGTTCACTTTCAGTATGTGGACTGCTAATAAGACTAAAAAATGATTCTCTGCCCACAGAAGAATCCAAGAGGACTACTACAGAGCCAATCAGAATTTGGAGCCACTCTGGTGGTTCTGCCATGGAGTTGTTGGTTTGGATACAGACCGGGCGGGCCCAGGGGAAGGAGCGTCCAATGGGAGTGGGCCAGAAAAACTGTCCTCAGTTCCAAAAGATTGTTCCGAAAAAGAACTCTTCCGTCGACCAGGTGCTCTGGACTGTGCGTATGGCAGAAAACTGCACCCCGTGGTTCAGACAGGGTTTCTTTTTTTACATTTATAAACACATGGAGGGGAAGGACTTTCCTATTGCGATGGCCCACGAGGTCTACCACCAGCATAACTCCTGACGGTTCCGAGAATGCAGAAGGATGCGCTTGTCCAGGGGAAACTTAGTCTTGTCGAATTGCGAAAGGATCGCTTCCTTGAGGGATCTGGAATAGAACTTGGGCATGTAGAAATGTAACCAAGGTCTAGACCATCCTGCCCAGCACCCTCGTATAGGAGAAGGTGTTCCAGCAGAGGGCGATCTCCGCCCAAAGGGTGTGGACCTTTTCCCCCTGGAGATGAAGCCTTGCAGATCTGGTGTTTAAGTTCATAGCCAGAAACTCCATATTCTGAAATAGGACAAAAACAGAAGCGTGCTCCAGTGTGCTAGGTGGAGTTGAAGGAAGAAACTTCCTGAGTGAAGAACTCTATATTGAAACTTGTTGACAGAACCCTTCAGACATAGGCGTCCACATTAGCAAACCACGTCTCCTAAAAGGAAAGCAGACATCCTACCAGCTGAACAGCCGACACAAGTGGGGAGGCACTCCTGCTTAAGATCTTTTGGCAAGGTTGCTGTAAAGGATCTGCCAGGTACTACGTCTGTGTATACTCCCGGGATTAATCAGTCGACACCTG
The DNA here is from genome assembly GCF_050947455.1 of Rhinoderma darwinii. NCBI lineage: Eukaryota > Metazoa > Chordata > Amphibia > Anura > Rhinodermatidae > Rhinoderma > Rhinoderma darwinii. The sequence goes on along the minus strand of NC_134687.1, from coordinate 278,244,275 downwards.
AGGCCAGACCTCATAGACTGACACCGGCTCCCACCAACCAGGGTGGCAGGCTCAGGAGTGGGAGAGCCTATCGCGGCCTGGTCAGTCGGAGTTAGCTCCACCCCCTGTCCATTTATACCTGCCGTGTTCTCTTCCTCAGTGCTTGTTATTCTTCTTGGATTCCTGGCCCCACTGCTGCCTTGCTCCAGCCTGCTTCTGCCGTGCTTCTGCCTTGCTTCAGTTCCGCTTATCCTGCTTCGCTTTGCCCCTGGCTTGCTTCCTGCTCCGTGCTCTCGTTGGTATACTCCACTACATCCTGATCCTGACTGACTCATTCACTGCTCCGTTTCCTCGCGGCGTTCCGTGGGCTACTGCCCCTTCCCTTGCGTGTTCCCTGTTTGTACTCCCTTGCACTTAGACAGCGTAGGGACCGCCGCCAAGTTGTACCCCGTCGCCTAGTGCGGGTCGTTGCAAGTAGGCAGGGACAGGGCGGTGGGTAGATTAGGGCTCACTTGTTCCCTTCACCTCCTTCGTGCCATTACATAATAACAAGCGGTATTAGGTCTTCCCTGGTTGCAGCTGCATAATCCCACGTTTGATTGGAATACTGGGGATCTCACCAAATGGGGTAGTGAATGCCTGATGTCATGTCTTTCGGTTAACTCTATTTCTCCCCGGGAGGAGGTAAACACGCTTCCTGAGTTTGTTCAGGACTTCGCTGATGTGTTTTCTAAGGAGGCCTCCGAGGTGTTGCCCCCTCATAGAGATTACGATTGCGCCATCGATTTGGTGCCTGGTGCCAAGCTTCCTAAGGGTAGGATATTTAATCTTTCATGTCCTGAACGTGAAGCTATGAGGGAGTATATCCAAGAATGCCTGGCCAAGGGTTTCATTCGCCCCTCGACTTCTCCTGTAGGTGCTGGCTTCTTCTTCGTGGAGAAGAAGGATGGTGGTCTTAGGCCGTGCATTGATTATCGGAACCTGAATAAGGTCACCGTAAGGAACCAGTATCCCCTTCCTTTGATTCCGGATCTTTTTAATCAGGTTCAGGGGGCCCAATGGTTTTCTAAGTTCGATCTACGGGGGGCATATAACCTTATCCGCATCAAAGAGGGGGATGAGTGGAAAACTGCGTTCAACACACCCGAAGGTCATTTCGAATACCTGGTCATGCCCTTTGGGTTGTGTAATGCCCCTGCCGTCTTCCAGAATTTTATTAATGAAATCCTGAGAGATTACCTGGGTAATTTTCTTGTAGTGTACCTTGATGACATACTGGTGTTTTCCAAGGACTGGTCCTCCCACGTGGAGCATGTCAGGAAGGTCCTCCAGGTCCTCCGGGAAAATAATCTGTTTGCGAAGACCGAAAAATGTGTGTTTGGGGTACAGGAGATACCATTTTTAGGTCAAATCCTCACTCCTGATGAATTCCGCATGGACCCTGCCAAGGTTCAGGCTGCGGCGGAATGGGTCCAACCTGCCTCCCTGAAGGCGCTACAGTGTTTTTTGGGGTTCGCTAACTATTACAGGAGATTTATTGCCAACTTCTCGGTCGTCGCTAAGCCTCTTACGGACCTTACTCGCAAGGGTGCTGATGTCCTCCATTGGCCCCCTGAGGCCGTCCAGGCTTTTGAGACCCTCAAGAAGTGCTTTATCTCGGCCCCCGTGCTGGTTCAGCCCAACCAAAGGGAGCCATTTATTGTGGAGGTTGACGCATCAGAGGTGGGAGTGGGGGCCGTCTTGTCCCAGGGTACCAGCTCCCTCACCCATCTCCGCCCCTGTGCTTACTTCTCTAGGAAGTTTTCGCCCACGGAGAGTAACTATGATATTGGCAACTGCGAACTTTTAGCCATTAAATGGGCTTTTGAAGAGTGGCGTCACTTCCTGGAGGGGGCCAGACACCAGGTAACGGTCCTTACTGACCACAAGAATCTGGTTTTCCTAGAATCTGCCCGGAGGCTTAATCCTAGACAAGCTCGTTGAGCACTATTCTTTACCAGATTTAATTTCTTGGTCACCTATAGGGCTGGGTCCAAAAATATTAAGGCTGATGCACTGTCACGTAGTTTCATGACCAATCCTCCTTCCGATAAGGTTCCTGCTTGTATTTTACCCCCTGGTATAATCGTTTCTGCCACTGATTCTGATTTAGCTTCTGACATCGCGGCTGATCAAGGTTCAGCTCCCGGGAACCTCCCTGGGGACAAACTGTTTGTCCCCCTGCAATACCGGCTAAGGGTACTCAGGGAAAACCATGACTCCGCACTATCTGGTCATCCTGGCATCTTGGGTACCAAACACCTCATTACCAGAAACTATTGGTGGCCTGGGTTGCCTAAAGACGTTAGGGCTTACGTCGCCGCTTGTGAGGTTTGTGCTAGGTCCAAGACCCCTAGGTCCCGACCTGCGGGCTTACTACGTTCCTTGCCCATTCCCCAGAGACCTTAGACCCATATCTCCATGGATTTTATCACCGATTTGCCTCCATCTCAGGGCAAGTCGGTGGTGTGGGTGGTAGTAGACCGCTTCAGCAAGATGTGCCACTTTGTGCCCCTTAAAGGAACAGTGTCATCACAAATTATTTTTTTATATGTTAAAGATGTTAGTGCTTTATTAAAAACGTTTATATTTATTTGTGTGTTTGTGTTTTACTTTTTCTTATTTTTACACTTTTTCTTCCCTATGGGGGCTGCCATTTTTTGTTCCATTTCTGTATGTGTCGATTAACGACACATACAGACATGGAATACGGCAGCCACAGTCCCATAGGGACTGCGAACGGCTCCCGTCCCATTCACTTGTGTGTAGGGCGTCTGTGTGGGAACTGCGCATGCGCCGCTCCCACACAGTCCAATTTGAAATCGGCGCCGTCCGGCGCCATTTTCCTGTGGACCGGAAGTCGCGGCCGGACAGTAATATTACTACTTCCGGTCGCGGCTTCCGGACTTGTGCACTTGGACCAGCGGCAGCAGACGGAGCGGACGGGCCGGAGGGAGCCGCGGCGGCAGGAGCAGGTAAGAGATTTCTATGTATGTTCGTGTTTGTGTGTGTTTACTACTGTATGTAAACCTACTACACTGTGTGTTAGCTCAAAAAATGGCGACACACAGTGTAGGAGGTTACACCGTTCAAACCCCTCGTTTATCCCGGCACTAGCCAGGATAAAGGAGGGGGGGATGCTGAGAGCTCACTAGAGCGAGGGCTTTTTACCCAATTTTGCAATGCTGCAATTTTGGGAATAGCTCCATCTATTGACCAGAAATGGGAAATATTATAAATTAGAATTAATTTATAATATTTCCTGACTCGTGAAAAAAATAAAAAAAATTTGAACAATGTTTAATCACCCACACACTAAATGTTTAATTAAAAAAAAAACAAACATGTTTTTCTGGCAACACATTCCCTTTAAGAAACTACCTAACGCCAAGACGTTAGCTTCTTTGTTTGTTAAACACATATGTTCACGCTGGGGTATTGATCAGGAGGTTCCACCTTCTCTTCCCCACTAAACCGGGTCCTCTTAGTAAGGGTCCGGTGGCCCCTCATAAAAGGGGGAGTACTGTAAAGGATCTGCCAGGTACTACGTACAAGGGATTAATCAGTCGACACCTGAGGCCAGACCTCTTAGACTGACACCGGCTCCCACCAACCAGGGTGGCAGGCTCAGGAGTGGGAGAGCCTATCGCGGCCTGGTCAGTCGGAGTTAGCTCCGCCCCCTGTCTATTTATACCTGCCGTGTTCTCTTCCTCAGTGCTTGTTATTCTTCTTGGATTCCTGGCCCCACTGCTGCCTTGCTCCAGCCTGCTTCTGCCGTGCTTCTGCCTTGCTGCAGTACCGCTTAACCTGCTTTGCTTTGCCCCTGGCTTGCTTCCTTCTCCGTGCTCACTTTGTTATACTCCACTTCATCCTGGTCCTGACTACTCATTCACCGCTCCGTTTCCTCGCGGCGTTCCGTGGCTACTGCCCCTTCCCTTGCGTGTTCCCTGTTTGTTCTCCCGTGCACTTAGACAGCGTAGGGACCGCTGCCAAGTTGTACCCCGTCGCCTAGGGCGGGTCGTTGCAAGTAGGCAGGGACAGGGCGGTGGGTAGATTAGGGCTCACTTGTTCCCTTCACCTCCTTCCTGCCATTACAGTTGCCAGACAGGTCTGGGCTCGAAGTAAGGGCAACTGGGATAGGTAGAACGAGCAGACCTGTCTCATCTCTGAGAAGAGAACTACCTCTGGGACGATAGGTTAGGAAGAGAAAAAAAAAAAAGACCCAAAAAATCTGAGCGCCAAGAAAAGACTGCGCTGGTACGATACTTGTGCAGCAAAGAAATCTTACTGCCAGTAGCCTCAGAAATAATTTAGTTCAGACGCTTGCCAAAAATCTGCCACCAGGGTGGCGTGGCCAGCTGCTGATGTGAGAGGACGTGTGTGGCGATAGCTCTGGGCCAGCATCCTGTCTAACATCCTCCTGACGGTGCTGTAATCCCTGAAATCAGCCAAAATTCCTTACCTGCTGCGTCGGAAGGGAAGGACGTCTTCCAGGAAAAAGATGAGCCCGCCTAAAGCGATGGACGCGGCTGAAAAGCTGAAATCATATGCCCGCGTGGTGATCCAAGATGGCGCCGGCGGGAGCTCTGCGGCGCAGGCGGTGGCTGCGACTGTGGCTGGGACATCAACCTCTGCTACCTCGGAACAGGATGCAGGGATCACACTGCAGGAGGCCTCGGATAAGCTGCTGGCAGCCATCCTGGAGACGCGTACGTCGCTAACGGCTAAGATCGATGAGGTGAGAGTGGACGTGGGCCTACTGAGGCAGGACCTGCAAAATGTGTGGGAGAGAGTCACGGAGGCGGAGGGCAGGATTTCAACCCTGGAAGACCTTACTGCTAGCATGCCGGCGGCTATTCAAGATCTGCACCGTAAAGTTGATCTGTGGCGCCAGAAAGCCGACGATTTAGAAAACAGATAATCTCCGCATTGTGGGATTGCCGGAGAGGTCAGAGGGGCAGAGGCCTGGGGAATTCGTGGAAAAATGGCTGAGGGAGATCTTTCCAGCTGCCTCCTTCTTGTTGGCGTATGCGGTGGAAAGGGCGCACAGGGTTCCAGCGCGACTACCAGTTCCGGGAGCTCCCCCAAGACCCCTCCTTGCTCGGATGTTGAATTGTAAAGATCGGGACACGGTTCTGCTGGAAGCTCGGAAGGCCGGCGGGATTCGATTTGAAAATGCCTCTGTGTCCATTTATCCGGATTTTTCTCCTGATTTGCAGCGACAGAGGGCGTCATATGTCCCTATTAAGCGCCGACTTCGGGACCTGCAGATTCCGTATTCGATGGCCTATCCGGCTAGATTGCGGGTTGTGGATGGAGATCGAGCCATATTTTTTACGGATCCAACTGAGGCGGAGGAATGGCTTACGAGAAAGCATAGGCGCTCTCCTCGACGCTGATCGCTGTGGCTGTGCAAGCTGGGAGATTATTGCCGATATATGGAACTCATGGATACCCCATATTGTTTGGATTACAGAAGTTCCAGTTGAAAGTATCCTTATACGATAATGATGTGATGTATTAACATGTTATCTACAAGCTGCTATGTGGGGCATAAGGTCCGTGATATGATCTGGAAGTTTAGTCCTCATAATATCTTCCTTATATGTTCTGAATAAGAGATATGGGGGACAGTTAATACGAGTCAGGTTTTAATATGTTTTATAATATCTGGTGGATGGGATGCTGGCCGGGAGAAACGCTATACCTATATAGATAGTGTGTTTGCGGCAGAAATACGCTAGCCGTATAAACTACCCCCTAGATTATTGGCTACAAAGGTTTGCTCCTGTTGAGCAATGTCTGTTCTAGGTTTTGTTATGAGGGATATTGAGTCAACTCACATTGCTGCAGAAATGAGCATAAAGGTTGTACACCTACGGGACATAGTGGGAATTGCAGACGGGTTCGGGACAATTGTCATTCAAGGGCTCGTCGGTAGGATTCTGGGCTATGGCTCTCCAATATGTGTTAACAGTATGAAATGGCAGGATTACGGTTAATGTCCTGGAATGTCCGGGGAATGGGGTCTCCTGAAAAGAGGCATATGATATTCGCTACTGTGCCGCGACAGCGTCCTCATTTAATGTGTCTACAGGAAACACACATGACACCTGATACTGTGAGGAGTTTGAGTAAGCCCTGGGTGCAGTGGGTGGGACATGCCTCACACACATCGTATTCTAGGGGGGTGGCTATCTTAGTGCATGTAGAGCTCCGTTGGAAATTGCTACAATCCAACATGGATCCTGAGGGGCGGTACATTTTTCTAAATGCGGTTCTTGATGAATGTCCCTATGTGATCTTGGGGGTGTATAATCCTCCACCAGCCTCATTGGCAATAATTCAGGAGGCCATCCGATTTGTGTCAGCCTACCCGGGTGCCCGGGTGATCATGATGGGGGATTTTAACATGGCTATGGACCCTGGTATAGATCGATTTCAGGGGAATGGGAGTAGAGGTCCTGGAAGCCCCTCTCAGTTAAGTCTCCTTGTAAATGAGATGGGCTGGATTGATCTGTGGAGAGCGGCACACAAAGGGATAAGAGAGTGTGCATGCCACACCCCACAGTACAATGCGCTGTCCAGAATTGATTACATCTTTGGCTCGACTGCTGTTTTCTAGGAGGTAGACTCTGTAGATCACTTACCCAGGGGGATCTCGGATCACAGCCCAATCCTACTGACATTGAAAAGGCCACAGTCAGGCAGAAGGGGAGTGGGTAAAATTCACCCGTTTTGGCTCCAGCTCATTCAGCAAAATGATCGTATACCGGATCAGCTATCAATCTTTATAGAAGCGCATGCTCAGATGGAAAATCGGTCGCTGGTGTGGGATACCCTCAAGGCCTATTTGAGGGGATGTCTCCGATCCTCCATATCCTATGTAAAACGTGCTTCCGCCCTTCAGGAGGAGGACTTAGCATGTAAATGTTCACAGGCGGAAGGGGCATTCGTACAGGATCCCTCACCGGCTAACCGGAATGCCTGGCTGGATTTGGGTAGACAGTATTTACAGGTCTTGAGGGATAAGACTTTACGTAGTCTATTCTTTAGTAAACAATCTCACTTTGAATTGGGCAATCAATCGGGTAAAATTCTTGCTCATATGGTTCGGAACAGTTCTAGATCCCCCCCGGTGATGGGTATAGTGGGGCCTGGCGATAGAACCTGCACCTCCTCGAGGGATATTCTTGAACAATTCACACATTTTTACGATCAGCTGTATGCTTCAAAAGTTGATTATGGGCTGGATGAGCTGGAGATGTATTTGGATGGAATATCGTTTCCTACCTTGACAGCTGAGCGGGTGGCGGTGCTGGATGCTCCATTTACAGTGGACGAGATTTTGGAGGGGATGGCGTCTATGTCTAAGGGGAAGGCCTCAGGGCCGGATGGCATCCCCCTGGAGGTATATCTACAGTATGGGGAGCTGCTGGCCCCCCAACTGCTGGCCCTGTTTGAACATAGCTATCGGAGCTCTGCTCTTCCGGAATCCATGTGTGAAGCCACCATAATTGTGTTGCTGAAACCAGGCAAAAACCCAGATGAATGTGGTTCATATAGACCGATTTCATTGCTGACAGTGGATTAGAAAATCTTGACTAAGATGCTAGCTAATAGGTTATGCAATGTGATAAAGGAGATCATCCATTCAGATCAGTGTGGCTTTATACCGGGCAAGTCCACCTCAGAGAATATTAGATGGGTACAGGTGGTGACGCAGATTGGATGGGGGGAGCAGCAGGACTGGGCTGTGGCATCTCTGGATGCGGCAAAGGCATTTGACTCGGTAGAATGGCCTTATTTTCTGGCAGTGCTGCGAAGATTTGTTTTTGGGGACGGATTCATTAAATGGGTCTCCTTGTTGTATAAATCTCCACAAGCGCAGGTGTTGGTGAATGGGGCCCTGTCCCCTTCCTTTGGCCTCCATAGGGGCACGAGGCAGGGGTGTCCACTTTCGCCACTTCTCTTCGCATTGGCCTTTGAACCACTGGCTCTTAACATCAGGCGGGATTCCGCATATATGGGAATTAGAATAGGGGGCAGAGAGGACCGGATAGGGTTGTATGCGGATGACATGGCGCTGTTCATGGCGAACCCCAACGCCACTCTTCCTAGGGCCATTTCCCTTATTAACGTTTTTGGAAGGTATTGCTAATTAACTGGTCCAAATCGTATCTGATGCCTTTGAGACAGGATGACTGCGGACTGCCAGTAAGTCCAGAGTTCAAATACTTGGGGATTAATATTGCTAGGGATAGCTCTAGATCGTACGGGTTAAATGTAGCGCCCTTGGTCACTTACTTAATCTATTAAAGATGATAGTATTGCCGAAATTTTTGTATGTGCTGGAACACATGGATGTATTGGTGCCTAAGAGCTTCTTTAAAATAATAAACTCGCTGTTCGCGTCGTTTGTATGGGGGGGGGGAGATCTAAACTCAAGCTTTCGATTCTACAGAGACCTAAAGATGAGGCCGGGGCTGCGTTACCGGATGTTTTTCTATATTACTTGGCGGGTCAGCTGAGATACTTGACTTCTTGGGTCTCCCCCCCCTAACGACTAATGCTGAGTGTCATTTAGCTCGGGTGCTGGGCTTGAAAACCCTGTGGCCGGTATTGGAACCGCATGATTTTAGACACCGCTCCCTGTTACCCTTGCATAAGTTGGCCAGACGAGTCTGGCAACAGGCTAAAGAGCTACCTACCACTACTCCTTTCTTCATTGCAAGATACTATATATGCTATCGAATACCCTATTTTTTAATTAGAATAATTAAAACTTGGAAAAAGATTCCTTTTATTTCCACCAACGCTGGATCCAACCATCCTTTCCTTCAAAGGCTAAAGAGCTACTGGGGTTTGTGGGGGTGGCGGCGGAGAGTCCGCTGTGGGATAATCCGAGTTTTTCCCATCTGCATGGGATGGTTGGGAAACATTATTGGTCCTCTAGAGAGGTAGCTGCTCTATCACAACTGCTAACGGAGGAAGGGTCGGTCATGACGGTGAGTGAGATTCGTGCAGCTTTCAATATACCACCGGGGGATGAATTATATTGCATACAGCTCCATCATGCTCTAGTAGCACAATTCCCACTGAACTCTGCGACGTACTCTAGTTATGACTTGATGGTGAGGTTGAGCACTCCGTTCACACGTGGAGTCGTATCTCAAATTAACTCCTTTCTACTAGAGGCTAAATTGCGAACGGAGCCCCTTGTGGCTGAGGATAGGTGGCGAGCACTTATTCCACAACTCACGGCGGAGGACTTGAGGGAGGCTCAGGGTTCCCACTTGCTGGTTTCACCAGCTGCAAACAATAAACTAGTGCAACTGTTCATCATCCACCAATGTTATGTAACGCCCGTAAGGTTACATCGTATGGGAAGGATGGCATCCTCACAATGTCATAGGTGTGGAGAGGTACGGGCTGATTTTACTCACCTAATGTGGGGTTGCCACTGGATTCTTAGCTTTTGGGAGGAGGTGGTTGCATTATTGACGGCAGTGCTGGGAAGGACGATACCTTGCAGGCCGGAGGTGTGTTTGCTGGGACTGCTTTCTGAGGAGCAATGGTCAATATATGAGAGGACTTTCCTCAGAGAATCACTATTTATGGCAAGGAAGGTGGTGGCCATGAGATGGATGGCGGATAGGGCACCGACAGTAGCGCAATGGCGTAAATTGGTCAATGACATACTTCCATTTGAGAAAATAGTGTATAAACACCGGGGGAAGGCGGCTAAATTCGATCTGATCTGGAGTGGCTGGTGCTCATCGAATCTCACTCACTGTACAGTCCAATGGCTATCTGCTGCTCTGATTCAAGCTGGGGGTGGAAGTGGGTAAAGGACTCGGGTGGATGGCCCATGCAAGTGCTCTTTTCTTTGCCGTACGAGATGGTTGGTGCGATATTGCAGAATATTGAAATGTGGGCACATTATTACTGTTTTCGTGCTGTACTGGATTAAAAGTTTTATTAGAATGTTTTGATAGATTTGTATTATGCATACGTGGTCTGCGAACCACGGTCTAACGCCATGGGTACCTGCAAGTATTCCTTTTGTATGTATCGATTCTTCTGATATATGTATTAATGATTGTATAATGTTATCCTGATGTATGTGATGGTTTGACTCTGACAGTTATTTTCAATAAAACGAGTTTAAAAAAAAAATCTGCCACCATTCGACAATTTTGGACTTTACTGCCAGTAAAAAAAAAAAAAAAAAGAAGAGCCAAATCATTTTGGGTATTGCATATATCTGAATGTGGTTTTTCTGTAGCATCTAGATGGATTCTAAAAACACCATTGAAATGTAGGGAAGTGTCACAAATTTCTACAAAAAAATCTGATGCATTTTTTACTATGCTCTAGAGGGAAAATGTTTTTTTTTTTAACTTTTAATATTTTTTTTCTTTTTTACATAAAAAAAAGCAACTATTTTACTAATTTTAACGTATAGCAATATATTGTGATTCTGACAGGCTTCTATTAAGCCCTGCCGGAGCCAGCGCTTAATAGGGGCGCAAAGATGGTGGACCTGGGGGCCTTCATTAGGCCCCCAGGCAGCCATAGCAACCATCGCCACCCCGCGATTGCATTGCAGGGGGCGCAATGAGCTGTTAGAGTGTGTCGCCCCACTCTAACGATTTAAATGCCACGGTCGCTATTGACCGCGGCATTTAACGAGTTGCTCCAGCGCGATCCCACTCGTTACTCTGAAGTGTCGGCTGTAACATACAGCCAACACCCGCATCGTATAGAGCGGGTTCACTCCGTGAGCCCGTTTCATACTTCCCCTACGCGACTATGGCGTATGAATATGTCAAATGTCAGAAAGCGGTTAAAACTATAAATCGAAAAGCCTATTCTATGTAAAAAAAAAAAAAATCCCCAAAAAATAATCCATACCTTCAACATTATGCGTCTTGAGTGAAAAAGAAAAACCTCCAGTGGCAACCAATGGCGCTACAAGTTAAAATCGTGTAGAGTAGACATAATTTGGTAATCGACAGCCAGCAAACCATCTGGCTGCAGCATTTCAGTGCTGCGAATAAATGCCTAAGGCCTCATTTACACGAGCGTGTGCGTTTTGCGCACGCAAAAAAACGCTGCGTTTTGCGTGCGCAAAAGGCAATTGACAGCTCCGTGTGTCATCCGTGTATGATGCGCGGCTGCGTGATTTTCGCGCAGCCGCCATCATAAAGATGAGGTAGTCGACGCCCGTCACTGTCCAAGGTGCTGAAAGAGCTAACTGATCGGCAGTAACTCTTTCAGCACCCTCGACAGTGAATGCCGATCACAATCTACACCAACCTGTGAATAAAAAAAGACGTTCACACTTACCATGAACTGCCTGCTTCCTCCAGTCCGGTCTCCCGGCCGTTGCCTTGGTGACGCGTCCCTCTCTTGTCATCCGGCCCCACCTCCCAGGATGACGCGGCAGGCCATGAGACCGCTGCAGCCTGTGATTGGCTGCAGCCTGTGCTTGGCCTGTGATTGGCTGCAGCTGTCACTTGGCCTGAATTGTCATCCCGGGAGGTCGGACTGGAGGAAGAAGCCGGGAGTTATCGGTAAGTCAGAACTTCTTTTTTTTTTTACACGTATATGTATATTGTGATCGAAAGTCACTGTCCATGGTGCTGAAACAGTTTAAGTCTTTCAGCACCGTGGGCAGTGACTGTCTCCTGACGTCGCGTACCCGAACATTTTTTGCCGGGTTCGGTTAAAACGAGTTCGGCCGAACCCGGTGAAGTTCGGTGCGCTCATCTCTAATTTGACACTCCGTTTGGATGTTTGTAACCAGAAAAGCACGTGGTGCTTTTCTGTTTACATTCATCCTTTTGACAGCTCTTGCTTGATTTTCGCGCATGCAACGCAGGACCGTCAGTGTGGCATGCGTTGTTTTCACGCACCCATTGAAGTCAATGGGTGCGTGTTGCGTGAAAAACGCAAGAATATAGAACATGTCGTGAGTTTTACGCAACGCACTCACGCTGCGCAAAATTCACGCATCGTCTAAACAGCCCCATAGACTATTATAGGTGCGTACGACACGCGTGAAAAGCACGCGCGTCGCACGCGCGTATAATACGCTCGTGTAAATGAGGCCTAAAGCTGCTACTGCATTCATGGTTTGTTTTGGAATCTAAATGTCTGAAAATTAAAAAGGTCACATGTTTTAGATTATCTAACCTGTATTTCTTTAACCCCTTCGCGCTCAGCTCAGTACTATTACGTCGTGCTGAGCGCATCGTTCGCGCTCAGCTCAGTAATAGTACTGACCTGAGTTAACACGGCGCCATCTTTTCCCGTGTTTGAGCTGTGTTTCCGACAGCAGGCTATCACAGCTCAGTGTGCAGGGACCGATCGCGGTGGTCCCCGCCGATTAACCCCTTAGAAGCCGCGTTCAATAGCTATCGCGGCTTCTTAGGGGTTAAGCCACAATCGACGGCCCGCTACACGATAGCGGGCCGCGATGGCTACTATGGCAACCAGAGTACTAACAATGGACTCGCTACGCCATCGACGGAAGCTTAGTGGGTCCTGACAAAGTCAGGACGCACTATGCTTGCTGTCAGCGAACAGCTGATAGCTCTAATACACTGCACTACGCATGTAGTGCAGTGTATTAGAATAGCGATCAGGGCCTCCTGCCCTCAAGTTCCCTAGTGGGACAAAGTAAAAAAAGTGTAAAAAAGTTAAAAAAAGTTGTGTGAAAATAAGAAAATAAAAGTTTTAAAAGTGATAAAAGTAAAAATCCCCCTTATTCCCTCATCCGTCCTTTATTATTAATAAAAATCTATAAATAAACAAATAAACTATACACAATTGATATCGCCGCGTCCATAACGGCCTGAACTACAAAATGATGTCGTTATTTATCCCGTGCGGTGAACGCCGTAAAAGAAAATAATAATAAACCGTACCACAATCAGTCACAGTCACAGTCACAATCACAGTCACTTCATCTCCCAAAAAATGGAATAAAAAGAGATCAAAAAGTCGCATGTACCTAAAAATGGTACTGATCGAAACTACAGTTCGTTACGCAAAAAATAAGTCCTCGCACGGCTTTCCTGATGGAAAAATAAAACAGTTATGGCTCGTAGAATAAGGTAACACAAAAAATAAATTATATTTTACAAAATGTATTTTATTGTGCAAACGCCATAAGACATAAAAAAACTATAAACATCTGGTATCACCGTAATCGTATTGCCCCGCAGAATAAAGTCAATGTGTCATTTATAGCGCACGGTGAACGCTGTAAAAAAAATTGAATAAAAAATAATAGTAAAATTGCTGTTTTTTTGTCACCACACCTCTTAAAAATAGAATAAAAACTGATCAAAAAATCGCATGCACCCCACGAAAACTACAATGAATTCCTCAAGGAGTCTAGTTTCCAAAATGGGGTCACTTTTGGGGGGTTTCCACCGTTTTGGCACCACAAGACCTCTTCAAACCGGACATGGTGCCTAAGAAATTAAATGTCATTAATTAAATGTCACCTCTACTTTGCTCTAAATTCCAGTGAAACACCTAAAGGGTTAATAAACTTTCTAAATGCTGTTGTGAATACTTTGAGGCGTCTAGATTTTAAAATGGGGTGTTTGATAGGGGTGTCTAATATATGGGCCCCTCAAAGCAACTTCAATACTGAGCAGGAAACGAAAAAATAAATAAAAATGAGGCAATACTTCGCTTCTCCTAATGAGCAGCGCCCACTCTGAGATGACCCCAGTTTTGACCGTTTGTATAAACGGAGACCCCTACTAGACCGTTTCAGTTCCCGGTTTTCCCAAGCATACACCCCAGAAAATTGCATTTCTATTGATGAGTCCTTGGTACATTTTAAAGGGAGGCTTCAATTCCGCCAGTACCTTCCGGGTAAGAGGGCAAGGTATGGCGTGAAGATGTATAAGATGTGCGAGAGTGCATCAGGGTATACCTACAAATTTAGGATATATGAAGGGAAGGACACCTGTATTCAGCCGCCAGAATGCCCCCCCTTACTGGGAGTTGATGCAAAAATTGTGTGGGATTTGGTGCACCCACTGCTGGACCAGGGTTACAACCTCTACCTGGATAAATTTTATACCAGCGTCCCACTCTTCAACTGCCTCGCTTCCAGAAGTCCTGCGGCATGCGGCACTGCTAGAAGAAACCTGAGAGGCCTCCCTAAGACTCTGCTTGGGCAAACAAGAAGGGGTCAGAGCAGGGCACATTCTAGAAGCAACATATTGTGTGTCAAGTACAAGACAAGAGAGATGTCACACCAGTACCCATGTACCTGTACGAGGTACCAGTACAGAGACGGCTGAGTAAAATATACCTTTTAATAGTAACTTGTTTTAAAAACAGGGGTAACACACCACTGTGACATAAGCCCCACCGTGAAAATTAAAAAATGTATTAAACAAAAAACACTGAGTCATTATGATACATATATCTCAGTGTTTATAACGATATTTGTCTAGAATCAGCATATAACCAGGGCACAACAGTAGTACAATCCCCAAAATAAAGCACAGGTGCCCGAGAAAATCGGATCTCCTAGCGCTGGGTGTAACACAATATGACTGTCCCCAATGCAAACATTCCATAAACAATAGACGACCCTACGCGTTTCAGATACTCATCCTCAGGGGTCCGTATCTTGGTAACTCTGGCCTCATCGCCAGCGATAGTAATGTTCAACAGCAGATATTCTGCTGTGCGTCACGGGAAGATGCACGTATCGATGTCAACGGCATACTTCATTGCAGGCGCTGGGTTACTATAAACGCCTAAACTCCACCCCTCGTATTGGCGGCAACACATGAACTGACCAATCACAGCACCCTCTCGATTCGTGACACCTGCCCATGTGACCCCCCGCCGTCAGCTGACAACCAGGGGTCATCATCGGCCGCATCATACCGAACGCGCAGGCGCAGTAGAAGCCAAGGACGTGTCGCCCGGACTGCCAAACACGAGGAAGGTAAGCGCTGCACGATAATGTATTATAAGTATATCTTGCGGGACAGTTAAACACCGCAAGTGGACTACCTCACAAAGCAACTCCAGAGTGAATAAACACATGTAAGGTGGACAAGATTACTAAGTCCCTCATATTAAGAAAAACTGACAAACGATCTCTTTAAGTGTCGGCTGACCAAAAATGGCTATCTCAAAAAATAGTACAAAATGCAGATAAAGACTCACCCACCCTAAAGGCAGCCCAATAGAGGTAAGCCACCTACAGGGGAATGGTATCGCATATTAAATAAAACATGTATAGTTAGTCTGCTCATTTAGACCAGCTGGTTGTAGACATTCCAGTCTATGGATCCATTGTGCTTCTTTACGTAAAATCAGGTTGTCCCAGTCCCCTCCTCTTTTAGGGGGTCTAACAAGTTCAATTGCTTGAAACTTTAAACATGCTGCCTGGCCTTGATGTTTAGCATGCACGTGCTTAGATATTGGGGTGTCCCTAACATGGATAATATCTCCAACATGCTCCCTAATACGACGACGAAATTGTCGTGCTGTTTTACCCACATAATTTAGGGGGCATGGGCATGTAATTAGGTAAACCACTCCCGCTGTCTTACAATTGACATAATCCCGAATATTGTATTTTTTCTGTGTAACAACACTGGTAAAACTATTCCCTTTGAAAATGAAATCACAGGCTTTACAACTACCACATCTGAAAGTGCCTGGTATTTGTCTGTCCAGCCACGTACCCCTAGGTGAAATGGGGTCAAAACAGCTGTGCATGACTCTGTCCCTAATGTTTTTCCCTCCCTAAGGTGGGAGATCCAGAGTCTGGAAAATTATTTAAAGAACAAAATAGTTCCCAGAGGCCTCAGGGTCCCCATTGTCCCAGCATCAAGATTAAAAACCGCTAATATAAAAGAAAGGTGGGAACAGGAGATCACAGGGAGTTCACTTAGGCTGATGCAGATTTTGGTAGAGGAAGAAAAAGTCCAGTTTGACTCTATTAGTGCTGAGCTTAAAAAAGAGATTGAGGCAGCTAAATCCCTGGTAGATACCCCTGGTTTTGATAAAAGGGACAAAGTCCTCCAACAAACTTTAGAAAGGTTCACTAATCATCTAAAGGAACGTAAACACTTCCAATTCCAGAGAGATCTACAGGAATTTAGGGAGAAAAAAGCGTATGATTTTGTTAATACACAACAACAGCAATATCAACAGACCAATAGGGGGCCGAGGGAATCTGACCCTTCCACATCAGAGAGTGAAACAACAGACTCTGAAAGAGTGGGCCCATTTTTTGGTGGTAGCGGTGGGAAACAAAAATTTAGGGGAGGAGCAAGAGTTAGAAATAGAGGCCGTGGTAGAGCCTCTTCTAACAGTGGCAATAATTTTTTAGCCAACAATCCTCCCATTTCCCGGTATATGCTGAGGGGACAAAAGGATTAGTGAAGGGAAACAATATGGATAGGCTACAGATTATTAACCTATCTGAATATAATTTGAGTGCATCAGAGAATACATTATTAGAAAAGGGACTTTCCTTTGTCCCTACAGTTAAATTTGACTCATTTTCATGGATAAAGGATCTTAATTTATTTGCTCGTAAACTCAAATGGATCAAATTTTTCAAACACCATAATAGGAAAAAATGTATGGAACTAGGGTTAGAAGAGTCTGATATGGAAGGCCTTGTAGCCTTGGAGGGGTTATTTGAGGAATCTGGAAGAGCTCCAGGCTTAGGTCCTTTCACCAACCTAAAAATGAAGAGTAGGAAGCTGCCACCTATAGGAGACTTTACCAATGTGGATTTATTTGTGGAGATGGTGGGAGATGAGATTAAAAATCTTAGTCAGGACAGCAGGGGCATGGACAACAATTTGTCTTGGTCCGAACGATTAGCTCTGACCACTCTAGAGAAAAAACAGAACATTGTTCTAAAGGCATCTGATAAAGGTGGGAACATTGTGGTCATGAGTAGGGATGATTATAAAAGAATGTGTGAGGACATTTTATTTAACCATGACTGTTACACCATTTTAAAGGATAACCCTACAGCACTATTCAAGAAAGAGTTGCTGAGCATTCTGAGTGATGCAAAGAGCAGATCTTTGATTAGTGCAGCTGAGTTTGGGTTCCTGTACCCACAATTTCCTGTTATGGCGTGTTTTTATAGCCTGCCCAAAATCCACAAAGGGTATCCTCCCTTACGTGGCAGACCCATTGTTTCAGGCATTAATAATCTAACTCAAAATGTGAGTACATATGTTGATCAGGTGTTGCGCCCTTTTGTCTTGAGTCTCACATCATATGTACGTGACACTATGGATGTCTTGAAACAGATTGACGGTATTTCTCTGGAGAAGGATACAATCCTGGCTAGTCTGGATGTTGAGGCGTTGTATTCATCCATACCTCACAAATGTGGTTATAAAGCGATCGAGTATTATCTGGGATCAAGAGGCACTCAGTTTGCAGCCCATAACCAATTTGTCTTGCAGTTATTACAGTTTGTTCTTGAAAAAAATATATTTATTTTTGAAGACAAAATCTTTCATCAGCAATGTGGTACTGCAATGGGGAGTCCTGCTGCTCCCACCTATGCAAATTTATTTCTTGGCTGGTGGGAGGAGACAATTGTCTTTGGGGACAAATTTGTCAAATGGACTTCATCCGTTGGATTATGGATTAGATATATTGATGACGTGCTGATTCTCTGGAACTCTACAGCGGATGAGTTCCATAGTTTTGTAGCAGCCCTCAACAAGAATGATGTAGGACTAAAGTTCACATGTGAGATCAGTGAGAAAGAATTGTCTTTCCTAGATTTGAAAATCACAAAAACAGAAGAAGGCACTATCCGCACTAAGGTACATCGGAAAGAAACAGCAACTAATAGTTTTTTGCAATGGAATAGCTGTCATCCTTATTCCCTCAAACGTGGCATTCCGAAAGGCCAATTTATGAGAGTACGCAGGAATTGTAGCTCTATGGGTGATTTTGAGTTCCAGGCCCAGGAACTCAAAACAAGATTGAAGGATAGAGGCTTCCCCAAGAGTGTTATCAGGAAGGCCTATGAGGGAGCAAGGGATGCAGATAGGCAATGTCTCCTGGTCCCTAAAAAACGGAAAGAAGAACAGGTTACGAGACTCATAGGCACCTATGATTCAAAACAAAATGATATTATGCAGATACTGAATAGGTATTGGCGTATTCTCAGTTCGGATGTAGATTTAGCAGATCAGATCACACAGAGGCCGTCTGTCACGTATCGGAGAGGGAAAAACATTAGGGACAGAGTCATGCACAGCTGTTTTGACCCCATTTCACCTAGGGGTACGTGGCTGGACAGACAAATACCAGGCACTTTCAGATGTGGTA
Source organism: Rhinoderma darwinii (assembly GCF_050947455.1). Lineage (NCBI taxonomy): Eukaryota > Metazoa > Chordata > Amphibia > Anura > Rhinodermatidae > Rhinoderma > Rhinoderma darwinii. The sequence continues at coordinate 278,225,885 of NC_134687.1, read as the reverse complement.
GCTGTAAAGCCTGTGATTTCATTTTCAAAGGGAATAGTTTTACCAGTGTTGTTACACAGAAAAAATACAATATTCGGGATTATGTCAATTGTAAGACAGCGGGAGTGGTTTACCTAATTACATGCCCATGCCCCCTAAATTATGTGGGTAAAACAGCACAACAATTTCGTCGTCGTATTAGGGAGCATGTTGGAGATATTATCCATGTTAGGGACACCCCAATATCTAAGCACGTGCATGCTAAACATCAAGGCCAGGCAGCATGTTTAAAGTTTCAAGCAATTGAACTTGTTAGACCCCCTAAAAGAGGAGGGGACTGGGACAACCTGATTTTACGTAAAGAAGCACAATGGATCCATAGACTGGAATGTCTACAACCAGCTGGTCTAAATGAGCAGACTAACTATACATGTTTTATTTAATATGCGATACCATTCCCCTGTAGGTGGCTTACCTCTATTGGGCTGCCTTTAGGGTGGGTGAGTCTTTATCTGCATTTTGTACTATTTTTTGAGATAGCCATTTTTGGTCAGCCGACACTTAAAGAGATCGTTTGTCAGTTTTTCTTAATATGAGGGACTTAGTAATCTTGTCCACCTTACATGTGTTTATTCACTCTGGAGTTGCTTTGTGAGGTAGTCCACTTGCGGTGTTTAACTGTCCCGCAAGATATACTTATAATACATTATCGTGCAGCGCTTACCTTCCTCGTGTTTGGCAGTCCGGGCGACACGTCCTTGGCTTCTACTGCGCCTGCGCGTTCGGTATGATGCGGCCGATGATGACCCCTGGTTGTCAGCTGACGGCGGGGGGTCACATGGGCAGGTGTCACGAATCGAGAGGGTGCTGTGATTGGTCAGTTCATGTGTTGCCGCCAATACGAGGGGTGGAGTTTAGGCGTTTATAGTAACCCAGCGCCTGCAATGAAGTATGCCGTTGACATCGATACGTGCATCTTCCCGTGACGCACAGCAGAATATCTGCTGTTGAACATTACTATCGCTGGCGATGAGGCCAGAGTTACCAAGATACGGACCCCTGAGGATGAGTATCTGAAACGCGTAGGGTCGTCTATTGTTTATGGAATGTTTGCATTGGGGACAGTCATATTGTGTTACACCCAGCGCTAGGAGATCCGATTTTCTCGGGCACCTGTGCTTTATTTTGGGGATTGTACTACTGTTGTGCCCTGGTTATATGCTGATTCTAGACAAATATCGTTATAAACACTGAGATATATGTATCATAATGACTCAGTGTTTTTTGTTTAATACATTTTTTAATTTTCACGGTGGGGCTTATGTCACAGTGGTGTGTTACCCCTGTTTTTAAAACAAGTTACTATTAAAAGGTATATTTTACTCAGTTGTCACTTCAGTGAACCTTATAATTAATTTTTTCATATTGTGGGAGCTTAATCAGATTTTTTATCAAACTATACAGTGAATTTACCAGTACAGAGACCCCCAAACCAGACTGCATCCTGGACTACAATAGGTACATGGGAGGGGTGGACTTGTCAGATCAAGTCCTGAAGCCCTACAGTACTTCTGGAAGCGGGGCCACACGCATCGTACCAGGGCAACACTTTTTAGGAGAAGTTCCCCAAACTGGCAAGAAGGGAAAAAAGTCAAAAGAGGTGCAAAGTCTGCTATAAGAGGGGGATAAGGAAGGACACAATATATCAATGTGACACGTGTCCCGAAAAACCAAAGCTCTGTATGAAAGTGTGTTAAAATTTATCATCCATCCCTTTATTTTTAATTTACCACAGTTTTACTCGCCCTGATGCACTTCGCACAGCTTAGCCCTCCTCATCTTTCCCCTCTGAGCCCTGCTGCGTGCCCAGGCAGCTGTTAACAACCACATGTAGGGTATTGCCGTACCTGGGAGAAATCACATTACAGTTCATGGGGTGTATATCTCCGGTGGCACATGCTGGGCACAATATATCGGACACTGAATTGGCATTTATGTATAGAAAATTGCAAATCTCACTCTGCACCAACTGCTGCGCATTATCTTTTACACAATACCTGTGGGGTCAAAATGCTCACTACACCTCTAGATGAATGCCTTAAGGGGTGTAGATTTTAAAACAGGGTCAGTTCTCGGGGGTTTCAACTGTACCGGTACCTCAGGGGCTTCTGCGTACAAGACTTAGCACCAGAAAAGCTCCAGTAGGCCAAATGGTGGTTCTTTCCTTCTGAGCCCTGCCGTGTGCCCAGGCAGCTAATAACAGCCACATATAGGGTATTGCCGTACTCGGGAGAACCCACATTACAGTTTATGGGGTGTATGTCTCCGGTGGCACATGCTGGGCACAATATATCGGACACTGACATGGCATATATATAGAAAATTGCAAATCTCACTCTGCATCAGCTGTTGCGCATTATCTTTTACACAGTACCTGTGGGGTCAAAATGCTCACTACACCTCTAGATGAATTCCTTAAGGGGTGTCGTTTTTAAAACGGGGTCACTTCTCGGGGGTTTCAACTGTACTGATACCTCAGGGGCTTCTGCACACATGACTTAGCACCAGAAAATCCCCAGTAGGCCACATGGTGGTCCTTTCCTTCTGAGCCCTACCATGGGCCCAAACGGCAGTTTACCACCACAAATAGGGTATTGCCGCACTCAGGACAAATTGAGCAACAAAATGGGGTATTTTATTCCTTGTGAAAATAAGAAATTTTGAGCCAAAACTATCTCTTATTGGAAAAAAAATTTTTTTTAATTCACAGCCCAATTGGTATAAATCAGGCCTCACTACTCTGTAGAGCCTGCTTTGTGGCTTGAATAGCAAGTGGTTTGTATATTAAGTGGAGTTCCAAAAACCGGATTGATTTACTGTGTTGTGTGTGACAAAGTGGGGGGCCATTGTATGTGATATATGTATTGATTGCTTGCTTGCTACAAAGTTTGCAAAAGTGACATAATTTGTAACCATTTTTCCTTTGCAGTTTCCTGAGTAGCTGAGTAAGGGGGAGGGGTTAGCTGCTACCAGGTGGTATAAATCAGGCCTCACTACTCTGTAGAGCCTGCTTTGTGGCTTGAATAGCAAGTGGTTTGTATATTAAGTGGAGTTCCAAAAACCGGATTGATTTACTGTGTTGTGTGTGACAAAGTGGGGGGCCATTGTATGTGATATATGTATTGATTGCTTGCTTGCTACAAAGTTTGCAAAAGTGACATAATTTGTAACCATTTTTCCTTTGCAGTTTCCTGAGTAGCTGAGTAAGGGGGAGGGGTTAGCTGCTACCAGGTGGTATAAATCAGGCCTCACTACTCTGTAGAGCCTGCTTTGTGGCTTGAATAGCAAGTGGTTTGTATATTAAGTGGAGTTCCAAAAACCGGATTGATTTACTGTGTTGTGTGTGACAAAGTGGGGGGCCATTGTATGTGATATATGTATTGATTGCTTGCTTGCTACAAAGTTTGCAAAAGTGACATAATTTGTAACCATTTTTCCTTTGCAGTTTCCTGAGTAGCTGAGTAAGGGGGAGGGGTTAGCTGCTACCAGGTGGTATAAATCAGGCCTCACTACTCTGTCAAGCCTGCTTTGTGGCTTGAATAGCAAGTGGTTTGTATATTAAGTGGAGTTCCAAAAACCGGAGTTCAAAAGAGGAGTTAAAGCCCAAGTAAGTGACCTTCTACTTCTTTATCTTTTTGATTAACACCTGTTCGCTGTTTTTTTTGTAACTGGGATAATGGACAGCAAGATTGGAGGTTTTCTTCAGTGCACAGTTTGCCATATGTATGCACGACTGGAGCCGGAGTTCCAGGGTGAATATCTCTGTGGCAGATGTGAGCATATTGTTCACCTGGAAGCTCGTATTAGAGATCTGGAGGAGCAGAATGCAACACTGAGGAGGATAGACAATTTTGAACGGAGCTTGCTGCTCACAGAGCATGCAGTTAGTGGGTTACAACTGGAGGGTGAAGACATGGGTGAGCAGGATCAGGTAAGTAGCTGGGTTAATGTAGTTAGGGGCAGTAGAAAGGGGTCAAAGACAAGGAAGGCCGATCCGGTTTCTGACATTCCAGGCAAAATTGCCAAGTTGGGTGATGATGCAAGGGTGTCAGTCTCAGAAATGGCAGCCCTAGTGGATACTGATCTCCCTAACAGCCGGGAGAACAGCCCAGCTAGTAGTCGGCGGGATGGTAATGCAGGTAAGCCAAGACAATTGATAGTCGTAGGGGATTCTATAATCAGGAAGACGGATAGAATTATTTGTCGCCAAGACCACCTCAACCGAATGGTTTGCTGTCTCCCTGGTGCCAGGGTTCGGCATGTGGTGGAACGGGTGGACAAATTGCTGGGAGGGGCTGGTGATGATCCAGCTGTCGTGGTCCATGTCGGTACCAACGACAGAATAAATGGTAGGTGGAGGAGCCTTAAGAATAATTTTAAAGAACTAGGCTACAAGCTGAAGGGAAGGACCTCCAAGGTTGTATTCTCGGGAATACTGCCTGTGCCATGCGCATCACAGGAAAGACAGCGGGAGCTTAGGGAGTTAAATGCATGGCTGAAGTCTTGGTGTAGAGGAGAAGGATTTGGGTTCCTAGAGCACTGGGCTGACTTTTCATTGGGGTACAAACTGTATTCTGCAGATGATTTGCACCTAAATGGAAGGGGGTCCGCTGTGCTGGGGGAGAGAATTCTAGCTGGGGTGGCGGAGTATTTAAACTAGGGCTGAGGAGGGAGGTCAATGTAGAAAAAAAGGGGTAGCCAGGTTAGAGAGGGGTCAGACTATATTGGTGGGGGGAGAAACAGAATGTGGGGAGAGGACTAGACAACAAGATAAGGAGATCCTTTCGTTACAAAACATCAGTGTAAATAAAAAGGACCGATTAATGTCAAATCACATTTCTGATAAAAGTGAAAAACTGACAGGCAAGTTAAAGTGTATGTTCACAAATGCCAGAAGTCTAGCAAGCAAAATGGGGGAGCTGGAGGCCTTGATACTGGAAGAAAATATAGATATAGTTGGTGTTGCTGAAACATGGCTGGACTCTTCACATGACTGGGCTGTAAATCTACAGGGTTTTACACTTTTTCGTAAAGACAGGACAAATAGGAAAGGTGGTGGTGTATGTCTGTATGTGAGAAGTGATATGAAGGCGAGTGTGAAAGAGACAATAGTGGGTGAAGACTGTGAGGAGGTTGAAACCTTGTGGGTGGAACTAGAAAGGGAGGTAAACACTGAAAAAATTACTTTTGGTGTAATCTATAGACCCCCCAATATAACTGAGGAGATGGAAGGTCAGATATATAAACAGATGGAGCGGGCTGCACAGGCGGGTACTGTAGTGATAATGGGAGATTTTAATTTCCGGGATATTAATTGGTGTCATGGTTCGGCTTCAACTGCAAAGGGGAGACATTTCCTCAACCTGTTGCAGGAAAATTTTATGGGCCAGTTTGTGGAAGACCCGACTAGAGGTGAAGCTCTGTTGGATCTGGTCATTTCTAATAATGCAGATCTTGTTGGGAATGTCAATGTTCGTGAAAACCTCGGTAACAGTGATCACAATATAGTTACATTTTACCTATACTGTAAAAAACAAACGCAGGCTGGGAGGGCAAAAACATTTAATTTTAAGAAAGCCAATTTCCCCAGGATGAGGGCTGCAATTCAGGATATAGACTGGGAAGAACTAATGTCAAATAATGGAACAAATGATAAATGGGAGATTTTCAAATCTACTTTGAGTTATTATAGTGCAAAATTTATTCCTACAGGTAATAAGTATAAACGACTCAAATTAAACCCCACATGGCTTACACCTTCTGTGAAAGGGGCAATACATGACAAAAAAAGGGCATTTAAAAAATACAAATCTGAGGGTACAGCTGTAGCCTTTGTAAAATATAAAGAGCTTAATAAAATCTGTAAAAATGTAATAAAGTTAGCAAAAATACAAAATGAAAGGCAGGTGGCCAAGGATAGTAAAACAAATCCTAAAAAATTCTTCAAGCATATAAATGCAAAAAAGCCAAAGTCTGAACATGTAGGACCCCTAGATAATGGTAATGGGGAGTTGATCACAGGGGACCAAGAGAAGGCAGAGTTACTAAATGAGTTCTTTAGCTCTGTATATACAACAGAAGAAAGAGCAGCTGATGTAGCCGGTGCCAGTGCTGTTAATATATCAGTTGATATACTGAATTGGATGAATGTAGAGATGGTCCAAGCTAAATTAAATAAAATAAATGTGCACAAGGCTCCGGGACCAGATGGGTTACACCCTAGAATTCTTAAAGAGCTTAGTTCAGTTATTTCTGTCCCCCTTTTCATAATATTCAGAGAATCTCTAGTGACTGGTATAGTGCCAAGGGACTGGCGCAGGGCAAATGTGGTGCCTATTTTCAAAAAGGGCTCTAGGTCTTCCCCGGGTAATTATAGACCAGTAAGCTTAACATCCATCGTGGGGAAAATGTTTGAGGGGCTATTGAGGGACTATATACAGGATTATGTGACAATAAATAGCATAAGTGACAGCCAGCACGGTTTTACTAAGGACAGAAGTTGTCAAACTAACCTAATCTGTTTTTATGAAGAGGTGAGCAGAAGTCTAGACAGAGGGGCCGCTGTGGATTTAGTGTTTTTGGACTTTGCAAAGGCATTTGACACTGTCCCCCATAGACGCCTAATGGGTAAATTAAGGACTATAGGTTTAGAAAATATAGTTTGTAATTGGATTGAGAATTGGCTCAAGGACCGTATCCAGAGAGTTGTGGTCAATGATTCCTTCTCTGAATGGTCACCGGTTATAAGTGGTGTACCCCAGGGTTCAGTGCTGGGACCACTATTATTCAACTTATTTATTAATGATATAGAGGAAGGGATTAATAGCACTATTTCTATTTTTGCAGATGACACCAAGCTATGTAATATAGTTCAGACTATGGAAGATGTTCATGAATTACAGGCAGATTTAAACAAACTAAGTGTTTGGGCGTCCACTTGGCAAATGAAGTTTAATGTAGATAAATGTAAAGTTATGCATCTGGGTACCAACAACCTGCATGCATCATATGTCCTAGGGGGCGCTACACTGGCGGATTCACTTGTTGAGAAGGATCTGGGTGTACTTGTAAATCATAAACTCAATAACAGCATGCAGTGTCAATCAGCTGCTTCAAAGGCCAGCAGGATATTGTCGTGTCTTAAAAGAGGCATGGACTCGCGGGACAGGTATGTAATAATGCCACTTTACAAAGCATTAGTGAGGCCTCATCTAGAATATGCAGTTCAGTTCTGGGCTCCAGTTCATAGAAAGGATGCCCTGGAGTTGGAAAAAATACAAAGAAGAGCAACGAAGCTAATAAGGGGCATGGAGAATTTAAGTTATGAGGAAAGATTGAAAGAATTAAACCTATTTAGCCTTGAAAAAAGACGACTAAGGGGGGACATGATTAACTTATATAAATATATTAATGGCACATACAAAAAATATGGTGATATCCTGTTCCTTGTAAAACCCGCTCAAAAAACAAGTGGGCACTCCCTCCGTCTGGAGAAAAAAAGGTTCAAGCTGCAGAGGCGACAAGGCTTCTTTACAGTAAGAACGGTGAATTTATTGAATAGCCTACCGCAGGAGCTGGTCACAGCAGGGACAGTAGATGGCTTTAAAAAAGGGTTAGATAATTTCCTAGAACAAAAAAATATTAGCTCCTATGTGTAGAAATTTTTCCTTCCCTTTTCCCTTCCCTTGGTTGAACTTGATGGACATGTGTCTTTTTTCAGCCGTACTAACTATGTAACTATGTAACTATGTAATTCAAATAAATTCTGTGAAAAAGCTGTGGAGTCTAAATGGTCACAACACCCATAAATGAATTCCTTGAGGGGTGTAGTTTCCAAAATGGGGTCATTTCTGGTGGGTTTCCATTGCTTTGATACCTCTGGGGCTCTGCAAATGCGACATGGCACCCGAAAACCAATCCAGCAAAATCTGGGCTCCAAAGAACACATAGCGCTCCTTTCCTTCTGAGGCCTCCCATGGGCCCAAACGGCAGTTTATCACCACAAATGGGGTATTGCCGCACTCAGGACAAATTGGGCAACAAAATGGGGCATTTTGTTCCCTGTGAAAATAAGAAATTCTGATAAAAAATTACATCTTATTGGAAAAATTGTCATTCTTTTAATTTCACAGCCCAATTCAAATACGCGCTGTGAAAAAACTACGGGGTCAAAATGGTAACAATAACCATAAATGAATTTCTTGAGGAGTGCAGTTTCCAAAATGGGGTCAGTTTTGGGGAATTCCTACTGTTTTGGCACCTCAACACCTCTCCAAACCTGGCATGCTGCCTAAAATATATTCTAATAAAAAAGAAGCACCAAAAAGCACTAGGTGCTTCTTTGCTTCTGGGGCTTGTGTTTTAGTCCACTAGCACACTAGAGCCACATGTAGGACATTTCTAAAAACGGCAGAATCTGGACAATATATATTTAGTAGAGTTTCTCTGGTAAAACCTCCTTTGTTACAGAAAAAAAATTGAATACAATTGAAATTCAGCAAGAAAAATGAAATTTGCAAATTTCACCTCCACTTTGCTTTAATTCCTGTGAAATGCCTAAAGGGTTAAAAAAAACTTTCTAAATGCTATTTTGAATGCTTTGAGGGGTCTAGTTTTTAAAATGGGGTGTTTTATGGGGGTTTCTAATACATAGGCCCCTCAAAGCCCCTTCAGAACTGAACAGGTACCTTAAAAAAAAGGCTTTTGAAATTTTCTTACAAATATGAGAAATTGCAGTTTATGTTCTAAGCCTTGTAACATCCAAGAAAAATAAAATAATGCTCAAAAAACTATGCCGATCTAAAGTAAACTTATGGGAAATGTGAACTAGTAACTATTTTGGGTGGTATAACCGTCTGTTTTACAAGCAGATGCATTTAAATTCGGAAAAATTCAATTTTTTCACATTTTTCTCTAAATTTTGCAATTTTTCACAAATAAACACTGAATATATCTACCAAATTTTACCACTAACATAAAGCCCAATGTCTCCCGAGAAAACAATCTCAGAATCGCTTGGATAGGTTTAAGCATTCCGACGTTATTACCACATAAAGTGAAATATGTCAGATTTAAACAATGGGCTCTGAACCTTAAGGCCCAAACTAGTCTGCGTCCTTAAGGGGTTAAGGTCCTTGTCACAAAGATTTTGGAGGATCTAGGAAATTTTGTTTCACATCTATGTCCAGAGAATCTTTGACTTCTGCAAGTCTTTGCATCGACTCTCCAGCATCCAACAACGCATTACCTAATACAAAAAAATAAAATAAAAAATAAATGGACAGAAGGAAAAGAATAACATTGATCACCTAAAAGCACTAGAGTGGACGAATACAGTTAGCAAGACGCAAACCCATAGATGCATTCAGCATCTCATCTCTGGACCTGAACGTAAGCTGTAGATTTCTCTATCCTAGGCCTCTCCATTTTAGACATGTATGGCATCTTTGGCGGATTGAAAAGGTTGAAAAGCAAAGTTCTCTAATACCCCCTTTGGCCAATTATGCATCTAGAACCACTAAGTAGAGGGCCATTCATTCTGAGTTGCATGTAGCAGTTTCAGGCTTGTCCTCTTGCATCAGTGCATGAAAGGGAGATTAGAGATTATACGGCATAGAGCTTGGAAAGTACCATCATATATTAGTCTCTAAGGTACAATTTTAACGTGGAGGTTCACTTTTAGACAAGTTCGGGCCAATAGCAATAACTATATGCCACTTTGTAAACATTGAAACCTCCCCAGAAGACCACACCTTTGAGAGGACCCACCCCCCCAACTAGACCAAAAAATTTCTGTGATAGATTTTACCGACCATTATAGTCTATAGAAGTTGATGCTCTATCAGCAGACCATCGCCTAAAACAACCAAAGACTGTTTTTTTGTTTTAGCACATTTTCCAGTGGGAACCCCTTTGGAAAGACCACAAAATTGGACTTGCATGCGCTGTAAATCATCTGGATTCTGGTGATAGAGCATCAGCTAGAGCAGAAGGAGGAGACTTGCTTGGCGCATCAGGGGAAAGAAGCTGACAGCATCACACTGCATAGCTGATGCAAAGAGAGCAGAAGGAGGAGCATTGCGAGCACCATAAGAAAGTAGGAGGGGGCTGTCAGAGAAGGGAAGGATGCAGCCTGCGGGATTGGCGAGCAAGGAAGCTTGCAGACAGCCACTGGTGTGTCTAAGTTAGAAGTGAGGGGGAATATCGGAGATTGGAGCCTGAGGGTCGTAGAATGGGGGGGGGGGGGCAAGCTGGGGACAAAGAATAACAGGCAAGCCACACTGGGGACTAGGAATGAGAGGGGTAGCCACACTGGGGACTAGGAACGAGAGGATTTTTTTTTTGTGTGTGCGAGGTACAGGTTTGCTGACTGCATTACACACTTCAACCTGCATTCTGCGTACTTTTTTCTTTGAGAAGACTACCCCCATAAAAGACCATTATTCTGTGCAATTTTGGGTGGTTGGCTCAAGAGAGGTTTTACTGTAATCTTTATTACCTATTTTGCCTCCTTAGTCCGGTTTCACTGTTGGGTGTATTACCTACTGGTGTATAGAAGGCGGTGGTTCTGGCAACAAACATTCTCCTCTGCAGTCAGATATCAAATATCAAAACAAAAGAAATGCATTTCTTTTAATCCCTTAGTGACCAGCCCATTTTAGGCCCTAATGACCAAGCTATTTTATTCGTTTTTCTATAGTCGCATTCAAAGAGCTATAACTTTTTTAATTTTTCGTCTACATAGCTGTATGAGGACTTGTTTTTTGCGGGATTAGTTGTACTTTTTAATAGCATCATTTTAGGGTACATATAATTTTTTTATTAACTTTTATTAACTTTTTTTGGGGGATTATAAAAAAAATTGAAATTCCGCCATTGTTCTATGCGTTTTTAAATTGACGCCGTTCACTTTGCGGCGTAAATAACATGTTATCTTTATTCTATGGGTCGGTACGATTACGGCGATACCACATATGTAGAGGTTTTTTATGTTTTACGACTTTTGCACAGTAAAAACACTTTTAAACGAAAATTATTTGTTTTTGCATCGTTGCTTTCCAAGAGCCGTAACTTTTTTTATTTTTCCATCAATGTAGCGATTTTTTGGGCTTGTTTTCTGCGGGACGAGACGTAGTTTTAATTGGTACTATTTTGGGGTGTATGGGACTTATTGATTCATTTTTATTATGACTTTTTTGGGGGGCAATGGAAAAAAATTGCAATTTCGCCATTGTTTTTTGCGTTTTTTTTTTACGGTGTTCACATTGCAGTTTAAATTACATATTAACTTTATTAATGGAGTCATTACGGTCGCGGCACTACCATATATGTGTACGTTTATTTATTTTTTACACTTTTACTAAATAAAACCACTTTTTATGGAAAAAAATGGTTTTATTTATTTTTTTACTGTCATTTTTATTAATAATCTTTATTTCACATTTATTATTTATTTCACTAGTCCCACTAGGGGACTTTACTGTGCGATCTTCAGATCGCTGCTATAATGCTTTGGTATACTTCGTATACCAGAGCATTATTGCCTGTCAGTGTAAATCTGACAGGCAATCTGTTAGGACGTGCCTCCAGCGTGTCCTAATAGGCATATGTCCAGGGCAGACCTGGGGGCTTTTATCAAGCCCCCGGCTGCCATGAAACCTCATCGGAGACACGCGATTGCATTTGTGGGCCGCCGATGGGTGAGTTAAATGCCGCGGTCGCTATTGACGGCGGCATTTTACGGGTTAAACGGCCGCGATCTAAGTAAACTTCGATCGCGGGCGTTGGAGCAGGAGCTCAGCTGTCATCAGACAGCTGAGCCCTGGCTCCAGCCTGCACGGGAGACCCGTGCAGGACTTAGACTAGGCTAACGTGAAAAGGCGTCAGCCTAGCCTAAGGCCCCTTAGTGACAAACATGAAAAGGCGTATTGTTGGTCACTAAGGGGTTAAAGGTTCATTTACTCGATAACCTATCCAAAAAGAATAGCTTTCGAATGTAAAACTTACTACGATCGCTCATCCCCATGCATTACCGTCATGTCGGCAGCACATCTCCCTGAGGCATTTTTCCAATCTGACGTGTCACTTTATGGGCTAATAACTCTGGAAAGCTTATATCTTTCGAAGCGATTCGGAGAACGTTTTCTCGTGGCACATTGGACTTTGTTAGTTCTTTTTTTAATAATAAAGACTGATAAGGGAAAAAGGGGGATTTTTTACTTTTATTACTTATGAACTTTTATTTTTTTACAGCTTTTTTTAAACTTTTTTTTTTGTCCCACTTGGGGACTTGAAGGCAGGAGGCTCTGCTCACAATTCTAATACACTGCACTACATGCGTAGTTCAGTGTATTAGAGCGGTCAGCTGCTCACTGACAGCAAGCATAGTGGGTCCCGACTCATAAAATTAGGATAAAACGTATGCGGTACGCCAAACAATCTCGCACGACCCTGGGTATCGCCCTTCCTGGCTACCTCTGGGGCATCTCTGATGTGTCTAATTAATTAGTTTCAAAATACTTAAAAACCATAAATACATAAAGTAAGGCGTATTGTTGGTCACTAAGGGGTTAAAGGTTCATTTACTCGATAACCTATCCAAAAAGAATAGCTTTCGAATGTAAAACTTACTACGATCGCTCATCCCCATGCATTACCGTCATGTCGGCAGCACATCTCCCTGAGGCATTTTTCCAATCTGACGTGTCACTTTATGGGCTAATAACTCTGGAAAGCTTATATCTTTCGAAGCGATTCGGAGAACGTTTTCTCGTGGCACATTGGACTTTGTTAGTTCTTTTTTTAATAATAAAGACTGATAAGGGAAAAAGGGGGATTTTTTACTTTTATTACTTATGAACTTTTATTTTTTTACAGCTTTTTTTAAACTTTTTTTTTTGTCCCACTTGGGGACTTGAAGGCAGGAGGCTCTGCTCACAATTCTAATACACTGCACTACATGCGTAGTTCAGTGTATTAGAGCGGTCAGCTGCTCACTGACAGCAAGCATAGTGGGTCCCGACTCATAAAATTAGGATAAAACGTATGCGGTACGCCAAACAATCTCGCACGACCCTGGGTATCGCCCTTCCTGGCTACCTCTGGGGCATCTCTGATGTGTCTAATTAATTAGTTTCAAAATACTTAAAAACCATAAATACATAAAGTATATACATTCCTCTTAATAACACCAATAAACATAATGTTCATCATATACATAAAAATAATATGAATCCACAAAGATAAAAACAAATTATAAACCTCACTGCATTGATACTGCATATAAACTAGCGGGTAATGTCCCCTTAAGGGAATTACCCAGCAGCCTGGGTTGTAAATGTCGCTGATTGGTGGGAGCAATCACAGGGGGGGGGTTATAAATTGAGCCTCCAGGGGATGCTCCTCCTCTTTGACTCCCTTTAGCATTGGAAGAGAACCCTAGAGAACTTTTCCTTAGCACCTTTGGTAGTTAAAATGCCGACGCTGCCCTACTGACCCTCCTGAAGGAGAAACTGGACAGGGATGGCGCAGAACGGCTTACTCCCCTGCTTTCTAGTTCCACCAGACAGTTTCCTAGAGCGTCCGGGCGGGTGGTAAGTACGCAGGCACGGCCTGCTTATCAATAACTACATGAGCACTCGATAATGATGACCATAGGCAGAGGTCACCTGGCGTAAATAGCGCAGATTACTTTTTTCATTGTATCCCAGGCATGCCTAGGATTGACTCTCAGGTCCCTATTGACGGACGGCGTCTTGTGGTATGTAGCGTGTCCCGTGGCGATGGGTCCTATTAGGGACGTAGTCCTACCCCATCTGAATCCGGGTTGGATTGGGAGCCTACTAGGAGGTACAGGAAGCGAGGTCGTTCCCATAAACGATCTCGTAGTAGAGATCGTAGGTCCAGTCGTGGTCACCACTCAAGAAGAAGACACGGCAGAAGACGATACCACAGCTTCCGCAGCTCCTGCAGCTCCCGCAGTGGTTGGTCCGGGTATGACTCATCATCTGACTGCAGTCAAAGAAGTCATCGCACGTGGAGTTCATAGGCAGAGTAGATGGTCAGACAACCTGGGGCAAGGGAGACAGTCGTCCGTGCATGCCGCTGCGGTTTCCAGAATTCCTCTGCAGCCTACCATACCGACTCCTGATGTACAGCCCGCTATGCAAATGACTGGTGAGTTGTCATGTGTACAAGCATGAAATAAGTCGGCTAATAGTAGCAGAGGAGATATTTTGGAAGTTTTAAAAACAATGTTATCTACATTAGAGAGTTCTATCCCCTCAGCACCTTCTCCAGGGGCGAAAAACGCACAGACTGAGCAGAGTCCGGTTAACAATGGTTGTTGTTCCGGGATTCATATTTTTGTGGTGTCGCCCCTTTGGGGACACATTTATCCAACAAAACTATAGAAAAAATTGGGAAATGTAAATTTGTGGATATATAGTCATTGGTTTCTCTGGACTAGCTGACCATTGATAAAGAAAGGCGTTTTGAGAAATCTGAGGATAAAAAGTCTAAAGTTGGAAAAACTTTTCTCAATTGGCTTCAAGCCTTCGCTCTACTGTCCAGCGTAATTAGTCAGTGTAGCGTCCATGGCCACGGGCCGTCGGGTTTACTTCCCTCCCGACGCCCGGAGCCATGGATCCGTGAGCGCTGGTCCCCATCTCCTTCCTAGGAGACGTCAGTGCTCCATTCTGCTGTGTCCCGTAGGGTGCGCGCATGCTCGTGTCCGCCCTTAAAGGGCCAGCGCGCGCACAAAGGAAATTGTCATCATCAACTGCCATGATTTCCTGGTCTATAAGAAGGGCCCAGGCCTTCTGATCCTTGCCTGAGCATTGTTAGTTTATCTCGGTCTGTCTTGCAAATGGTCCCTTAGTGTTTCCCATTCCAGTTGTTACCCGTGCCCTGTTACCTGTTCCTGTATCCCGTACTGTTCTTGTTCCTGTGCCTACCAGTGTTGGAGTTGTGTCTACTGCACCTGCTGTCGTTTGCCACGTCCAGTGTCTTCTGCCATGTCCGGTATCTTCTGCCACGACCAGTGTCGTTTGCCACGTCCAGTGTCTTCTGCCACGTCCAGTGTCTTCTGCCACGTCCAGTGTCTTCTGTCACAACCAGTGTCTTCTGCCACAACCAGTGTCTTCTGCCACGTCTGGCGTTACCTGCTGCACCGGCCTCCATCCATGCTGAAGCCACAGCCACCGTCTGGACTACTTCAGGTACTCTAGCGTTACTATCTACTATTGACTTTCATATAGACTGTGACCTGGTCAGCTGCCTCTCCGCTACTTTGGAGCGGCCAAGTGGGTCCACATACCCTGTGACCGTGACAGTACGCTCAGGCCATGGAATCCACTGGCCAGCCCAAGACCGCAGTCTAGAAGGTACAGACGGAGATGCATGACCTACGCACACGTCAGGATCAACTCTTTGAGGCTATGAATTCTATCCTGGTCAGTCTGGATCTACTCCCTGTTCCACCCCCGGTTTTTCCTCCTGAAGCTTTTGCTGTGCCACTGCCTGTTGCTCCTCCTGTTTGTTCAAGATCCACAGTTCCTCTGCTTCGTCCTCCTCGCTACGACGGTGATCCCAGAGCATGTAGAGGATTTATGTCACGGAGCGGGTTAGTGGACCCACTAGGCCGTACCGCCGTAGCGGTAAGGCAGCTGGCCAAACCACAGGAAAGCCCAGAAATACATTGTCCCGCACGAGGGTACCTGGATAGTCCAGACGGTGACCGAAGCTCTGGCACAGATGGCGATGGTTGCAGCAGACAGCGCCAAATGTGGCGGATGACACAGGAGCCGCAAGTTGCACCAGATGTTGCGGATTCCTTTGAACGTGGCAGATGACACAGGACGTGGCAGATTCCTCCGGACGTGGCAGATTCCTCCGGACGTGGCAGATTCCTCCGGACGTGGCAGATTCCTCCGGACGTGGCAGATTCCTCCGGACGTGGCAGATAACACAGGACGTGGCAGATTCCTCTGGACATGGCAGATGACACAGGACGTGGCACGACTTGATACTAAGGCAAAGCACGGGAAACAGGAATGGGGAACAAGGCACGGGTAACAACAGGAACGGGAAACACTAAGGGACCATTTGCAAGACAGACTGGGAAAAATGTACAACGCTCAGGCAAAGATTAGAACGCCAGGGGCCTTCTTATAGACCAGGAAATCGGGCAGTTGATGATGATGACTTCCTCCTATTTGCGCGGACACAGCCTAACGGAGCGGAAGTGAACGCTGGCGTCTCCTAGTCAGGAGATGGGAACCAGCGCTCACAGATCCATGGCTGCGGGCATCGGGAGGTGAGTAAACCCGACGGCCCGCGGCCATGGACGCTACAGTATCCCCCCTCTTACGCCCCCTCCTCTTGGGGCCAGAGTGAGAGAGGAACTTTTTAATAAGAGCAGGAGCGCTGAAAGGTTCTCTTCTGGCTCCCAGGACCTCTCCTCAGGACCAAACCCTCTCCAGTCCACCAAATAGAAAGTCCTTCCTCCTACCCTTTTGCAGTCAAGGATCTCCTTTACCTCGAATACATCAGAAGGACCGCTGGGAGCAACTGTGGAACTAGAAGTCTTGCTGTAGCGGTTCAGGACCACTGGTTTCAGGAGGGACACATGGAAGGAGTTAGGGATTCTGAGGGTAGGAGGCAGCCGCAGCTTATAGGAGACAGAGTTGATTTGTTGCAGGATCTCGAAAGGACCAAGGAACCTGGGAGCAAACTTGTATGAAGGCACCCTCAAGCGAATGTTCCGAGAGGACAGCCAGACTTTAGACCCAGAAAGATACTGAGACGGCTCTCTTCTCTTAGTATCTGCCTTTCGCTTCATGCGATCTACCGCCAGCAAAATAGAGGACCGGGTCTGTTGCCAGATTTGCAGGAAGTCCCCATATGCAGAGTCAGCAGCGGGTACCTGAGATGAAGTTGATACAGGAAGAGGGACTCTGGGATGTTGACTGAACACGATGTGAAACGGAGTGGAAGTGGTGGACTCACTTGTGTGCTTGTTGTAAGAAACTCGGCCCATGGAAAAAGCTTTACCCAGTTATCGTGCTGTGAAGAGATGAAGTGGCGGAGATAATTCTCCATGATCTGGTTGATCCTCTCAACTTGCCCATTGGACTGGGGGTGATAGGCAGAGGAAAAGTCCGAACTCACATCCAGGAGTTTACAGAGTGCTCTCCAGAACTTAGAGGTAAACTGAACCCCCCCGATCTGACACGATGTGTAGAGGCAAGTCATGCAAGCAAAAGATGTGTAGAATGAAGAAACTTGCCAGATGAGGAGCAGAAGGTAGGCCGGTCAGCAGATAAAATGAGCCATCTTAGAGAACCGGTCCACCACCACCCAGACAGTGTTGCATCCTGCTGAGGGGGGAAGGTCTGTGACGAAGTCCATCGCAATGTGCTGCCAGGGGGCATTGGGTACAGGCAGAGGTTGAAGCAGGCCGGCAGGCTTGGAGTGAGTCACTTTGTTAGAGGCACACACCGTGCAAGAAGAGACAAAGTCCAGAACATCTTTAGGTAGCGTGGGCAACCAAAAGTGATGAGCAATCAGGTCTCGGGTGTTACGGACACCAGCGTGCCCAGCATGTTTAGAACTATGTCCCCAGCGGAGAATTCTTCTCCTGTCTGCCAACCGAACAAAAGTCCTTCCAGGAGGGATGTCTCTAACCTCCAGAGGATTAGCAGTGACAATGCAGGACGGGTCTATGATGGTCTGAAGGGACTCCACCGTGTCTTCCGTCTCAAACGATCTGGACAGGGCATCGGCCCTCACATTCTTATCCGTGAGACGTTAGTGGAGCACAAACAGAAAACGGGTGAAGAACAGCGACCACCTGGTTTGACGAGGATTCAGTCTTTGAGCGGACTGAAGGTAAGTAAGGTTCTTGTGGTCGGTGTAGATCAGGATGGGGTGAGCAGCGCCCTCCAGAAGATGTCTCCACTCCTCCAGAGCTAATTTGATGGCCAGCAGCTCCTGATCTCCAATGGAGTAATTGCGCTCAGCAGAAGAAAACAGTCTAGAGTAGTAGCCACATACTACTGCCTTTCCTTTGGAGCTCCTCTGGAACAGAAGTGCACCTGCATCAACAGAGGAAGCGTCCACTTCCAGTGAGAACTGCCGAGATACGTCAGGATGATGGAGGATCGAGGCTGAAGTGAAGGCTCTCTTGAGACTAATAAATGCGGACTCTGCCTCTGGAGTCCACACTTTGGCGTTCACACCCTTCTTGGTAAGGGTCGAGATAGGAGACGTCAGAGAAGAGAAATTAGGAATAAACTGCCGGTAGAAATTGGCGAATCCCAGGAACCACTGTATGGCCCTTAAGCCTTGGGGACGTGGCCATTCCAGGACAGCCTTCACTTTCTCAGTATCCATCTTGAGGCCTTGTTCCGAGATGACGTATCCCAGGAAGGGCAGAGAACTCTTCCCAAAGGCGCACTTCTCCAACTTGGCGTATAAATGATTCTCCCTCAATCGTAGTAGAACCTGACGGACATGCCTCCGATGAGTCGTCTGATCTGGGGAGAAAATCAAAATATCGAGATAAACAACAACACAGACATAGAGTAGATCTCGGAAGATATCGTTAACGAACTCCTGAAACACTGCGGGAGCGTTACACAGTCCGAAGGGCATCACTAGGTATTCGTAGTGCCCGTCCCGGGTGTTAAATGCCGTCTTCCATTCATGAGCCCGGCGAATCCGGACTAGATTGTAAGCCCCACGCAGGTCTAGCTTAGAAAAAATTTTTGCCCCTCATATGCGATCAAACAGCTCAGATGAGTGGCAACGGGTATTTGTTCTTGACTGTGATCAGGTTGAGGCCCCGGTAGTCAATGCAGGGACGAAGAGTTCCATCCTTCTTTTTAACGAAGAAGAATCCAGCCCCGGCCGGGGAGGAAGATTTTCGTATAAAACCCCTCTCCAGATTCTCCTTGATATAGGCCGACATGGATAGAGACTCAGGCAAGGAGAGAGGATATACCTGTCCACGGGGGAGAGAGGCATTAGGGACCAGTTCAATGGGGCAGTCATAGGTCCGATGTGGAGGCAGCGTCTCAGCCTCCTTTTTGCTGAAAACATCTGCATACTGAGCAAAATGGGGAGGCAGTCCCGCCAACGACTGAGGCAGAGGAGGCTTGACAGGATGGATCTGCAACAGACAACGACCATGGCACTTGGAGCCCCATTGGAGAACCTCTCCAGAATGCCAGTCCAGGACTGGGGCATGTAGTTGAAGCCAAGGCAGGCCAAGCAGAACAGGATTGATAGCCTTGGGCAAAACAAGGAAAGAAATAAATTAAGAATGAAGTACTCCAACCTGGAGCTTCAACGGCTTGGTTTTAGAGATGATGGGATCAGGCAGAGGCAGTCCATTAACTGAGACAACAGCCAAAGATGTCTCCAGGGGAACTGTGGGCAACTGAAGATGATCCACAAGCTCTTTCTGGATGAAGTTTGCAGCAGAGCCAGAGTCAAGATAGGCAAAAACTTGATGCGTCCTCTCGCCAGATACCAGGGTCACAGAAATAGTCAATTTGGAACCGAATGCTCTGTTAGATTCCGCTCCACCTAGGGTCGTCTCTCCAACCAATTGTTAGGGATCTGCCAGGTACTACGTCTAGGTATACTCCTGGGATTAATCAATCCACACCTGAGGCCAGACCTGTTCGACTGACACCATCTCCCATCAACCAGGGTGGCAGGCTCAGGAGTGGGAGAGCCTATCGCGGCCTGGTCAGTCGGAGTTAGCTCCGCCCCCTGTCCTTTATTACCTGCCGTGTTCTCTTCCTCAGTGCTTATAATTCTTCTGGATTCCTGGCCTCACTGCTGCTTGCTCCAGCCTGCTTCTGCCGTGCTTCTGCCTTGCTGCAGTTCCGCTTAACCTGCTTTGCTTTGCCCCTGGCTTGCTTCCTTCTCCGTGCTCACTTTGTTATACTCCACTTCATCCTGGTCCTGACTACTCATTCACCGCTCCGTTTCCTCGCGGCGTTCCGTGGCTACTGCCCCTTCCCTTGCGTGTTCCCTGTTTGTTCTCCCGTGCACTTAGACAGCGTAGGGACCGCCGCCCAGTTGTACCCCGTCGCCTAGGGCGGGTCGTTGCAAGTAGGCAGGGACAGGGCTGTGGGTAGATTAGGGCTCACTTTCCCTTCACCTCCTTCCTGCCATTACATAATTACAAGCCCCTACCTAGTCTACCATTTCTCCTACGCTGACGCTATCATGGACCCCCTTGAGACCCTGACCCAGCAGATGCAGGGCCTCTCCCTACAGGTCCAGGCCCTGGCCCAGAGGGTCAACCAGGGTGACGCTGCCTTAGTAGTACCCCTCACCTCACCTCTAGAACCCGACCTCAAGTTACCTGACCGGTTCTCATGGGACCGTAAGACGTTTCTCTCCTTCCGGGAGAGTTGCAGACTGTATTTCCACCTAAAACCCCACTCCTCAGGTTCCGAGAACCAGCGGGTGGGTATCATCATATCCCGACTCCAGGAAGGGCCCCAAGAGTGTGCCTTCTCCTTGGCTCCTGACGCCCCTGAACTTTCCTCTGTTGATCGTTTTTTCTCTGCCCTCGGACTCATTTACGACGAGACTGACAGGACTGCTTTAGCCGAGAGTCAGCTGGTGACCTTACGTCAGGGTAGGAGACCGGTTGAGGAATACTGTTCTGATTTTAGAAAGTGGTGCGTAGCTTCTCGGTGGAACGATCCGGCCCTAAGGTGCCAGTTTAGGTTAGGATTATCTGACGCCCTGAAGGATCTGCTGGTTAGCTACCCCTCTTCTGACTCCCTTGACCAGGTTATGGCCCTAGCAGTACGACTTGACCGACGTCTCAGGGAACGTCAGCTTGAACGCTTCAATGTGCTCCCCTCTGACTTTTCTGCGATCCCCCCTGAGGTCCCGTCTCCTCGCCCCTCCACGGAGGACTCGGAGGTACCTATGCAACTCGGGGCCTCCATGTCCCCTCGACAACATAGGGAGTTTCGCAGAATGAATGGTCTCTGCTTCTACTGTGTGGACGACAAGCATCTACTGAACACCTGTCCCAGGCGCAAGAATAAGAAGCCGGAAAACTTCCGCGCCTAAGTGATCATCGGGGAGGTCACTTGGGCGCACAGGTATTTCCCGTTAATGTGAAACGCAATAAAATTTTGCTTCCCTTTCAGGTCTCGTTTGCTGGCCGGTCTGCCACGGGCAGTGCTTTCGTGGATTCTGGCTCATCTGCTAATATCATGTCTGTGGAATTTGCTATGTCTCTAAAGATGCCTTTTATTGATTTACCTTATCCTATCCCTGTAGTAGGTATCGACTCAACTCCCCTTGCTAATGGTTATTTTACTCAGCATACTCCTGTTTTTGAACTCCTGGTTGGCTCCATGCATTTGGAGCAGTGCTCTGTACTGGTGATGCAGGGATTATCGTCTGATCTGGTATTAGGTCTTCCCTGGTTGCAGTTGCATAATCCCACGTTTGATTGGAATACTGGGGATCTCACCAAATGGGGTAGTGAATGTCTTATGTCATGTCTTTCTGTTAACTCTATTTCTCCCCGGGAGGAGGTAAACACGCTTCCTGAGTTTGTTCAGGACTTCGCCGATGTGTTTTCTAAGGAGGCCTCCGAGGTGTTGCCCCCCCATAGAGATTACAATTGCGCCATCGATTTGGTGCCTGGTGCCAAGCTTCCTAAGGGTAGGATATTTAATCTTTCATGTCCTGAACGTGAAGCTATGAGGGTGTATATCCAAGAATGCCTGGCCAAGGGTTTCATTCGCCCCTCGACTTCTCCTGTAGGTGCTGGCTTCTTCTTCGTGGGGAAGAAGGATGGTGGTCTTAGGCCGTGCATTGATTATTGTAACCTGAATAAGGTCACCGTAAGGAACCAGTACCCACTTCCTTTGATTCCGGATCTTTTTAATCAGGTTCAGGGAGCCCAAAGGTGTTCTAAGTTCGATCTACGGGGGGCATATAACCTTATCCGCATCAAAGAGGGGGATGAGTGGAAAACTGCGTTCAACACACCCGAGGGTCATTTCGAATACCTGGTCATGCCCTTTGGGTTGTGTAATGCCCCTGCTGTCTTCCAGAATTTTATTAATGAAATCCTGAGAGATTACCTGGGTAATTTTCTTGTTGTGTACCTTGATGACATACTGGTGTTTTCCAAGGACTGGTCCTCCCACGTGGAGCATGTCAGGAAGGTGCTCCAGGTCCTTCGGGAGAATAATCTGTTTGCTAAGACTGAAAAATGTGTCTTTGGGGTACAGGAGATACCATTTTTAGGGCAAATCCTCACTCCTCATGAATTCCGCATGGACCCTGCCAAGGTTCAGGCTGTGGCGGAATGGGTCCAACCTGCCTCCCTTAAGGCGTTACAGTGTTTTTTAGGGTTCGCCAACTATTACAGGAGATTTATTGCCAACTTCTCGGTCGTCGCTAAGCCTCTTACGGACCTTACTCGCAAGGGTGCTGATGTCCTCCATTGGCCCCTTGAGGCCGTCCAGGCCTTTGAGACCCTCAAGAAGTGCTTTATCTCGGCCCCCGTGCTGATTCAGCCCAACCAAGAGGAGCCATTTATTGTGGAGGTTGACGCATCCGAGGTGGGAGTGGGGGCCGTCTTGTCCCAGGGTACTAGCTCCCTCACCCATCTCCGCCCCTGTGCTTACTTCTCTAGGAAGTTTTCGCCCACGGAGAGTAACTATGATATTGGCAACCGCGAACTTCTAGCCATTAAATGGGCTTTTGAAGAGTGGTGGCACTTCCTGGAGGGGGCCAGACACCAGGTAACGGTCCTTACGGATCACAAGAATCTGGTTTTCCTAGAATCGGCCCGGAGGCTTAATCCTAGACAAGCTCGGTGGGCACTATTCTTTACCAGATTTAATTTCTTGGTTACCTATAGGGCTGGGTCCAAGAATATTAAGGCTGATGCTCTGTCACGTAGTTTCATGGCCAATCCTTCCGAGAAGGATCCTGCTTGTATTTTACCCCCTGGTATAATCGTTTCTGCCACGGATTCTGATTTAGCTTCTGATATCGCGGCTGATCAGGGTGCAGCTCCCGGGAACGTCCCTGGGGACAAACTGTTTGTTCCCCTGCAATACCGGCTAAGGGTACTCAGGGAAAACTATGACTCCGCTCTATCTGGTCATCCTGGCATCTTGGGCACCAAACACCTCATTACCAGAAACTATTGGTGGCCTGGGTTGCCTAAAGACGTTAGGGCTTACGTCGCCGCTTGTGAGGTTTGCGCTACGTCCAAAACCCCTAGGTCCCGACCTGCGGGCCTACTACGTTCCTTGCCCATTCACCAGAGACCTTGGACCCATATCTCCATGGATTTTATCACTGATTTGCCTCCATCTCAGGGCAAGTCGGTGGTGTGGGTGGTAGTAGACCGCTTCAGCAAGATGTGCCACTTTGTGCCCCTTAAGAAGCTACCTAACGCCAAGACGTTAGCTTCTTTGTTTGTGAAACACATCGTGCGTCTCCATGGGGCCCCAGTCAATATCGTTTCTGACAGAGGGGTACAATTTGTTTCCTTATTTTGGAGAGCTTTTTGTAAAAAGTTGGAGATTGATCTGTCCTTCTCCTCCACCTTCCATCCCGAAACTAATGGCCAAACGGAAATGACTAACCAATCCCTGGAACAATATTTAAGGTGTTTCATCTCTGACTGTCAATTCGATTGGGTCTCATTCCTTCCCCTTGCTGAATTTTCCCTGAATAACCGGGTCAGTAACTCGTCAGGGGTCTCCCCGTTTTTCTGTAATTTCGGGTTTAACCCAAGGTTCTCCTCCGTTTCCCCTGGTTGTTCCAATAATCCTGAGGTAGAGGATGTTCATCGGGAACTGTGCACTGTCTGGGCCCAGGTTCAGAAGAACCTAGAGGCGTCCCAGAGCGCACAAAAGATTCAGGCGTTCTGCTAACCCCCGGTTTGTCGTCGGGGATTTGGTCTGGTTGTCGTCCAGGAACTTGCGCCTTAAGGTCCCGTCCAGGAAGTTTGCTCCCCGATTTATTGGACCTTATAAGATCATTGAAGTCCTCAACCCTGTATCCTTCCGTCTGGAGCTGCCCCCATCCTTTCGCATACATGACGTCTTCCATGCCTCCCTCCTTAAACGCTGCTCCCCGTCCTGGTCCCCCTCGAGGAAACCTCCTGTTCCCGTTCTCACCCCTGAGGGGGTGGAATTCGAGGTGGCCAAGATTATGGACAGTAGGATGGTCCAGGGCTCCCTCCAGTACCTGGTCCATTGGAGAGGATACGGGCCGGAGGAGAGGACTTGGGTACCTGCCCGTGATGTTCACGCTGGGGTATTGATCAGGAGGTTCCACCTTCTCTTCCCTACTAAACCGGGTCCTCTTAGTAAGGGTCCGGTGGCCCCTCATAAAATGGGGAGTACTGTTAGGGATCTGCCAGGTACTACGTCTAGGTATACTCCTGGGATTAATCAATCCACACCTGAGGCCAGACCTGTTCGACTGACACCATCTCCCACCAACCAGGGTGGCAGGCTCAGGAGTGGGAGAGCCTATCGCGACCTGGTCAGTCAGAGTTAGCTCCGCCCCCTGTCCTTTATTACCTGCCGTGTTCTCTTCCTCAGTGCTTGTAATTCTTCTGGATTCCTGGCCTCACTGCTGCTTGCTCCAGCCTGCTTCTGCCGTGCTTCTGCCTTGCTGCAGTTCCGCTTAACCTGCTTTGCTTTGCCCCTGGCTTGCTTCCTTCTCCGTGCTCACTTTGGTATACTCCACTTCATCCTGGTCCTGACTACTCATTCACCGCTCCGTTTCCTCACGGCGTTCCGTGGCTACTGCCCCTTCCCTTGCGTGTTCCCTGTTTGTTCTCCCGTGCACTTAGACAGCGTAGGGACCACCGCCCAGTTGTACCCCGTCGCCTAGGGCGGGTCGTTGCAAGTAGGCAGGGACAGGGCGGTGGGTAGATTAGGGCTCACTTTCCCTTCACCTCCTTCCTGCCATTACACCAATCCTAGGCAATGGGGTCTCTCCGGCCTCTGGGGACACAGACGCACAATATGGCCTCAATGGCCGCAATACAGACAAAGTCCAGAAGTTCGTCTGCGTTGTCTCTCCTGGGTAGACAATTTGACATAATTACCCTGCATCGGATCCTCTGGTGGGACGACTGAGGGGGATTGCGGGACAGCAGAATCCAGCCTAGGAAGTACTCTCTCCCGGAGAATTTCTTGGGAACGTTCCCGGATCCTCATGTCGACACGGGAGGCGAGTAGGATAAGATCGTCCAGGGTAGATGGCAGATCGCGAGAAGCCAGCTCGTCCTTGATCCCTGAAGACAGTCCCTGCCAGAATGTAGCAACCAAAGCCTCGTTGTTACAGGTCAATTCAGGAGCCAGGATACGGAACTGAATGGCATACTCGCCCACGGTGAGATCTCCCTGGTGTAGGGTTAGCAAGGATGCAGCAGCCGAAGAACCTCTCCCAGGTTCCTCAAAGGTCGAGCGGAAGGTCTGTAAGAAGCACTGCAAGTCCCGGGTCTCTGGTCCCTGATGTTCCCACAGAGGATTAGCCAATGCCAGGGCTTTGCCAGTAAGGAGAGAGATGATGAAGGCGATCCTGACATCATCCGAACAGAAGGACCTGGCATGAAGTCTGAAATGGATCAGGCACTGATTCAAAAATCCCCTGCAGGACCTCGGATCTCTGTCATAGCGTGGAGGTAGTGGCAAGAAACACAGGGGTTTGGTACCGGTACAGACAGGAAGTGTAGCAGGAGGAACCGCAGGGACGGGTGCGGTGACGACTGTGGTTGGAGCGAGCAACCGATGGGCTATGGTGTTCACCGACAGGAGGAGCTGGTCTTGTCATGACTGGAGATCCTCCATCTCGGCCAGCATGGCTTGTGTCGTCAAAGTCTCACGGAGCGGGTTAGTGGACCCACTAGGCCGTACCGCCATAGCGGGAAGGCAGCTGGCCAAACCACAGGAAACCCCAGAAATACAATGTCCCGCACAAGGGTACCTGGATAGTCCAGACGGTGACCGAAGCTCTGGCACAGATGGCGATGGTTGCAACAGAGAGCGCCAAACGTGGCGGATGACAAAGGAGCCGCAAGTTGCGCCAGATGTGGTGGATTCCTCCGGACGTGGCAGATGACACAGGACGTGGCGGATTCCTCCGGACGTGGCAGATGACACAGGACGTGGCAGAATCCTCTGGACGTGGCAGATTCCTCTGGACATGGCATATAACACAGGACGTGGCAGATTCCTCTGGACGTGGCAGATGACACAGGACGTGGTACGACTTGATACTAAGGCAAAGCACGGGAAAGAGGAACGAAGAACAAGGCACGGGTAACAACAGGAATGGGAAACACTAAGGGACCATTTGCAAGACAGACTGGGAAAACTAACAACGCTCAGGCAAGGTTTAGAAGGCCAGGGGCCTTCTTATAGACCAGGAAATCGTGGCAGTTGATGATGATGACTTCCTCCTATTTGCGCGCACTGGCCCTTTAAGGCCGGGCACGAGCGTGCGAGCGCACCCTACGGGACACAGCTGAACGGAGCGGAGGTGAGCGCTGGTGTCTCCTAGGAAGGAGATGGGGACCAGCGCTCACAGATCCATGGCTGCGGGCATCGGGAGGTGAGTAAACCCGACGGCCCGCGGCCATGGACGCTACAATTTATTAACCAATGCACGGTTCATTTTAGGCTATGGGCTCATCTCTTCCCCTCCGAGGAGGCCAAAGTGGCATTTATTATCTCCCTCCTTGCTGGCAATGACCTCGCATGGGCGAACCCAATCTTGGAGCAACAAGGACCTGTATCCTCGGACCTAGCCTTGTTCCTGCAGTCCTTTCGTGCCGTGTTTGAGGAGCTGGGACGAACATCCTCTGCTGCAGCCACTCTATTGACCCTCAAGCAAGAGTGCTCCACAGTAGGGGGAGTATGCTATCTCCTTCCGTACCCTAGCAGCCGAGCTGGCATGGAATAATGAGGCACTGGTGGTGACCTTCTGGTAGGGTCTGTCCTCTCACATCAAGGACGATCTGGCAGCCCGCGACCTTCCTTCTACCTTGGATGCCCTCATCCTGTTAGCCACCCGGGTTGATATGAGAATCCGGGAGCACACTCAAGAGGTTTGACAGGAGAGCCGGGTCCACAGACCAGCACCCTCGGTCCAGAGACCACTATTGCCTTCCCCTAGTGAAGAACTCATGCAGGTAGACAGAGTCCCGTTATCTGAACAGGAGAAGCAGCGCAGACGCTCCTCTGGACTATGCATGTATTGTGGCCTTAAAGGTAATTTTGTGCGCCAATGCCCACAGGAACCGGGAAACTCCAGTACCTAGGGTTGGTTAGAGAAGCAACTCTAGGTGGTACGTCTCCAAACATTAAAACCTCTCCCAAATTATTGATTCCTGTGGCCATCGTCTCCAGAAAGACGCCACATCCTTCCTCCGCATATCTTGACTCTGGAGCGGCTGCTAATTTCATCCAGCAGGATCTAGTGGATCGTTTACATCTACCCTCAGTCCGTCTGGAGAGACCCCTGGCTGTTGCCCCTGTGAATGGTCTACCATTGCCCGATCCGATTATGCTCATCACGGAGCCGTTGACACTACGGGTCGGAGCTCTTCACTCAGAACAGATCACCTTCCTAGTACTACCTAAGGCTATCAATCCTATCCTGCTGGGTCTCCCATGGCTCCGCCTACATGCCCCGGTACTTGACTGGAGTTCTGGAGAAGTTCTTCAATGGGGTTCCAGATGCCACAACCATTGCCTGTCACAAGTCCGTCCTGTTATGCCCCCTCTGCCTCAATCACTTTCCGGTCTTCCATCTCAGTATGCCAGTTTTTCGGATGTCTTCTGCAAACGAGGGGCTGAGACATTGCCTCCACATCGGAATTATGACTGTCCCATTGAACTGGTTCCTAATGCTTCTCTTCCCCGTGGACGAGTATATTCTCTCTCCTTGCCAGAGACATTAGCTATGTCAGCCTCTATCAAGGAGAATTTGGAGAGGGGTTTTATTCGAAAATCTTCCTCCCCGGCTTGGGCTGGCTCCTTCTTTGTTAAGAACTGAGATGGATCTCTACGACCCTGCATTGACTACCGTGGTCTCAACCAGATCATGGTCAAGAACAAATACCCATTGCCACTTATATCCGAGCTGTTTGATCACATACGAGGAGCCCCAAAAAATTATATGCTAGATCTGCGGGGGGCTTATAACCTTATCCGGATTCGCCGGGGTGACGAATGAAAGACGGCATTTAAGACCCGCGATGGGCACTACGTACACCTAGTGATGCCCTTTGGACTGTGTAACGCTCCCGCAGTATTTCAGGAATTTGTCAATGACATTTTCCGAGATCTCCTCTATATGTGTGTTGTAGTTTGTCTTGATGATATTTTGATTTTCTCCCCAGATCTGATGACCCATCGGAGGCATGTCCGTCAAGTTCTTTTGAGACTAAGAGAGAATCGCTTATATGCCCAGTTGGAGAAGTGCATCTTTGAAAAGAAGTCTGTGCCCTTCCTGGGCTACGTCATCTCGGATCAAGGTCTTAAGATGGACCCTGAGAAACTAAAGTCTGTCCTGGAGTGGCCGCTTCCTCAAGGCCTAAGGGCTCCCATCTCTACCCTTACCAAGAAGGGTGTGAACGCCAAGGTATGGACTCCAGAGGCAGAGTCCGCATTCATTAGCCTCAAGAAAGCCTTCACTTCAGCTTCGATCCTCCATCACCCTGACGTATCCCGAGAGTTCTCATTGGAGGTGGACGCTTCCTCTGTTGGTGCAGGTGCACTTCTGTTCCAGAGGAGCTCCAAAGGAAAGTCAGTAGTATGTGGCTACTACTCAAGACTTTTTTCTAGATGGCGCAGCTCACCCCATCTTGATGTACACCGACCACAAGAACCTTACCTACCTTCAGTCCGCTCAAAGACTGAATCCTCGTCAAGCTAGGTGGTTGCTGTTCTTCACCCGTTTCCAGTTTCTGCTCCACTACCGTCCCGCTGACAAGAATGTGAGGGCCGATGCCCTGTCCAGATCGTTTGAGACGGAAGACACGGTGGAGTCCCTTCAGACTATCATAGACCCGTCCTGCATTGTCACTGCTAATCCTCTGCAGATTAGAGACATCCCTCCGGGGAGGACTTTTATTCGGCTGGCAGACAGGAGAAGAATTCTCCGCTGGGGACACAGTACTAAACTAGCTGGACACGCTGGTGTCCATAAGACCCGAGACCTGATTGCTCGTCACTTTTGGTGGCCCACACTACCTAAAGATGTTCTAGACTGTGTCTCTTCTTGAACGGTGTGTGCATCTAACAAAGTTACTCACTCGAAGCCGGCCGGCCTTCTTCAACCTCTGCCTGTACCCAATGCCCCTTGGCAGCACATTGCAATGGACTTTTTTACAGACAATCCCCCCTCAGCAAGATGTAACACTGTCTGGGTGGTGGTGGACCGGTTCTCTAAGATGGCACATTTTATCCCGCTGACCGGCCTACCTTCTGCTCCCCGACTGGCGAGTCTCTTCATTCAAGACATCTTTCACTTGCATGACTTGCCTCTTCACATTGTGTCCGACCGGGGGGGTTCAGTTTACCTCAAAGTTCTGGAGAGCCCTCTGTAAACTCCTGGATGTGAGTTTGGACTTTTCCTCAGCCTATCACCCCCAGTCCAATGGGCAAGTTGGGAGGATCAACCAGATCATGGAGAATTATCTCCGCCACTTCATCTCTTCACAGCACGATAACTGGGTACAGCTTCTTCCATGGGCCGAGTTCTCATACCACAACCACACAAGTGAGTCCTCCACTTCCACTCCATTTCACATTGTATACAGTCAACATTCTAGAGTCCCTCTTCCTGTGTCGACTTCATCTCAGGTAACCGCTGCTGACTCTGCATATGGGGACTTTCTGCAAATCTGGCAACAGACCCGGTTTTCTATCTTGCTGGCAGTCGATCGCATGAACTGAAAGGCAGATACTAAGAGAAAAGATCCGCCTCAGTATCTTCCAGATACTAAAGTCTGGCTATCCTCTCTGAACATTCGCTTGAAGGTACCCTCATAAAAGTTTGCTCCCAGGTTCCTTGGTCCTTTCTAAATTCTGCAACAGATAAACCTTGTCTCCTATAAGCTGTGGCTGCCTCCTACCCTCAGAATCCGCAACTCTTTCCATGTGTCCCTCCTGAAACCAGTGGTCCTGAACCGCTACAGCAAGACTTCTAGTTCCACAGTTGCTCCAAGCGGTCCTTCTGATGTATTTGAGGTAAGGGAGATCCTGGACTGCAAAAGGGTAGGAGGAAGGACTTTCTATTTTTTGTGGACTGGAGTGGGTTTGGTCCTGAGGAGAGGTCCTGGGAGTCAGAAGAGACTCAGTGTTCCTGCTCTTATTAAAAAGTTCCGCTCTCGCTCTGGCCCCAAGAAGAGGGGGCTTAAGAGAGGGGATACTGTAGCGTCCATGGCCACGGGCCGTCGGGTTTACTCACCTCCCGATGCCCGCAGCCATGGATCCGTCAGCGATGGTCCCCATCTTCTTCCTAGGAGACGCCAGTGCTCACTTCTGCTCCGTTCTGCTGTGTCCCGTAGGGTGCGCATGCACGCTCGTGCCTGGCCTTAAAGGGTCAGCGCTCGCACAAAGGAAATCATCTTCATCATCAACTGCCATGGTTTCCTGGTCTATAAGAAGGCCCCAGCCCTTCTGATCCTTGCCTGTGCGTTGTTAGTTTATCCCAGTCTGTCTTGCAAATGGTCCCTTAGTGTTTACAGTTCCAATTGTTACCCGTGCCATGTTACCTGTTCCTGTATACCGTACTGTTCTTGTTCCTGTGCCTACCAGTGTTGGAGTTGTGTCTACTGCACCTGCTGTCGTTTGCCACGTCCAGTCTTCTGCCATGTCCAGTGACTTCTGCCACGTCCAGTGTCTTCTGCCACATCAGATACTGCCCATCACGTCTGGCGCTACCTGCTGCACAGGCCTCCATCCGTGCTGAAGCCACAGCCACCGTCTGGACTAGTTCAGGTAACCAAGCGTTACTATCTACTATTGGCTTTCATATAGATTGTGACCTGCAAATCCGTTATATGAGGACTCGGGGTACAATGAAATTATTATTTTTTTTAATGTTTTTTTTTGTGATATTCACAAAAACTCTGCAGATTTTAACATGATTATAAAAATTGCCGCAAAAACCATGACAAAATAATGCAAAAAGGGTGCATTTACATTAAAAAATGCATAGAAAATGCCATGATTTTGCCTGTGTGGATTTTACAGGTGAAACCAGTAAAATAAATGTGCTTCGCAGAGAGAAAAACTTGAGCAAATCGTGTAAAAACCGTGTGTCTTTGATTTTTAATGCTTTTTTAGGGTATGTACACACGGCCTATTTTTGGTCGTTTTTCATGCCGTAAACACCCGAAAAACGGCCGAAAAGTCGGAAGCAGAACACCTCCAAACATCTGCCCATTGATTTCAATGGGAAAACGGCGTTCTGTTCCGACGGAGCGTTTTTCGCAGCGTTTTTTACGCGTAAAAAAACGACAGCAAAAAAGAAGTGCAGGTCACTTCTTGGGACGTTTTTGGAGCCGTTTTTCATTGACTCTATCGAAAAAAGCTCCAAAAACGGCGCGAAAAACGAAGCGAAAATTGCGAGTGGCTTAAAAAATGTCTGAAAATCAGGAGCTGTTTTCCCTTGAAAACAGCTACGTATTTTGAGACGTTTTTGACTCTGCGTGTGAACATACCCTTAGGCCCTGTTCACACAGAGTATTTTGGCAAGCTTTTTGGAGCGGAAACCACTCCGCAAACTCGTCAAAAACCGGCCGAAAATACCTCCCATTGATTCCAATGGGAGGCGGGGGCGGTTCTCTCCCGCGAGCGATAAAACCGCCTCGCGGGAGAAAGAAGGTGCATGCCCTATTTTCGCACGTTTATGCCTCTGACCTCCCATTGACATCAATGGGAGGCAGAGAAAGCGTATTTCGCTGAGTTGTTTGCCCATATCACTCAATGGCCGCAAACGAAAAACGCTGCAAAAAACTTGGTGAAAATCACGGCAAACGATGTGCAGGAAGGACAAAATCCGTTTGGGATTTTGAGGCAGATTTTGTTCTTCCTGCACGTGGTTTGCCGCGATTTTTCACCACGTTTTTTGCAGCGTTTTTCGCTTGTGGCCATTGAGTGATATGGGCAAAAAAATCTGTGTGAATTTTCCTGTTCCGATGGGCCGTTTTTTTACGCGGCCGTTTTGAAAAACGGCCCCGTAAAAAAAAGGCAGTGAAAAAGAAGTGCAGGTCACTTCTTGGGATGTTTTCGGTGCTGTTTTTCTTAGACTCTATTGAAAACAGCGCCATAATAAACACAGCGAAAAACGCAGCGAAAAACACAGCAAAAAACGCTAGTGGCTTAAAGAACGTCTGAAAATCAGGAGCTGTTTTCCCTTGAAAACAGCTCCGTATTTTCAAATGATTTTAGTCTAGTGTGTGAACATACCCTCAGGGTATGTTCATACGCTGAGGGTATGTTCACATGCTAGCTGGCTTTTACGGCTGAAATGACAGCCTGTTTTCAGAAGAAAACAGCTGCGTCGTTTCAGCCGTAAATGCTCCTCCTCGTAATATACGAGGCGTCTGTGACGCTCGTATATCTTGAGCTGCTCTTCATTGAGTTCAATGAAGAACGGCTCAAATTACGTTGCAAAGAAGTGCCCTGCACTTCTTTGCCAAGACAGTCAATTTACGCGTCGTCGTTTGACAGCTGTCAAACGACGACGCGTAAATTACAGGTCGTCTGCACAATACGTCGGCAAATCCATTCAAATGAATGGGCAGATGTTTGCCGACGTATTGTAGCCCTATTTTCAGACGTAAAACGAGGCATAATACGCCTCGTTTACGTCTGAAAAGAGGTCGTGTGAACCCAGCCTGAGTCAAAAACGTCGGAAAATACGGAAATGTTTTCAAGGGAAAACAGCCTCGGATTTTCAGGCGTTTTTGAAGCTGAAAATGAAGCTTCTTTTAGGGTATGTTCACACGCCCTATTTACGGACATAATTCAGGCGTTTTACGTCTCGATTTATGGCCAAAAAAACGGCTCCAAACCGTCTGCAAACATCTGCCCATTGAATTCAATGGGTCTAAGGGTATGTTCACATGGCAACGCCAATTACGTCTGAAATTACGGAGCTGTTTTACGGCGAAAACAGCTCCTGAATTTCAGACATTTTGACAAGTGCACGCGTTTTTAGCGGCGTCCATTACGGACGTAATTGGAGCTGTTTTTCAATGGAGTCAATAAAAAACGGCTCCAATTACGTCCCAAGAAGTGACATGCACTTCTTTGAGGCGGGCATCTTTTTACGCGTCGTCTTTTGACAGCGGCGCGTAAAAAAACAGCCCGTCTGCACAGAACACCGTAAGGGTATGTTCACACGATTAACAAAATACTTCTGAAAATACGGAGCTGTTTTGAAGGGAAAACAGCTCCTGATTTTCAGATGTTTTTTGGGCAACTCGCGTTTTTCACTGCGTTTTTCATGGCCGTTTTTGGAGCTGTTTTCAATCGAGTCTATGAGAAAACGGCTCCAAAAACATCCCAAGAAGTGTCCTGCACTTCTTTTGACGAGCCGTCATTTACGTGCCGTATTTTGACAGCGACGCGTAAAATGACAGCTCGTCTGCACAGAACATCTTAAAACCCATTGCAAGCAATGGGCAGATGTTTGCCGACGTATTGGAGCCGTCTTTTCAGGGGTAAATCGAGGCATAAAACGCCTGAATTACGTCTGAAAAGAGATTGTGTGCACATACCCTCAAAATTCCGTTTGGGATTTTGAGGCAGATTTTGTCCTTCCTGCACGTCGTTTGCCGCTATTTTCTCAGCGTTTTTCACTGCGTTTTTCGCTCGCGTCCATTGAGTGCTACGGCCAAAAAACTCAGCGAAATACGCTTTCTCTGCCTCCTATTGATGTCAATGGGAGGTCAGAGGCGTAAACGTGCGAAGATAGGGCATGTCCCTTCTTTCTCCCGCGAGGCGGTTTTACCGCTTGCAGGAGAAAACCGGCCCCTCATCCCATTGAAATCAATGGGAGGCATTTTCGGACGGTTTTTGACGAGTTTTGCGGAGCATTTTCCGCTCCAGCAAGCTCATCAAAATACTCCGTGTGAAGAGGGCCTTAGCCACTCATGATTTTCGCTGCGTTTTTCGCAGCGTTTTTTTACGGCGGTTTATCGAGCTGTTTTCAATAGTCTATGAAAAACGGCTCCAAAAACATCCCAATAAGTCTCCTGCACATTTTTTCGCGGCCGTTTTTTTACGCGCCCATTCTTCAAAATGGCCGCAGAAAAAAACGGCCCGTCGGAACTTCTGCTTCCGATTTTTCGGGCGTTTACGGCCGTGTGAACTTTCCCTAAGGCCAGATTCAGACGAACGAGTGCAAACTCGGACGTGAAAAACGTCCGTTTTTCATGTCTGACACGTTTTTATGCATTCCTCATGGACTTGAGTCTGTTGAGGGATCTGTAAAAACGGTCGAAAATAGGACATGTTCTATTTTTTCATGGGCCCTTCACTCGGTCTGTTAAAACAACGGCTGTGTGAACAGCCCCATTGAAATACATGTGTCCGTGTGGCAGCTATTAAAAAAGGCCGTCACACGGACGAGATTTACGTACGTCTGAATTCGGCCTAAGGCTAAATGCACGCATTGCGTAATTTGGTGCAGAAAGTCCGCATCAAAACCACAAATAAACGAAGATAATTCCGTAGGTGAAATCTGCACGGAATAATGCGTTTTCTGATGCGTTTTTAGGTGCGTCTTTTACATTTTGATGCGGATACAGGTACGGATTTTATGTTGTGTATTTTGGTTCCTTCTTTTATAAACTTGTCAGATATAATTCACAAGCAGAAACGCAAGATAAATTTGCATACTGCAGATTTTACATTACGCACCGCAGGTCAATTCACATGCGCGAAAATTCTGCAACGTGTAGATTACTTTACTTAACCCGTTAATGACCGGGCCATTTTGCACGTTAATGACCAAGGATTATTTTTTGCTTTTTCATGGTTGCATTCCAAGAGTCGTAACTTTTTTTTTTATTCCGTCGACATAGCCGTATAAGGGCTTGTTTTTTGCGGGACGAGTTGTATTTTGTAATTGTACCATTTTTAGATGCTTACAATATATTGATTAACTTTTATTAACTTTATTTTAGGAGAGTATTGAAAATAAGCAGCTATTCCAGCATTGATTTTCACGTTATAAATTTACGCCGTTTTTTATGCAGCGTAAATAACATGTTCACTTTATTCTATGGGTCGGCACGATTACGGGGATACCAAATATGTAAGGGTTTTATATGTTTTCCTACGATTGTACCATAATAAGCCTTTTAGAAAAAAATTACTTGTTTTTGCATCGCCGCATTCCAAGAGCCGTAACGTTTTTATTTTTCCGTAAATGTGGCCGTATGGGGGCTTGATTTTTGCGGGCCAATGTGTAGTTTTCATTAGTACTATTTTGGGGTACATAAGACTTATAGATTAATTTTTATAAAAATTTTTTATGGGGGGAATGGGAGAAAAGAGCGAATTTTGCCGTTGTTTTTTTTGGACACCGTTCATCCGGCAGTTTAATTAATGTGTTAATTTTATTGTTCAAGTTGTTACGATTGCGGGAATACCATATATGTGTATGTGTTATTTGTTTTGACACTTTTACTAAATGAAACCACTTTTTGGGCAAAAAAAGTTGTTTTATTTGAATTTCACTGTGATTATTATTTTTTTTTTTTCACCAACTTTATTTAACTGATTGACATTTTTTTTTAATTGTCCCACCAGGGGACTTCACTATGCGATCTGCTGATCGAATATATAATGACTAGAGTAAAGGGGAGGAAGCCTCCAGCTCACCGTTCCAGCGCCCGACACCTTCGCCTCGCCCGGATCTCCGCGACGGTCCGCGGCAAACAATGGTAGATTAGGAAAGAATTTGATCCAGCGCTGCAGATATGTGATTTAAAAAGGATCTCGGTCCCACTTTTATTTGTATCAAAAATAAAAATTCGATATCAGGTGCATACAGGCATCAAGGCAGTATTGTGTAGGTATTCAGCGCCTACGCGTTTCAAGCACAACTGGTGCTCTTAATCATGGCATCCATTCACACACTAAGGCCCAGAATTGTGGATTTATATACTGTGTTTTACCAGGTGGAGCTAGGAGGCCAGCTAGATTGAATAATTGCAAGCAGCTTGTGTGTTTCTAAAACACAGGAAAATTTGACCTGTCTTTTAAATCGTTATAAATGTCAGTCTGTATTGAAAACCCAGATTTCTGACTGCATGCTCTGTTATTGTGATGTGATCGCACTATATACAAGCATACCACACACAATTGCGGTCAAAGCTCTCAATTTTCATTTATCAAAATATGGCACACACGACAAGCATTTACAGGATTTTGCGAGAAATTCCCTTATTTTTCTTATGTCCCACAATTATTTCAAATTCAATGGCCAGTATTATCTCCAAAAACGTGGAGTCTCCATGGGAGCTAAATTTTCACCATCAGTAGCCAACCTCGTTATGGCCTGGTGGGAAGAAATTACCATCTTTTCTATATCTAATCCCTTCAACAAATACATACATTGGTATGGCAGATACATCGATGACCTCCTACTTATATGGGAGGGAGATGTATCTGCCATACAAGACTTTCTTACCTACCTCAATAACAATGAATTCAATTTGAGATTCACACATAAAATAGGCAGGAACAACATCAATTTCCTAGATTTAAATATAGTTGCCACAACTAACGAAGTGATACATTCTGAGATATATCAAAAACCTATTTCAGGAAATACCACATTACATGCTAGTTCGAACCATCCGAAACATACGATTACATCTATACCGGTAGGCGAACTCACAAGAGCCAAAAGGAATTGTAGCACAATACAGAGTTTTGAGAAAGAACAATCAAACATGAGTCAAAAATTGGCCAAAAGGGGGTACAAGAATTGGATGTTGAATAGGGCCAAGGAAATAGTTAGGACCAAGGATAGACACACTCTACTAATGGACAAAGAGTATGTAGCGACTAATACCAATAAACCAAACAAAGAAATTCCTACATTAAGTTTGCAATACAGCAATCAATTCTCCACTATCAGAAATATGGTACAAAAGTACATTCCACTATTGTATGATGACGATAAACTAGAAGACATATTAAAACAAGGGTGCAGAATTGTAGCACGAAGAGGACTAACAAT
The DNA here is from genome assembly GCF_050947455.1 of Rhinoderma darwinii. NCBI lineage: Eukaryota > Metazoa > Chordata > Amphibia > Anura > Rhinodermatidae > Rhinoderma > Rhinoderma darwinii. Next base: position 278,188,544 of record NC_134687.1, on the reverse strand, counting down.
AGGGAACACATTGTCCCCCTCACTACTACCATCCAATACAACTAAAACCACATGGTTGGAGCAATTGGGTTTTTACCAGTGTGGATCCCACCCTTGTAAAATATGTAATTATACGAGAATAGTCCAAAAATTTGAAAACTCTAGTGGACAACAGAGTCATCCCATCAAATCATACATTAATTGCAACAGTGATTTTGTAATTTACATAATAGAATGTACCAGTTGTAACCTGAAATACGTAGGGAGTACCACCAGGAAATACAAAACAAGAATCCTAGAACATCTTGGTTACATTAGGAACCCGGCAATTGTTAATATATCGAATGCTGCACGACATTTTATTACTTGTCATGACAGAAATACTACATATCTAAAAACATATGCCATTGAAAAAATCAAACACACGGCTCGTGGAGGAAATCTTAAAAAATCACTCCTAACACGAGAAGCCTTTTGGATATTTAATTTACAAACAAGGTTTCCGCACGGACTTAATTTGAGAAGAGAGCTTATGTTCGTATATTAATCAACAATTTAAAATGGTTAAAGAAATTCCCTAAAGGAAAAACAAACCAGAAAAAATTAATTTAAATAATACATACCTCATGACTTATAGCGAGACGAAATTTGTACATCATAGATTTTCAAACAAAGTGGGAGTGTTTCACGGGAGAGGGTGCACACAACAAGGAGTCATTCCATCCTGCTTGGCTGCAGATGTTCCATTAGAAAAAAGAATAAAAGTGAATGTAATCTCTTATACTAAATTCAGAGGGCAAAGTTTAACCAAACTGAAAATACATTCAATATATGTTGTAGCATATGAGATATGAGCTATTTCTCGAGTTCATTTTTCCAAGGGCAGGTCTGTCAATTCCCATATCTCTCCACCTAGTATAGACTCAGTTTACATAACGGCTCCATATCTGTACGATAAATATAATATAAACATGAAAATTCATATATATATAACTCGTTTAATTAAAAATAACAGCTACTCATTAAAAACTATTTCATATTGATCAAGGGATGTCAATATTAAATGACAAACTATAACAAAAAAATAAACGTATATGCACAAAAATATTTAGGCAGTAACATCAATTATAAGAAAAATATGAATTGTAACAAAACTATATATAATTGCGCTTATTACTGCATTCTATCTTATATAGCTACATAAATATGACACAACAATGTTCTGTATAGACATTAATTTATACGCATATACGGAGTTTCTTCCACTACCTTACAATGAATACTATGCTGAGGCACTACAGCAATAAAAAATACAATACATTTTATATTCTTAGATGTAATATCTATGATATATTCATTTATTTTATCATGTTAGTTATTCTCAGATCCCAGCATAACATTTGTTGGTAATTGAAAGTCCAATTTTATATGTTTCTTTCTCTTTCATGTTTTGGCTTTTCTATTTAGATTGGTTTGTTTTTATACATAATTGTTTAACTTCGAAACAAGATGTAACATCGGTATTAATTCAGCACCCATTCACACACAGGCACTAAGCCCTATTTCTATTCAATGTAGATAGATTGAACCACGGTTTTTCACGCGGTTCTAAAATAAGCCAGTTTATTTGTTTTCCCCTTTCTTACATCGGGGCTCTTTTAAATAATAAGATAATGCAGCAAAAGTGAAAACACAGTAACCAAGCTAATGTTGCTCGCATAATAATTTCTTTTTGCAATAATAACAGAGCATGCAGTCAGAAATCTGGGTTTTCAATACAGACTGACATTTATAACGATTTAAAAGACAGGTCAAATTTTCCTGTGTTTTAGAAACACACAAGCTGCTTGCAATTATTCAATCTAGCTGGCCTCCTAGCTCCACCTGGTAAAACACAGTATATAAATCCACAATTCTGGGCCTTAGTGTGTAAATGGATGCCATGATTAAGAGCACCAGTTGTGCTTGAAACGCGTAGGCGCTGAATACCTACACAATACTGCCTTGATGCCTGTATGCACCTGATATCGAATTTTAATTTTTGATACAAATAAAAGTGGGACCGAGATCCTTTTTAAATCACATATCTGCAGCGCTGGATCAAATTCTTTCCTAATCTACGCATATATAATGCTTTGGTATACTTAGTATACCAAAGCATTATTGTATGTCAGTGTAAAACTGACAGACACAGGCAGATGCTGAAGGCAGACCTGGGGGTCTTTGTTAGACCCCCCGCTGCCATGGAAACCCGACGACGACCCGCGATTTGTTTGCGGGGGCGCCGATGGGGTGACAGAGGGAGCTCCCTCCCTTTGTCAAACACATTAGATGCCGCTGTCACTATTGACAGCGGCATTTAATGGGTTAAACTGCCGGAATCGGAGCGCGCTTCGATTCCGGCAGTTGCAGCAGGAGCCAGGCTGTGTATAACAGCCGTGCTCCTGCCGCTGATTGCGTGGGTACAGTCTCAGTACCCGCGCCATCACAGGACGGATATATCCGTCCTCCTGCGCGAACTAGCCGCTGCTGAGGACGGATATATCCGTCCTTCGGCGTTAAGAGGTTAAGGTCTCATTTACTTTGCTGGTACTGTATAAGGCTAGGTTCACACGAGCGTGTGCTTTTTGCGCATGCAAAAAATGTGGCGTTTTGCCTGCGCAAAAGGCACTTAACTGCTCCGTGTGGCCTCAGCATATGGTGCGCGGCTGCGTGCTTTTCGCGCAGCCGCCATCATTATGACACTCCGTTTGGATGTTTGTAAACAGAAGAGCACGTCGTGCTTTTCTGTTTTCATTCATCCTTTTCACAGCTGTTGCGTGAATCACGCTGTTCGCACGGAAGTGCTTCCATGTGGCATGCGTGGTTTTCACGTACCCATTGACTTCAATGGGTGCGTGATGCGCGAAAAACGATCAAAGAACGGACATGTCGTGACTTTTAGGCCGGATTCACACGTGCGTGTTCGTTTTGCGCGCGCAAAAAACGCTGCTTTTGCACGCGCAAAAGGCACTTGACTGCTCCGTGTGTCATGATCATATGGTGCGCGGCTGCGTGCTTTTTGCACAGCCGCCATCATTATGACACTCCGTTTGGATATTTGTAAACAGAAAAGCACGTGGTGCTTTTCTGTTTTCATTCATCCTTTTCACTGCTGTTGCGCGAATCACGTTGTTTGCACGGAAGTGCTTCCATGTGGCATGCGTGATTTTCACGCACCCATTGACTTCAATGGGTGCGTGATGCGCGAAAAATGCCCAAAGAACGGACGTGTCGTGACTTTTTCGCAGCGGACTCACGCTGCAGAAAAATCACACAACTGTCTGCACTGCCCCATAGACTAATATAGGTCCGTGCGACGCGAGTGAAAATCACGCGCGTTGCACGGACGTATATCCCGTTCGTCTGAATAAGCCCTTATGCTGCGGACTTTCCGCAGGAAAATCAGCGCGTCAAATCCGCATGTATTATGTATCGTGTGCATGTGGCCTAAGGGTCTATGCTCATGTTGCGTTTGAGGTAGATCCAAAAACCGCATTCATTTTTACTGCAATTTGGTGCGTTTTTCAATGTGTTTTTCTTTACAGCAACATCATCGAAAAACACACAAAAATGTATTTACATGAGTCGTTTGTGGCCGCACAGTAAAAAGGGCATCAAAAATTGCAGAAAAAAATTAACGCGGTCATACGGCGGTTTGCTGCGGTTTCCTATGCAGTTTTTACAGGTGAAACCTATAAGACAAGGGTCAGTTCACACGGAGTGTTTAGGCACTGATTTTGATGCATCGGAATCAGCGTAAAAAAACGGCGCGAATTGCCCCCCAATGGGAGGCAGAGGCGTTTTTTCTCCAGGGCGGCTTACGATCACTCGCCGAAAAAAAACCTGCCACTGAAATCAATGGGAATCAGACAAAATCTGCGGCACTCGTTTTGAGCATTTTTTCAGCGTTTTTTTGTAAATGGTTTTCGCATTACATTCAACGGCCGTGGGCAAAAACTGAGAAAAAAAATTGTGAAAAAAGTCGAAACAACGATGGCAATCAAAATCTGGCAAAAGATTTTTTATGCATGATAAAAACTAGGTAACCTAGGCCTCAATGTGTTTTACCTGTACAAACCGCACAGACGAATACCGGATCGCAAACCGCGTGAATTCATGGTAAAACTGTGTGTTTTTTCATTTGTGTGATTTTTTTTGTCTATTTTTTTTTACCACACGGCCAAAAACTTCTCATTTAAATGCACCATCATCTGATTTAGCATAGGTTTTAAAATGTGTTCAACAGTGAAAGGGTGTTTCTGATTAGAGTTTGGGGGGTGTGGCCAACCAATTAAGAAGGCTTAAATACAGCTGCTCAGTGCAGGGTGTGGTTGTTTTTTGTGGGAGATGTGGCCGAGTGTGACCAGAAGTTTTGGAGGAGCGCCGCTAGGTGCAGTGATGTAAGTGGACTTTGTGGTTAAAAGGGGTTTGGGGCACTTTAAAAATGCAGTATTTGTAGAATTCCCCTCCATGTGCTGGCAGTCTGAGTCTGACCAGTTACCAGCCCCACCAGCAGACAGATGGTGCCGGCAGGAAATATTGATACTGCCCGCCGTTGACCCTCAACTACTACTGTTTAGCACTTATTGGATATGATGGCTTCTATAGTGTAGTGGTTAGTTTAATCGCCTTACAGCTGGAAGGCCACTGGTTCAAAACCCGGCTGGCAGGTTTTGGTTTTTTTAACTAGCATTAATAGAAGTTTACCTCTCTCCCGCCAGAGGAAGAGGATCAATACATTAAACAGAAAGCAACAGTTCTGTTAGAATTAGGGCCTGTTCACATCACCGTTCGCTTTCCGTTCCGGGGTTCCGTCTGAGGTTTCTGTCGGGTGAACCCCGCAACGGAAAGTGAAAGTGAAACCACAGCTTCCGTTTCAGTCACCATTGATATCAATGGTGACGGAAACATTGCTAATGGTTTCCGTTGGTCACCGTTCCGGCAGGTTTCCGGTTTTCCGACGGAATCAATAGCGCAGTCGACGCCGCTATTGATTCCGTCGGAAAACCGGAAATCTGCCGTAATGGTGACGAATGGAAACCATTAGCGATGTTTCCGTCACCATTGAGATCAATGGTGACAAACGGAAGCTGTGCTTTCACTTTCTGTTGCGGGGTTCACCCGACGGAAACCTCCGACGGAACCCTGGAACGGAAAGCAAACGGTGATGTGAACAGGCCCTAATTCTAATGGAACCGTTGCTTTCCGTTTAATGTATAGATCCTCTCTTCCTCTGATGGAAGAGAGGTAAACGTATAGAAACGCTAGTGTGAAAGAAGCCTTACTTTAATCATTTTTTAATTCAACTTCAGTTGTGCCCGTACTCTTTACCATACCACTTGTGTGATCACTTATAAAAGGTGTTAGTAATGCTCTTATCACTGAGGCGCCATGCACACGACCGTGCCTGTAATCACAATCTGGCTGCGGACAGTCATCCGCATTTGCGGACCGTGTTCCTATTATAAAGTATAGGACCATGGCCCATAAAATAAAAAAACAGGACATTTCCTATTTTTTATGGAAGTTTTCTACGGCCATAGAAATGAATGGGTCCGTAATTACGGACGAAATCTACGGTCGTGTGCATGGGGCCTTACTCTTGATTTTGTAATGTGTCCGTAAAACTTTTGGTCTGTCTGTGATTTTTAGCCCAGTTTTCCAGAAATTTCTCAAGTGGAGGTTGGCAACGATGCCGGGGAGTCTTCGGTGAGCGGAGGAGCTCACTCCGCTTTGAACTATTTCTGGAGCAGGGAGCTGATAGTTTCCTACTTCAGAATTAGTGGCTACTCCTTGAGCGGAATCCCCGTTGCCGATGATCTGGCAGGGGATTCTGCTCCTAGAGGAAACCCCTGAGGTCCCTTTCCATATATGGACATTGACGTCAGTGGCTCCTCCTGGTGCGGAATCCCCGGCCAAAGTCGGCAACGGGTATTCTCTCAAGGAGTATCCACTGATGTCACTGTCCATATATGGACAGTAACATCAGGGCCTCCCTCTAGGAGCGAAATCCCCGGCCTATGCTCTCGCTGGGGATTCCACTTCTAGAGGTAGTCTGAATAGCGCTGTCTACAGGGTGGGGCTAGCGCTATCTACAGGGGGGTGGCACTATAAACATGGAAACTGTGACACTATATAGGAGCACTATCTACATGGGCACTGACACTATCGAGAGGGCACTGGCACTTTATATATGGGCACTGGAACTAGGGGCAGCTTTGGGTGTATTACTGTATAAGAGCAGCTATGGGGCATTATACTGTATGAAGCAGAGGCTTTTTTTTTCCCTATGAAATGGGAGGCAGACAAAACTTGCAGTGCACGTTTCTGAATGTTTTTTGCAGCCTTTTATTGCCCGCAGTCCTTGCATTAGCTTCAATGGCCGTGAACAAAAAAAACACTGACCGCTGAAAAAAGCCTGCAAAAAAAACAACTGAACAGGGCCTTAAAGAGGCTCTGTCACCAGATGATCAAATCCCTATCTCCTATTGCATGTGATCGGCGCTGCAATGTAGATAACAGTAAAGTTTTTTGTTTTTTTTAAAACGATAATTTTTGGCTAAGTTATAAGCAATATTATATTTATGCAAATGAGCCTTTCTAATGGACAACAGGGCGTGTTTTCTCTTATTTCCAACTGGGCGTGTATTGTGTTTTTAGCAACTGGGCGTGTTTACTACTTTCACTGCACGATCACACTGTGCTGTGGATCATGCTGGGCTGGAACCATGAGATGTGTATGAGGCTGATTAGTCACTGATTGGTCAGCGTCATACACTCCACTGTACAACACCCAGTTGGTAAAAAGTAAAAACATGCTAAGTTGTCCATTGAGAAACTCATTAGCATAAATCTAAACTAGCTCATAACTTGCTCAAAAATGATCGGTTTTAAAAATAAAAACCACTGCTATCTACATTACAGCGCCAATCAGATTATGTAGGAGATAGGCCACTTATAATCTGGTGACAAAGCCTCTTTAAAGAGGCTCTGTCACCAGATTTTGCAACCCCTATCTGCTATTGCAGCAGATCGGCGCTGCAATGTAGATAAGAGTAACGTTTTTATTTTTTTAAAAACGAGCATTTTTGGCCAAGTTATGACCATTTTTGTATTTATGCAAATGAGGCTTGCTAAAGTCCAACTGGGCGTGTTTAAAGTAAAAGTCCAACTGGGCGTGTATTATGTGTTACATCTGGGCGTGTATTATGTGTGTTACATCTGGGTGTGTTTACTACTTTTACTAGCTGGGCGTTCTGACGAGAAGTATCATCCACTTCTCCTCAGAACGCCCAGCTTCTGGCAGTGCAGACACACAGCGTGTTCTCGAGAGATCACGCTGTGTTGTCACTCACTTCCTGCCCCAGGTCCTGCATAGTGTCGGACGAGCGAGGACACATCGGCACCAGAGGCTACAGTTGATTCTGCAGCAGCATCGGCGTTTGCAGGTAAGTCGATGTAGCTACTTACCTGCAAACGCTGATGCTGCTGCAGAATCAACTGTAGCCTCTGGTGCCTATGTGGCCGACACGATGCAGGACCTGGGGCAGGAAGTGAGTGATGTCACAGCGTGATCTCTCGAGAACACTATTTGTCTGCACTGCCAGAAGCTGGGTGTTAACGAACAGAAGTGGATGATGCTGATTCGTCAGCATCATACACTCCCATTCCTAACGCCCAGCTAGTAAAAGGTAAAAACGCCCGATGTACACACATAATACACGCCCAGTTGTACTTTTGCAAGCCTCATTTGCATAAATACAAAAATGGTCATAACTTGGCCAAAAATGCTCGTTTTTTAAAATAAAAACGTTACTGTAATCTACATTGCAGCGCCTATCTGCTGCAATAGCAGATAGGGGTTGCAAAATCTGGTGACAGAGCCTCTTTAAGCTGTGTTTTCTAAGGGCGATTTTTTTTTTATTGGTTATATTGCGTTGTTACACCTGAAATAGCTGTGCTGTCACAGACCACTTTAAGCCCGGCTTACCACGTAGCGCAAACGTTGCAGAATTTCCAGGATGGAATTCTGTGCCGAAACTCAGCAGCAGCAAAGTTGATGAGATTCAGACAATCCCATGCCCACGTTGCTTTTCTGTTTTGTTTTCCCCATTGAATTCAATGGGGATGGAAAACCCACAACAGAGCAGTGTTAAGACTTGAGGAGGAATTGCAGCAATTCCACCACCTAAATCGCAACTCGGAATAAAAATAGATTTCATACTTACCCAGAACTCCCTGCTTCTTCCTCCATTACGTTTCATCCCATGTGACCGCTGCAGCCAATCACAGGCTGCAACGGTCATTTGGGCTGCAGCATCATCCAGGGAGAGTGGATGGAAAAGGAGACGTGTCATTATGACAATGGGTCGGACGTCCGCGGAGTGTCACCCGCGGGCCTCCTGAAAATAGCGGGCTGTGCACATGGCCGCGTGCATTCATTTCTATGAGCTCGGACCTCAAAACACTGCTGTAATAAGACATGCCTGTTTTTTTGCGGTCCAGGCTCCTGGGCCATGCGCGGACCGTGGAAACAACGGTCGTGTGCATGGGCCACTGAAATGTATGCTGATTTGCAGGTGAATTGCTGCTGCAAAAAATGTTTGTCTGCATGGGGCCTACGTATGAAAGTTTTTTTATATTTTTCTACTGCTGCTTTTCATTGCAGAAGTTCCAGCCGATAAACCGCACCACAATGTGGTGCAGTTTTTAGTAAGGACCATTCTGCGGGTTCCAAGTCTGATACGCTGCATAGGTTTACGCAGCGTATCTGACTCATGTGATAAGAGGAGTTAATGATCTAATCTAATTTCATAACTTGTCCATTGTGATATCTCGGGTAGTTTGGTATAATACTATTCTGAATCTCTGGAAAGACACTGCGCCTTTATTTATCAAAATTGACAAACTCAAATTCTCGTTGCCCATGGCAACCAAGCAAAGCACAGACTTGGTTTGATATAGGCAACAAGGCCAGATCTGGAAGACCTCTTTAAAGAGGCTCTGTCACCAGATTATAAATGCTCTATCTCCTACATAATCTGATTGGCGCTGTAATGTAGATAACAGCAGTGGTTTTTATTTTGAAAAACGATCATTTTTGAGCAAATTATGAGCTAGTTTAGATTTATGCTAATGAGTTTCTCAATGGACAACTGGGCGTGTTTTTACTTTTTACCAACTGGGTGTTGTACAGAGGAGTGTATGTTGTTCCAGCCCAGCATGATCCACAGCACAGTGTGATTGTGCAGTGAAAGAAGTAAACATGACCAGTTGCTAAAAACACAATACACGTCCAGTTGTCCATTAGAAAGGCTCATTTGCATAAATATAAAATTGTTCATAACTTAGCCAAAAATGATCGTTTTTTAAAAATTAAATAATTTTACTTGTTTTCCTTCCTATGTTGGCCACCAGAGGGAGCCCTTCCCAGAATTACATCAAGGTGAATAAGGTAAAGCAGGTGACTCACAGCTGCTATAAATGTGGGAGGGAGACTAACCCCCTCCCTATTTGTGGCTACAAGCCAGGAAAAGTTGTCTTCAAATTGTTAAACAATGTCAAGCTCCCATTTTGGTAGTGACTTTACAAATGGTAGCTGGCAGTTCTCTAGTACACAACAAAATTCTAAGGATATGTTGACACGCTTAACAAAAAAGTCTAAAAATACGCAGCTGATTTCAGAGAAAACAGCCTCTGATTGTCAGGCGTTTTTGAAGCTGAGAATGAAATTTGGGGCTTCTTTTGAGGCTTCTTTTGAGGCATTTTTCAGTGTTCAATGGAAAATCAGCTCCAAAAAACGCCTCAGTGACATGCTACTACTTTTTACAGAGCGTCTTTTTACGCTCCGTTTTTTGACAGCGAAGCGTAAAATAAAGGCTCGTGGCAACAGAACATCGTAATTCCCATTGAAAGCAGTGGGCAGATGTTTGTAGGCATATTAGGAGTGGTTTTTTTTAGGCGTAATTTGAGGCGTAAAAACGCCTGAAATACGTCCGGAAATAGGGCGTGTGAACATACCCTTAGAATGATGAGTCAAGAGGGAAGACCCTGTGTTGAATAACTTTTCAGTTATCGACAGGTTCACACAGCTTTTATTTTACTTGATTAAGCCTCCCATTTACATCAATGGTAAAGCGTGCTGTTAGTACATATATCGTGCTTTTTTAAGCATGCGTTCAGGAACGTGTTGCGTAAAAGAGGCGTCTGGGAACATTTGGAACATTTTAAATACCAAAGAATTGAACATAGTCAGTGGGAATCCTAATTATGCGCCAAAAAGCGGGCACAAAACGCATACTTTTTTTTCATTGACTTCTTGTTTTTATGGTGGTGCAGGGGAGAAGACAGTGTGTTTTTTTTCATAGTACTAACTTTTTTTGTTTTACAGGTTCCACTGGAACATGTCGTAGATTTGTTCGACTACTCCAATCTATTTTTTTTAATGGTTTTATTTCAATAAAAAAATATTTTCTGAAGGTGAATTCATAGTGCGAAAACCGCACTGAAAAAATTGCGCTAACTACGCATGCATCTTTCGATACGCTTTTCGGCCACATGGAAAAGCACGGCAAAGCCAATGTGTATACACTCTTTTAGGCCCTGTTACGTTTTTTGCAGGCAGAAAAAAAAATCTTCCTCAGAATTTCTTTAGGAATTTTGAAGCGGGTTTTGGGCTGCCTGCTGTTTTTTGGTCTGGTTTTCGGTGCAGTTTTTGCCCGCGGCCATTAAATCTAATGCAAGGACCAAAAAACGCCACGAAAAACACTCTGAAACTAGCGTCGCAGGTTTCTTCTGCCTCCAATTAATTTCAATAGGTCAAAGGCAAAAGCCGCCTGGGAAGAAGACTCCTCTGCATCACATTGAAATCAATGCAGGGAAATTTTGGAGGCTTTATGCAGTTTCAGTGCCAAAAATCTGTGTGAACAGGGAAATAAGTCTGTTTTTAATACTTTATTAGTGCCTTAGCAATGGCAGTTGTCTGACGACCATTATTAAGCCGGGGCTTCGTGTTGACCAGTAAAAAGGCTAGCATTAAGCCCCCATTATTAGCCCGATACCCACCACCCCCCTGCTAATGCCAACCTGCTGCTAATTTATTGTATCTGGCTGGTTATGAAAATGGGAGGATCCCACATTTTCTTCAATTGTTTATTGAATTTGTTTTAAAAAAAAACATCAAACTGTAGGGTCCCCCTGCATTTTTCATAATGAGCCAGATACAACATAGCAGTCACAGCCTATCATTACAAGTGTGGGAAGGGCCACAGTTTTTGTCTCTTCTCAGCCTCATACCAGCCTGCGGCTACCCCAGTGCCCAGCCATCACAACAGATGGTCGGGTACTGGGTCGTACCAATCTCTCCACAGCACACCTGGGGAGAGATTCCATGCTTGGATTGTGTTGATTGACGGGGAAAGTCATTCTGCCCCGCCGCCAATCAGCGGCATTGGACAACGCTTGTTCAGCTCGTGCAGACATGCTCAGAAGAGAGCATGTCTGCATCGCCAGTGAACAGCATGGGAACGGGATCATGTGAGTATGTCAAGTTTATATATTTTTTTTTTTCTCATAAAAATGTGAGTGGCATTATCTATAGTGGGGGTCTATCTACGGGGGGGTTGTCTTTGTGTCCCATTATATACAGGGGGGTCTATATGTGGGCCACTATATACAGGGGGTGGTCTATATGTGGGGATGTGGGCCACTATCTACAGGGGGGGTCTGTATGTGGGGCACTATCTACAGGGGGGGTCTGTATGTGGGGCACTATCTACAGGGGGGGTCTGTATGTGGGGCACTATCTACAGGGGGGGTCTGTATGTGGGGCACTATCTACAGGGGGGGTCTGTATGTGGGGCACTATCTACAGGGGGGGTCTGTATGTGGGGCACTATCTACAGGGGGGGTCTGTATGTGGGGCACTATCTACAGGGGGGGTCTGTATGTGGGGCACTATCTACAGGGGGGGTCTGTATGTGGGGCACTATCTACAGGGGGGGTCTGTATGTGGGGCACTATCTACAGGGGGGGTCTGTATGTGGGGCACTATCTACAGGGGGGGTCTGTATGTGGGGCACTATCTACGGGGGGGGGTCTGTATGTGGGGCACTATCTACGGGGGGGGGTCTGTATGTGGGGCACTATCTACGGGGGGGGGGTCTGTATGTGGGGCACTATCTACGGGGGGGTCTGTATGTGGGGCACTATCTATAGGGGTGGTCTATATGTGGGACACTATATACAGGTGTGGGTTACCTGTGGGGCACTAGCTACATGGGGGCTATATGTAGTGCAGTTTACATGGATGGGAACTAGAGATGCAGCAGAAATATTAATAGTTTTTGGCACTCCAAAAAATGTAATAAGTGATCAAAAAGTTGTATGTTCCAAAAAATGGTACCAGTAAAAAATAAGCCCTCACACCACTCGGTCAACAATTAAGTTATGGCTCTCAGAATGTGGTGAAATAAATTCTTAACAATTGTTTTTCTTTGTAAAAGTAATAAAATAAAAAAAATAACCTACTAGTCCGTCTCAATGAATTAGAATATCATCAAAAAGTTAATTTATTTAACAAATTCAATTCAAAAAGTGAATCCTATATTCTATAGATTCATTACACGCAGAGTGATCTATTTCCAGCATTTTTTTCTTTTAATGTTGATGAGTATGGCTAACCGTTAATGAAAAACCTGAAATTTAGTATCTCAGAAAATTAGAATATTATATAAGCCCAATTGCAAAAAACATTTTTAATAACGAAATGTTGGCCTACTGAAAAGGAAATTTCAGATCACTTCATGCTTCCCTCTGCTGACCAGCTTTATGGAGATGCTGATTTCATTTTCCAGCAGGACTTGGCACCTGCCCACACTGCCAAAAGTACCAATACCTGGTTTAATAACCACAGTATCACTGTGAATGACTGGTCAGCAAACTCACCTGACCTAAACCCCATAGAGAATCTATGGGGTACTGTCAAGAGGAAGATGAGATGCCAGACCGAACAATGCAGACGAGCTGAAGGCCGCTATCAATACAACCTGGGCTTTCATAACACCTCAGCAGTGCCACAGGCTGATCGCCTCCATGCCACGCCGCATTGATGCAGTAATTCAAGCAAAAGGAGCCCCGACCAAGTATTGAGGGCATATACTGTACATACATTTCAGTAGGCCAACTTTTCGGTATTAAAATAATTTTTGAAATTGGGCTTATATAATCTAATTTTCTGAGACACTAAATTTTGGGTTTTCATTAACGGTTAGCCATAATCCTCAACCTTAAAAGAAAACTATGCTAGAAATGGATATCTCTGTGTAATTAATCTCTATGAGTTTCACTTTTTGAATTGAATTACTGAAATTAACTTTTTCATGATATTCTAATTCATTGAGAAGGACTAATATATAAATTTGGTATCACTGTAATCATACTTGAAACAAAAAATTTCTTTGTACAGAAAGGGTTAATGTGGTTTTCAAAGATCCATTTTTATATTGTCACTAATTCTAAAGTTTACTCCACACTAACCTTCTAATTGTCTTACTAATTCCATAGTGCCCTGTTCTAGGAAAAACCGAAACCTAGCACATCTGAGGCAAACTGATGCCAACTGAAAGAGAAACAAAAATACCATTGAAATCAATGGTAATACAAACTGAGGCAATAGGTTCCGTTTGGCTTTCCATTCATCTGTTCCTCTGACTGAAAGGCTGAATGGAATAGATGAATGTTAGCCAGCACTAATGTGAACAGGCTCTTACTAGTTTGCTGGGATCAGAGCGGTTGGGGTGTATTCGTATGGTGCATTTTTGGAGGGGTGTGTGACAAGCTTCTTCCATCAGCGGCATCCATAGAATAACACTGCACCACAAGGGAAACTACTGCATGTGCAGTGCCATTTGCATTGTTCAATGTAGGCTGCTTAAGGACGGGTCTGGTCACACACCCCTCCATCAGTGGCCATATTTTGTCGTCATACCACTAGCTAAAAAGAAAAACTTGGACTTCATTGCATTTGCACCTTCTAAAAATGTGAGTAGTTACCATTAGAGGGAAGTAGCAAAACGTGCATATCCGCAGTGCTTGTCAGTTGCTAGATTACTAATATAAATGGCAGAAGTTGACTGGAATCAAGGGACATCTTCACTCTAGGGGAAGACAGACCAGAGAATTGCATTACGTTCGTCATTTGCAGTTTCTCAGCAGCTAGAAGAGTGTCAACTCTCTCATTTTAGCCACCATAGGTGGACAAATCAGAAGTTTTATTGTATATTTTACAACTGAATTTGTATTTGAAGGCTGGGCCTATACAAATGTGCACAGCAGCTTGTAAAGGTTTTCCACACAACTTACTAGTAAATATTTTCCCCTTAAAACAAAAAAATAAAACTTTGCCTGGGGGGGGGGGGGTGGTACGTGACGGCGATTCTCATGTTAATGTTCCATGAACCCATCGTGCTGTCCCCTCATACCAGACACTGTCCATGATGCTAAATGTCTTTCTTGGAGTGTTCTTATAAGCTTACCATGTCCTTTCTGTTTTCTCTTTTTAGTATGAAGATTTAATTCTGCCTCCTGACACTGGACACCAATTCCCAGGGAAGCGTGAAACCACCAGACCACCGTGCCAGTCTCTACCGCGTCATTACTAGCCAGAGTTGCTGTGAAATAGTGGGTTCATAGTTTAGTTCATTTAAGTCTGTATGACTTTGTCATATCAGATATCCTTGTCCCATAAGCCTTCAACTACATTCTGTGTAGAAAGACTAATCCTAATCCGCCACAACTGTTTGTGGCCTTGACTGGGATTTCCGATCCCTCCTCTAGATCCTTTGGCCAGCTAGAATAATGTTCTTGGCTTTGGCCCTTCCTACATCCTATTCTCCATTCCATAATGTCCCTTGGCTTTTTTTGGCATACTGTGTGATTGTGATAATTGGGGGATTATTGCTTGAACACCATGCTGAAGATGGCAGTCCCTAGGACTAAAAAGCTCATTAGCATTTCTAGATCAATAGCATACATAATGGATTTATAATTCTAAACCATTATTGTAATACATCATAGTAATAAGGCGATCACCGTACAACTACAAGGTGAAAATGCCAACCATCCCTAGTTCCGCAGGATAGGTAGTAGCTACTTGAGCATGATTTTCTGCATTGATAATGGGGGGTTATCGGTGTAGCACCGTGTGAAAATGGCTATAAATATAGCAAATACTAGTCAGTAAAAAATATTGATGCAGGTAGCCGCAAATCCTAGACATAGTCCAGTATAGAACAAAATACTAGTCCTGATAGAAGACCATTAGCAGTAAATACCCCAGAAATCCTGAGGTACAAAATGGAAGGACATAATGTCATTTGTTTTATTTTAACAGGGCTTGTTATGATGAGTTCCTGGATTTCCAATGATCGTCTGTCATGAGAATGTATATTCTTCCTGAGCATCAATTCTTTCCTCTTCTGTGCAGTCTTCCTTTCTCAAATTAATCATGGAGGTGGAAGTGCTTGTCTTTTTCTTCCTTCTAGATTTGTTTACTCAAGTGCTTGAAGTTCATAAATTTGTGATTCTTTCTGCGTTTACACATTTTTAAGTGTGGGAGTTTGAAGTGAGGAACTCAGGCTTAACTTAAACATTGGAGATGTTGGTGGGTATTTTATTTGTTAACCTGCCATTCGTGTTGTGGCAGCCGCCGGCCCTTCTGTCACGTGTTGTGGCAGCCGCCGGCCCTTCTGTCACGTGTTGTGGCAGCCGCCGGCCCTTCTGTCACGTGTTGTGGCAGCCGCCGGCCCTTCTGTCACGTGTTGTGGCAGCCGCCGGCCCTTCTGTCACGTGTTGTGGCAGCCGCCGGCCCTTGTGTCGCTTGTGTCAATGAAATAACTGCAAATATTGCCTTTATGCGTTTCCACTGGTATAATAGGAGATTACAGCTACTGCAATTCTCATGGTTACATTAAAGTAATATGATGCGGTGCAAATCACTTTTTTTTTCAGGGTTTGAAAGGTGGTACAGTTTCTAAAGCTTCTATTGGTGTTCTCACGATCTGTTTGTTCAGTGTTTTTTACTTACTGTAATTTCTTGCAGGCATGAGAAGTTTTCGATCTCCCGTGGACCCCAAAAGTGACTTTAAACAACCACCTAAATTTGCCATCCATGCACTAGTCATACAACAAGACTGGGCAGGAAGCCACCATAAGATGGTATGTCCATTGCGTTTCATTATTTTCTCACTCTACATTGTCCCTAACACGAGGCAAAAAATGGCAATCCTTTGCTGGTCTCAATAACTCCCTTCCCTCTATTAAAAATAAAAAATAATGATTCATAATCCCCCCATTATGAATCAACTCTTTTAAGTGTTAATGGGGGAAGGGAATGTTGGCATTGGTGATTTATTGTTCTTAATCTTTGTGTTTTATTAATAGTAGGACTACTTATGTTCTACTCAAAGTAGTTTGTTTCCTTTTCACCTTTTCTGGTGATGACCCACCCCATCCCAGATTTCCTTTTGTATATGGAGTAGTGCTGTATGCGACTACAGCCTCCACTAAAGTACATTGGCTTGTGATATTTTGCGAGACATCCAATGTCATCCGTTGATCCCATAGTATCAGGTTTTAAATGGCTGACTTCCAGAAGTGCCCTTTTCATGATCACTTAAAGGTATTATGATTCATAAGCCCCCATTAGGAGTCCATCCTTTCTGTGTGAATGGAGGGTTGCTGAAGGGTGTTGGTGGTAGACTGCTATTTAACTGGTTAGTTCCCTTTAAAAAGGTAGAGTTCATCTTCAAACAATGTTTCAGATGAGCAGTGGTAGATGGTAATCCATTATAATAGCTTTCTGGCCATCAGGTGTAAGGTTCCCTTATTCAGGCTTTCATGAGGAGTCTGTAAACTAGAGGTCCCAAAATGTTTAGAATGGCAGTTCGAAACTGGCTTCCAGAAGTGCCCTTTTCATGATCACTTAAAGGTATTATGATAAGCCCCCCATTATGAGTCCATCCTTTCTGTGTGAATGGAGGGTTGCTGAAGGGTGTTGGTGGTAGACTGCTATTTAACTCGTTAGTTCCCTTTAAAAAGGTAAAGTTCATCTTCAAACAAGGTTTCAGATGGGCAGTGGTAGGTGGTAATCAATTATGCTGGCTCAATTTACACTATCAGGAATAGGGTTTATCTCGTCTGCAGTTGCAAATCAGTAAGTGACTTTTGCTAAACTTTCGTAGTTGTAATGCGCTTCAATATACTGTAATGAGATAAAAATAATCTGAGAATTGAATTTTCTCTTCTAGGTTCACGCTGACTGGGGAATACTCTTCATCTCTTAATCTGCTATGCTGTGTAGTAATCATCCACTTGCAGTATCAAGAACACATGTGTCTTGGAGACCTGGCTGCACAGGTTTCTTGAAGAGAACCTTTCACCAGCCCATAAATGTGCATCTGAGTGCACCGTGTAATAGGCACCGCTGCACAAACCTTGTCCACTTTAAACTGTTCCTACCCCCCTCCGTTATTTAGATATCGGTGCCGTTATATTTGGCAGCCATTATGTAAAAACCCCCTGAAAGATCAATGGGGAGTTTTTCATTGTAAATGGCAGGGGGCGTGATACTTGGCACCCCCTGTCGCCCTTGATTGCCGAGAGCTGAAGAATGAGAGTGCACATGCGTGCACGCTCTCATTCACTTTTCAGCTCTCTGCAGACAAGGACAACCAGACTGTTTGATCTAGACTAAGATTACACAGCACAAGCCGCTCTGATACTGTCCGTGGCTGATTGGACAGTCAGTGTGTTCAGTATCACGCTCCATGCCATTTACAATAAGACTTAGACATTGGCCGTTCAGGGGGTTATTTACATATCTGGCATATCTGAAGGCACCGATATCTAAATAACAGAGAAGGCAAGGAACCATTTAGAGTGGACAGGGTTTATGCAGCAGTGCCTATTACATGGTGCACTCAGCTGGACATGAATGGGCTGGGGAAAGGTTCTCTTTAATAGGTTACAATTGAGCATTGTTAAAGTTTAAAACTGATTAAAATTTATTTCTTACCTTGAATCTACGTTTGCAATACCATTTAAGACCCTTTTGGATTTATGTTAAAAGTTTGTGAATAAAATTAGCATTTTACTTTTAAATGTATGGACTATTTTTGTTTTACATTTTAATATATAAAAAACTGCAGGGAGTTGGTATTGGCAGGGCATACATGTCAGGAGAGCATGGATCAACCCAGATTAAGGGGGGGAAGGGGTACATACGAGTGGGAAAAAATGTGTGTGTATGCATACAATGCCCCCTCTGGAGAAAAAGGAACACTACTCTATGTAAACGGTGGAACTTTACTTCAGACTTGGTTCATACAAAATATATAAGTGTGTGTGTGTATATATATCAAAGGTTTACAGTTCAGTACAAACGTGAATAATCTGATGAATATTATTAATACTATACTTGATCACAATTCCTTTCTATGGCAGCTCAGTCCAATATAATTCGGCTGAAGAGGGCCTTCTCCACTTCGCTCAGAGGTGAATATTTGTATCTTCACATCAGGGTTACTCACAATTTGATGCTGCACAACTCTGGGGATCAGATTGTATGCAAGTGAATGTGACATGGAAGCCACGGTGCACCTACTCCGCCCAAGCCATTGAAAGAGTGGTGAAGCAGAAGATTCCTTGCACAGCTCTCCTGTCAGGCTGGATATTGACATCTCCTTATGGAGCAGGATAATCTTAATGCCTTCTTAGCGTGGACTTGGATAGAGGTGTGATTCCTGGATGTTGAAGAAAGGAACTGGGCTTGAGGCCTATCTTCGTTATTCTCTGAGATGCTGATGTGAAACTGCCTTCCTCTGGCTATGCCAGGTTGGATCTCCCAAGTTCACCACGAGGTGGTGGCAGTTTGTCACCAGCATTTCACCTATTAAACCAGCAATACCTGGTGGTAGTGGGTGAAAAATAATTTCTATATAACCTATAATGGTGTTCTTAGTCGGCTCTGTAGCTTTAGTATTCAGTTTTTTTTTGTTACTACACCGTATGCAATTGGCAATTGTCGATCAACCCCTTCCCGCTCCTAAACGTACTATTCGGTCATGGTAACATTAGCGTTCGCGCTCCATGACAATAGTACGTCTCGGGAGTAACGGCCATTTCGGCAGTCCTCCCGACACACACAGGAGCTGCCGCAGCTCCTACAGCGGGGACCGATCGCTGTGTCCCCGCTGATTAACCCCTTAAAAACAGCGTTCAATAGAAAACGCCGCTTTTTAGAGGTTAAACTGCCATCGCCGGCCTGCTACACGATAGCGGCCGGCGATGGTGACTATGGCAACCGGACACCAAATAATGGCGTCCGGCTGTGCCATCGACAGAAGCCTAGTGGTTCCTGCTTGCTGTCAGTGAGTAGCTGACAGCTCTAATGCACTGCACTACAGATACTGTCCGGGAATCCGTGGTGTGTTTGACTTTTTATTATGTCGTTTAGATTTTGTTTCACAATCAATTAAAAATAAAAATAGACTAAAGCATTTAATGTCAATGGCCATTCTAAGCTGAATGTGCTTGCTCTCGTCAGATTGCAAAAGTTACACAGCTTAAGGCCTCGCTAGTACCAGTGTGGGAGGTGGGAGACTGTCTGGGAATCCGTGCTGCAGTTGACTTTTTATTATGTCGTTTAGATTTTATTTCACAAACGATTAAAAAGGACTGGATTAAAGCATTTAATGTCAATGGCCATTCTAAGCAGAATTTGCCTGCTCTCGTCAGATCGCAGACCGATTAAAAAGGACTATGGATTAACCCCTTAATGACCAGCCTATTTTAAACCTTAACCCCTTCCCGCTCCTGGACGTACTATTAGGTCATGGCAGCTGTATCGTTCACGCTCCATGACCTAATAGTACGTCTCGGGAGTAACGGCCGTTTCGGCCGTCGTCCTGACACATACAGGAGCTGTGACAGCTGCTGTCTTGTTCAGCAGCTGTCACAGCTCCTACAGCTGGGACCGATCGCTGTGTCCCCGCTGATTAACCCCTTAAAAGCCGCGTTCTATAGAGATCGCAGCTTTTTAGGGGTTAAGCTGCCATCGCCGGCCTGCTACACGATAGCGGCCAGCGATGGTGACTATGGCAACCGGACACCAAACAATGGCGTCCGGCTATGCCATAGACGGAAGCCTAGTGAGTCCTGACAACGTCAGGACCCACTATGCTTGCTGTCAGTGAGTAGCTGACAGTTCTAATACACTGCACTACGCATGTAGTGCAGTGTATTAGAATAGCGATCAGGGCCTCCTGCCCTCAAGTCCCCTAGTGGGACAAAGTAATAAAGTAAAAAAAAGATGTGAAAAATAAGAAAATAAAAGTTTTTAAAAGAAAGTCCCACTTTCTACCTTATCAGTCATTTATTAAGAAAAATATATAAACAAACTATACATAATTGGTATTGCCGCATCCGTAACAGCCTGAACTACAACATTATTTCATTATTTATCCCGCACTGTGAATGCCGTAAAAAAAAATAATAAACCGTACCGCAATCACAATTCTTTGGTCACTTCACCTCCCAAAAAATTGAATAAAAAGAGATCAAAAAGTCGCATGTACCTAAAAATGGTGCTGATCGAAGCTACAGTTCGTTACGCAAAAAATAAGTCCTCGCACGGCTTTATTGATTGAAAAATAAAAACTTTATGGCTCTAAGAATAAGGTAACACAAAAAGTGAATGATTTTTTACAAAACGTATTTTATTGTGCAAACGCCATAAGACATAAAAAAAAAAAACGAAACATCTGGTATTGCCGTAATCGTATCGCCCCGCAGAATAAAGTGAATATGTCATTTATAGCGCACGGTGAACGCTGTAAAAAAAAAAAAAAGAATAAAAAAACAATAGTAGAATTGATGTTTTTTAGTCACCACGCCACATAAAAATAGAATAAAAACTGATCAAAAAGCAGCATGCACCCCATGAAAACTGCAATGAATTCCTCAAGGGGTCTAGTTTCCAAATTGGGGTCACTTTTGGGGGGTTTCCAATGTTTTGGCACCACAAGACCTCTTCAAACCGGACATGGTGCCTAATAAAAAAAAGAGGCCTCAAAATCCACTAGGTGCTCCTTTGCTTCGGAGGCCGGTGCTTCAGTCCATTACCGCACTAGGGCCACATGTGGGATATTTCTCTACTGCAGAATCTGGGCAATAAATATTGAGTTGCGTTTCTCTGATAAATCCTTTTGTGTTATAAAAAAATGGTATAAAGAGGATTTTCTGACAAAAAAAAAAGAAATTTCCCCTCTACTTTGCTCTAAATTTCTGTGAAACACCTAAAGGGTTCATAAACTTTCTACATGCTGTTGTGAATACTTTGAGGGGTCGTTTCTAAAATGGGGTGTTTGATAGGGGTTTCTAATATATGGGCCCCTCAAAGCAACTTCAGAACTGAACTGGAACCTAAAAAAATAAATAAATTAGGCAATACTTCGCTTCTTACATTATACTGAATGAGCCGCGCCCACCCCGAGATGACCCCAGTTTTGACAGTTTGTATAAACGGAGACCCCCTATTAGACCGTTTCAGTGCCCGGTTTTCCCAAGCATACACACCTGAGTAGTGTGTTTCTATTGATGAGTCCCTGGTACATTTTAAAGGGAGGGTTCAATTCCACGAGTACCTGCCGGGTAAGAGGGCAAGGTATGGCGTGAAGATGTCTAAGCTGTGCGAGAGTGCATCAGGGTATACCTACAGGTTTAGGATATATGAAGGAAAGGCCACCCCCAAACCAGACTGCATCCTGGACTACAATAGGTACATGGGAGGGATGGACTTGTCAGATCAAGTCCTGAAGCTCTACAGCGCCATGCTGTGTGGTATAAGAAGCTGGCCGGGCACAACATACAGATGGCATTGTACAATGCGTACGTGCTACGTCGATGTACAGGCCAGACAGGAACTTTCCTGGAATTTCAAGAGGTGATTATCAAGAACCTAATCTTTAGTGACCAAGAAGGGGGGGCACCCAGCACTTCTGGAAGCGGGGCCACACATATCGTACCAGGGCAACACTTTCCAGGAGAAGTTCCCCTAACTGGCAAGAAGGGAAAAAGTCAAAAGAGGTGCAAAGTCTGCTATAAGAGGGCGATAAGGGATGACACAATATATTGATGTGACACGTGTCCCAAATAAACAGAGCTCTGTATGAAAGTGTTTTAAGATGTATCATACAGTCCTTGATTTTTAATCTACCCCAGTTTTACTTACCCTGATGCACTCCGCACAGCTTATCCCCCCTCGTCTTTCCCCTCTGGGCCCTGCTGTGTGCCCAGGCAGCTGATAACAGCCACATGTAGGGTATTGCCATACCCGGGAGAACCCACATAACATTTTATGGGGTGTAGGTCTCCGGTCAAAATGCTCACTACACCTCTAGATGAATGCCTTAAGGGTGTAGTTTTTAAAACGGGGTCACTTCTTGCGGGTTTCAACTGTACTGGTACCTCAGGTGCTTCTGCATACATGACTTCGCACCAGAAAATCCCCAGTAGGCCAAATGGTGGTCCTTTCCTTCTGAGCCCTCCCATGGGCCCAAACGGCAGTTTATCACCACAAATGGGGCATTGCGGCACTCAGAACAAATTGTGCAACAGAATGGGTATTTTGTTTCTTGTGAAAATAAGACATTTTCAGCCAAAACGACATATAATTTGAAAAAAATAATTTTGTTTTCATTCCCAGCCCAATTCAAATAAGTTCTGTGAAAAAACTATGGGGTGAAAATGGTCACAACACCCATAAATGAATTCCTTGAGGGGTGTAGTTTCCAAAATGGGGTCATTTGTGGTTGGTTTCTATTGCTTTGATACCTCTGGGGCTCTGCAAATGCGACATGGCACCCGAAAATCAATCCAGCAAAATCTGGACTAAAAAGAACACACAGCGCTCCTTTCCTTCTGAGCCCTCCCATGGGCCCAAACCGCAGTTTATCACCACAAATGGGGTATTGCCGCACTCAGGACAATTTTATTTCTTGTGAAAATAAGAATTTTTGAGCTCAAATTACATATTATTGGAAAAAATATATATTTTTTTAATTCCCAGCCCAATTCAAATAAGTTCTGTGAAGAAACTGTGGGGTCAAAATGGTCACAACACCAAGAAATGAATTCCTTGAGGGGTATAGTTTCCAAAATGGGGTCACTTCTTGTGGGTTTCCATTGCTTTGATACCTCTGGGGCTCTGCAAATGTGACATGGCACCCGAAAACCAAACCAGCAAAATCTGTACACCAAAGAACACATAGCGCTCCTTCCCTTCTGAGGCCTCCCATGGGCCCAAACGGCACTTTATCGCCACAAATGGGGTATTGCTGCACTCAGGAGAAATTGGGCAACAAAATGGAGTATTTTGTTCCCTGTGAAAATAAGAAATTTTGATAAAAAATTACATCTTATTGGAAAACATTTCATTTTTTTAATGTCACAGCCCAATTGAAATAGGTGCTGTGAAAAAACTGTGCGGTCAAAATGCTAACAACATCCATAAATGTATTCCTTGAGGGGTGTAGTTTCCAAAATTGGGTCACTTCTGGTGGGTTTCCATTGCTTTGATACCTCTGATGCTCTGCAAATGCGACATGGCACCCGAAAACCAATCCAGGAAATCTGGACTCCAACAAACACATAGCGCTCCTTTCCTTCTGAGCCCTCGCATGGGCCCAAACGCAGTTTATCACCACAAATGGGGTATTGCCACACTAAGGACAAATTGGGCAACAAAATGGGGTATTTTGTTACCTGTGAAAATAAGAAATTTTGATCACAAATGGCATTTTATTGGAAAAAATTAATTTTTTTTCATTTCACAGCCCAATTCAAATACGTGCTGTGAAGAAAATGTGTGGTCAAAATGGTAACAACAACCATAAATGAATTCCTTGAGGGGTGTAGTTTCCAAAATGGGGTCACTATTGGGGGATTCCTACTGTTTTGGCACCTCAACACCTCTTCAAACCTGGCATGCTGCCTAAAATATATTCTAATAAAAAAAAGAGGCCTCAAAATGCACTAGGTCTTTCTTTGCTTCTAGGGCTTGTGTTTTATTCCACGAGCGCACTAGAGCCACATGTGGGACATTTCTAAAAACAGCAGAATCTGGACAATACATATTTAGTAGTATTTCTCTGGTAAAACCTTCTGTGTTACACAAAAAAAAATTAATAAAATTGAAATTCCGCAAGAAAAATGAAATTTGCAAATTTCACCTCCACTTTGCTTTAATTCCTGTGAAATGCCTGAAGGGTTAAAAACTTTCTAAATGCGGTTTTGAATACTTTGAGGGGTCTAGTTTTAAAAATGGGGTGATTTATCAGGGTTTCTAATACATAGGCCCCTCAAAGCCACTTCAGAACTCAAGAGGTACCTTAAAAAAAAAGGCTTTTGAAATTTTCTTAA
Organism: Rhinoderma darwinii; assembly: GCF_050947455.1. Taxonomy (NCBI): domain Eukaryota; kingdom Metazoa; phylum Chordata; class Amphibia; order Anura; family Rhinodermatidae; genus Rhinoderma; species Rhinoderma darwinii. Next base: position 278,164,046 of record NC_134687.1, on the reverse strand, counting down.
AAATATGAGAAATTGCTGTTTATGTTCTAAGCCTTGTAACGTCCAAGAAAAATAAAAAAATGTTCAAAAAACGATGCCAATCTAAAGTAGACATATGGGAAATGTGAACTAGTAACTATTTTGGGAGGTATAACTGTCTGTTTTACAAGCAGATGCATTTAAATTCAGAAATATGCTATTTTTTCTAAATTTTCTCTACATTTTGCAATTTATCACCAATAAACACTGAATATATCGACCAAATTTTACCACGAACATGAAGCCCAATGTGTCACGAGAAAACAATCTCAGAATCGTTTGGATAGGTTTAAGCATCCCGATGTTATTACCACATAAAGTGAAATATGTCAGATTTGAAAAATGGGCTCTGAGCCTTAAAGGGAATGTGTTGCCAGCAAAACATGTATTTTTTTTTTTAGTTAAACATTTAGTGTGTAGGTGATTAAACATTGTTCAAATTTTTTTTATTTTTTTCACGAGTCAGGAAATATTATAAATTAGATTCTAATTTATAATATTTCCCAGTGCTGGTCACTAGATGGAGCTATTCCCAAAATTGCAGCATTGCATGTGGTAAAGCAACCACATTGCTTTTTGCTGCAAAATTGGGAAAAAAGCACTCGCTCTAGTGAGCTCTGAGAATCCCCCCCTCCTTTATCCTGGCTAGTGCCGGGATAAACGAGGGGATTGAACGGTCTAACCTCCTACACTGTGTGTCGCCATTTTTTGAGCTAACACACAGTGTAGTAGGTTTACATACAGTAGTAAACACACACAAACACGAACATACATAGAAATCTCTTACCTGCTCCAGCCGCCGCGGCTCCCTCCGGCCCATCCGCTCCGTCTGCTGCCGCTGGTCCAAGTGCACAAGTCCGGAAGCCGCGACCGGAAGTAGTAATCTTACTCAAAGAAAAGGATGTGGAGGAATCCTCCAGCTCACCTGACACACTCCTGTGTGTCGTTGAAAGCGCCCGGTTCCTCGTGTCGGCACACGGGTTGCAAATAGGAAACAGGGAAAAAAGATAGGATCCAGCGCTGAGATGCGTTTAAAATGGAACTCGAGGTTTCCAAGTTTAATGTCTTTGTTTAAAAGGAAGTCCAGTGGTTGGGTCCAGGGTATGCATGAAGTGGGAAGAGGGTATCCTCTGTGGCCTACGCGTTTCGGACGATCACAGCCAAGTCTAAGGACGCAGCGACGTCCGAAACGCGTAGGCCACAGAGGATACCCTCTTCCCACTTCATGCATACCCTGGACCCAACCACTGGACTTCCTTTTAAACAAAGACATTAAACTTGGAAACCTCGAGTTCCATTTTAAACGCATCTCAGCGCTGGATCCTATCTTTTTTCCCTGTTTCCTAGTAATCTTACTGTCCGGCCGCGACTTCTGGTCCACAGGAAAATGGCGCCGGACGGCGCGCATTTCAAATTGGACTGTGTGGGAGCGGCGCATGCGCCGTTCCCACACAGACGGCGTACACAGAAGTGGATGGAACGGGCCCCGTTCGCAGTCCCTATGGGACTGTGGCTGCCGTATTCCATATCTGTATGTGTCTTTAATCGACACATACAGAAATGGAAAAAAAAATGGCAGCCCCCATAGGGAAGAAAAAGTGAAAAAATAGAAAAAAGTAACACACAAACACACAAATAAATAAAAACGTTTTTAATAAAACACTAACATAAAACTGACATGAAAAAATCAATTTTGGTAACACTGTTCCTTTAAGGCCCAAACTAGGCTGCGTCCTTAAGGGGTTAATGACCAAGCCATTTTTTACATTTTTCCATCGTCGCATTCCAAGAGCTATAACCTTTTTATTTTTGCGTTTACGTATCTGTATAAGGTCTTGTTTTTTGCGGAATAAGTTGTATTTTTTAATAGCACCATTTTGGGGGACATATTATTTATTGATTAACTTTTATAAACTTTTTTTTTGGGGGGAATAGAAAAAAACCTGAAATTTCGCCACACTTTATCGCGTCTTAAATCTAAGCCGTTTACCGTGTGATATAAATAACACAATAACTTTATTTAGCGGGTTGTTACGATTGCAACGATACCAAATTTGTATAGTTTTTGTATGTTTTACTACTTTTAGGCCTGATTTACACGAGCGTGTGCGTTTTGCGCGCGCAAAAGGCATTTGACAGCTCCGTGTGTCATCCGTGTATGATGCGCGGATGCATGATTTTCGCGCAGCCGCCATCATAGAGATGAGGCTAGTCGACGCCCGTCACTGTCCAAGGTGCTGAAAGAGCTAACTGATCGGCAGTAACTCTTTCAGCACCCTCGACAGTGAGTTCCGATCACAATATACACCAACCTGTGAATCAAAAAAAGACGTTCATACTTACCATGAACTTCCTGCTTCCTCCAGTCCGGTCTCCCGGCCGTTGCCTTGGTGACGCGTCCCTCTCTTGTCATCCGGCCCCACCTCCCAGGATGACGCGGCAGTCCATGAGACCGCTGCAGCCTGTGATTGGCTGCAGGCTGTGCTCGGCCTGTGAATGGCTGCAGCTGTCACTTGGACTGAATTGTCATCCCGGGAGGTCAGACTGGAGGAAGAAGCCGGGAGTTCTCGGTAAGTCAGAACTTCTTTTTTTTTTACATGTTCATGTATATTGTGATCGGAAGTCACTGTCCATGGTGCTGAACCAGTTTAACTCTTTCAGCACCGTGGACAGTGACTGTCTCCTGCCGTCGCGTACCAGAACATTTTTTGCCGGGTTCGGTCAAAACGAGTTCGGCCGAACCCGGTGAAGTTCGGTGCGCTCATCTCTAATTTGACACTCCGTTTGGATGTTTGTAAACAGAAAAGCACGTGGTGCTTTTCTGTTTACATTCATCCTTTTGACAGCACTTGCGCGAATCACGCAGTTCGCACGGAAGTGCTTCCGTGCGGCATGCGTGGTTTTCACGCACCCATTGACATCAATGGGTGCGTGTTGCGTGAAAAACGCACGATTATAGAACATGTCGTGAGTTTTACGCAACGCACTCACGCTGCGCAAAATTCACGCATCATCTAAACTGCCCCATAGAGTAATATAGGTGCGTACGACACGCGTGAAAAGCACGCGCGTATATTACGCTCGTGTAAATGAGGCCTTACGCACTAAAAACGCTTTTTTTTCAAAATTATTTGTTTTTGTGTCTCCATATTTGAAGAGCCGTAACGTTTTATTTTTTTGCCGATGCGGTTGTGTGAGGGCTTTTTTTTTGCGGGAAGACTTGTAGTTTTTATTGGTACCATTTTGGAGTAGATGCGACTTTTTGATCACTTTTTATCACATTTTTTTAAAGTCAGGATTCACAGAAAACAGCAATTTTTCCATAGTTTTTTATTATTTTTTTTACGACGTTCACCGTGCGGGTTAAGTAATGTAATAGCTTTATAGGCGGGGTCGTTACGGACGCGGCGATACCAAATATGTGTAACTTTTTAACTTTATTTTGTTTTTTTAATAGTAAAGCATTTTTTAAGGGGAAAAGCTGTGTTTTTCATTTTTTTTCACATTTTTTTTAGTTAACTTTATTAAACTTTTTTTTAACTTTTTTACAAGTCCCACTAGGGGACTTTAATATGCGATTCTCCGATCGCTATAATAATACATTGCAATACTTTTGTATTGCAATGTATTACTGCCTGTCCGTTTTAAACGGACAGGCATCTGCTAGGTCATGCCTCCGGCATGACCTAGCAGGCATTCGCTCCAGGCAGACCTGGGGGCCTTTATTAGGCCCCCGGCTGCCATAAGAGACACAGACACTCGGCAATCGTATCGCTGGGTGTCGGTGGGAGAGAGAGGGAACTTCCTCCCTCTCTCCAAAACCACTCAGATGCGGTGCACGCTATTGAGCACCGCATCTGAGGTGTTAAACGGGTGAAATCGATACTAATATCGATCTCACCCGGCAGAGCAGGGACGCCCCCAGCTGCCTCTAGCAGCTGAGAGCAGGGAGATTTGACGCTCCCTGCTCTGTTTACTTTATCCTGATGCAGTGCCGTAAAAAGGCATATGCATCAGAATAAAGCCCGTTAGTGGCCGCCGTTAAAAGGCGTATTGGGGGTCACTAATGAGTTAAAGCATTCAATGGCCATTCTAAGCTGATTGTGCCTGCTCTCGTCAGATTGCAGAAGTTACACAGCTTGAGGCCTCGCTAGTACCAGTGTGGGAGACTGTCTAGGAATCCGTGGTGCGGTTGACTTTTTATTATGTCGTTTAGATTTTGTTTCACAATCTATTAAAAAGGACTATGGATTAAAGCATTTAACGTCAATGGCCATTCTAAGCTGAATGTGCCTGCTCTCGTCAGATCGCAGACGTTACACAGCTTAAGGCCTCGCTAGTACCAGTGTGGGAGACTGTCTGGGAATCCGTGGTGCGGTTGACTTTTTATTATGTAGTTTAGATTTTATTTCACAATCGATTAAAAAGGACTATGGATTAATGCATTTAATGTCAATGGACATTCTAAGCTGAATGTGCCTGCTCTCGTCAGATCGCAGAAATTACACGGTTTAAGGCCTCGCTATTACCGGTGTGGGAGACTGTCTGGGAATCCGTGGTGCGGTTGACTTTTTATTATGTCGTTTAGATTTTATTTCACAATCGATTAAAAAGGACTGGATTAAAGCATTTAATGTCAATGGCCATTCTAAGCTGAATGTCCCTGCTCTCATCAGATCGCAGAACTTACACAGCTTAAAGGAACAGTGTCATCACAATATTTTTTTTAATATGTTAAAGATGTTAGTGCTTTATTAAAAACGTTTATATTTATTTGTGTGTTTGTGTTTTACTTTTTCTTATTTTTACACTTTTTTTTCCCTATGGGGGCTGCCATTTTTTTTTCCATTTCTGTATGTGTCGATTAACGACACATACAGACATGGAATACGGCAGCCACAGTCCCATAGGGACTGCGAACGGGTCCCGTCCCATCCACTTCTGTGTACGCCGTCTGTGTGGGAACTGCGCATGCGCCGCTCCCACACAGTCCAATTTGAAATGCGCGCCATCTGGCGCCATTTTCCTGTGGACCGGAAGTCGCGGCCGGACAGTAAGATTACTACTTCCGGTCGCGTCTTCCGGACTTGTGCACTTGGACCAGCGGCAGCAGACGGAGCTGACGGGCCGGAGGGAGCCGCGGCGGCAGGAGCAGGTAAGAGATTTCTATGTATGTTCGTGTTTGTGTGTGTTTGCTACTGTATGTAAACCTACTACACTGTGTGTTAGCTCAAAAAATGGCGACACACAGTGTAGGAGGTTACACCGTTCAAACCCCTCGTTTATCCCGGCACTAGCCAGGATAAAGGAGGGGGGGATTCTCAGAGCTCACTAGAGCGAGTGCTTTTTTCCCAATTTTGCAATGCTGCAATTTTGGGAATAGCTCCATCTAGTGACCAGCGATGGGAAATATTATAAATTAGAATCTAATTTATAATATTTCCTGACTCGTGAAAAAAATAAAAAAAATTTGAACAATGTTTAATCACCTACACACTAAATGTTTAATTAAAAAAAACAAAACATGTTTTGCTGGCAACACATTCCCTTTAAGGCATCGCTAGTACCTGTGTGGGAGACTGTCTGGGAATCCGTGGTGTGGTTGGCTTTTTATTATGTCGTTTAGATTTTGTTTCACAATCGATTAAAAAGGACTATGGATTTAAGCATTTAATGTCAATGGCCATTCTAAGATGAATGTGCCTGCTCTTGTCAGATTGCAGAAATTACCCAGCTTAAGGCCTCGCTAGTACCAGTGTGGGAGACTAGACAACCTAACCAAAAACCTCACACCAAAGACTTGGCATGTAGTGGGGTCCCCTATAGCAATAGAACCTAAAAACGAACCAAATGGGACATATCCCTAAAAAGAATATTGTACTCAATATAAAAAGCACAAAAAATATCTTTATTAAATATAATGACAAAATAACACAATAATAGAAAAAGAGAAATAATACAGCATATACGGAGACATATACAGCAGGGTCAGATAGAAAAGACCATGACCAACAGAATCAACCATATACTAATGATCACTCACACGCTCAGATAATATCCAATAATAACACAAGCCCAGGGGTGTGTGATATAAATCCCACATGTATCAGTAGCAATGCAAAGGTGGCCTGTATAATATCAAAGCCTATACAAATAGAGAAGGGCAGAATAACATGTGGCAGCATACATATAATGATAATACGTCAGAGCCAGCACAAAAGAGGTGCAGCTAAATGGATATGCATAAAATAATGCGTACAAGGACAGTGCAGTATAACTAAATAAATATACGTATACTGCTAAGTAGGAGTCAGCACAAGAAAAGAGTGTAGCTGTTGACGTATATCAAGAGATAGTGTAGCTCAGATAGCCATAGAGCAATGCAGCTGCCATAGTTAAATAGTATAGCCCAAAAGTCATTACAGATTTAGCAAATGCACATACACATACCCTGAGAAATGTTGAGGGAGCGTGGAGGATCAAAAGATCTGGGTGAACAAACGCCTCGACGCGCGTTTCGCCCGATAGACCGGCTTCGTCAGGAGGCTAATTTAAAATGATACTCCAGGGTTATAAAGAGAGAACATAAAGTTAGGCTCACCTGTGATGAGCGCAAATCGGCGCTCGGAACACACGCCCAGTGACGCCCACATCACGGGACGCGCCGCGCGTCAGATGGAGAAGACGCCGCATGATGAAAAATCACCATAGCGACGTGGGACGCTAAGCGGCACTCCCGGATGTAGGTCACACTGCGCATGCGCAGCCGAGCGTCTGTGCGGACACCACAGGGGAGACAACAACTGACAGGACTAACACAATGGCAGTTTAGGAGTGGGAAGTAACTAAGAGAATGGAATACATCCACCGGGATCTAGTAATAGAGGATAAATGCAGATAGAGCAAGATGTTTATGACAAATAAAAATAATAAGATATAATGAAAAAAACGAAAAAAACAAGGGGAAGTGCACATATGACAAGACTGTGCACAAAAGGAAAAAGTGAAAAAATAAGTGGACTAAGATCCAGTAAATATGTGAAACAAGTGAAAAAAAAAGGGGGGGCATATTAAAATAATGTGAAAATTGATATACATTAATATGGATGGGCAATACCCAAACACATAAATATATATAGTACAAAAAGTAAATAATAACATTGTGACGAGTGAATGCATATATATATATATAAATAAATATACATAAAACAAACAGTGCATCAGTGTGGGAGACTGTCTGGGAGTCCGTGATGCGGGTGACTTTTTATTATATCGTTTATATTTTGCTTCACAATCGATTCAAAATAAAAATAGACTAAAGCATTTAATATCAATGACTATTCTAAGCTGAATGTTCCTGCTCTTGTCAGATTGCAGCAGTTACACAGCTTAAGGCCTCGCTAGTACCAGTGTGAGAGACTGTCTGGGAATCCGTGGTGCGGTTGACTTTTTATTATGTCGTTTAGATTTTGTTTCACAATCGATTAAAAAGGACTATGGATTAAAAAATTTAATGTCAATGGCCATTCTAAGCTGAATGTGCCTGCTCTCGTCAGATTGCAGAAGTTACACAGCTTAAGGCCTCGCAAGTACCAGTGTGGGAGACTGTCTGGGAATCCGTGGTGCAGTTGACTTTTTATTATGTAGTTAAGATTTTGTTTCACAATCGATAAAAAATAAAAATAGACTAAAGTATTTAATGTCAATGGCCATTCTAAGCTCTCGTCAGATCGCAGAAGTTACACAGCTTAAGGCCTCATTAGTACCAGTGTGGGAGACTGTCTGGGAATCCGTGGTGCGGTTGACTTTTTATTATGTTGTTTAGATTTTGTTTCACAATCGATTAAAAAGGACTATGGATTAAACCATTTAAAGTCAATGGCCATTCTAGGCCGAATGTGCCTGCTCTCGTTAGATCGCAGAAGTTACACAGCTTAAGGTCTCGCTAGTACCAGTGTGGGAGACGCTGGGAATCCGTGGTGTGGTTGACTTTTCATTATGTCGTATAAATTTTATTTCACAATCGATTAAAAAGGACCATGGATTAAAGCATTTAACGTCAATGGCCTTTCTAAGCTGAATGTGCCTGCTCTCGTCAAATCGCAGAAGTTACACAGCTTAAGGCCTCGCTAGTACCAGTGTGGGAGACTGTCTGGGAATCCGTGGTGCTGTTGACTTTTTCTTATGTTTAGATTTTGTTTCACAATCGATTAAAAAGGACTATGGATTAAAACATTTAATGTCAATGGCCTTTCTAAGCTGAATGTGCCTACTCTCGTCAGATTGCAGAAGTTACACAGCTTAAGTCCTTGCTAGTACGCTTGTACCAGTGTGGGAGACTGTCTGGGAATCCGTGGTGTGGTTGACTTTTTCTTATGTATAGATTTTGTTTCACAATCGATTAAAAAGGACTATGGATTGAAACATTTAATGTCAATGACCGTTCTAAGCAGAATTTGACTGCTCTCGTCAGATAGCAGAAGTTACACAGCTTAAGGCCTCGCAAGTACCAGTGTGGGAGACTGTCTGGGACTTCGTGGTGCAGTTTACTTTTTATTATGTCGGTTAGATTTTGTTTCACAATCAATTAAAAATAAAAATAGACTAAAGCATTTAATGTCAATGGCCATTCTAAGCGGAATGTGCCTGCCCTCATCATATCACAGAAGTTACACAGCTTAAGTGCTCGCTAGTACCAGTGTGGGAGACTGTCTGGGAATCCGTTGTTGGTTGTCTTTTTGTTATGTCGTTTAGATTTTGTTTCACAATCGATTAAAAAGGACTATGGATTAATGCATTTCATGTCAATGGCTATTCTAAGCTGAACGTGCCTGCTCTTGTCAGATCGCAGAAGTTACACAGCTTAAGGCCTCGCTAGTACCAGTGTGGGAGACTGTCTGGGAATTTGTGGTGCGGTTGCCTTTTTATTATGTCATTTAGATTTTATTTCACAGTCGATTAAAAAGGACTATGGATTAAAGCATTCAATGTCAATGGCCATTCTAAGCTGAATGTGCCTGCTCTCGTCAGATCGCAGTAGTTACACAGCTTAAGGCCTCGCTAGTGTCAGTGTGGGAGACTGTCTGGGAATCCGTGGTGTGGTTGACTTTTTATTATGTCGTTTTTGTTTTCTTTTACAATCGATTAAAAAAGGACTATGGATTAAAGCATTTAATGGCAATGACTTTTCTAAGCTGAATGTGCCTGCTCTTGTCAGATCGCAGATGAATAACAGCTTAAGTCCTCGCTAGTACCAGTGTGGGAAATTGTCTGGGAATCCGTGGTGCGGTTGACTTTTTATTATGTCGTTTAGATTTTGTTTCACAATCGATTAAAAAGGACTATGGATTAAAGGATTTAATGTCAATGGCCATTCTAAGCTGAATGTTCCTTCTCTCATCAGATTGCAGAAGTTACACAGCTTAAGCCCTTGCTAGTACCAGTGTGGGAGACTGTCTAGGAATCCATGGTGCTGTTGACCTATTGTTATGCTATTTAGAATTTGTTTCACAATCAATTAAAAATAGACTAAAGCTTTAAAAGTTAATGGCCATTCTAAGCTGAAACGCGCCTTTTCTCGTCAGATCGCACATGAAGAACACTTTAAGACCTCGCTAGTACCAGTGTGGGAGACTGTCTGGCAATCCGTGGTGCGGTTGACTTATTATGTCGTTTAGATTTTGTTTCACAATCGATTAAATAGTACTATGGATTAAAGCATTTACGGTCTATGGCCGTTCTAAGCCGAATTTGCCTGCTCTCATCAGATCGCAGAAGTTACACAGCTTAAGGCTTCACTAGTACCAGTGTGGTAGACTGTCTTGGAATCCGTGGTGCGGTTGACTTTTTATTATGTCGTTTAGATTTTGTTTCACAGTCGATTTAAAAGGACTATGGATTAAAGCATCTAATGTCAATGGCCATTCTAAGCTGAATGTGCCTGTGCTCGTCACATTGCTGAAGTAACACAGCTTAAGACCTTGCTAGAACCAGTGTGGGAGACTGGAGCTCGTTGATGCCTCAGAGGGGTGAGTATGCCTCTAACCTGGCATTAGCACTTATTATGGGCCCTGAGCTACAGGCACTAACGGCACAAATGGCGGCCATACCCACCAAATGGGATATGGAGGGTTATATTTCCTGCCTTGAAGCAGTTTGCAAAAATGAGATCTGCTCCTTGAAAGAGGACATTACCCATATTAATGAATCTGTGGAAGCCATTGAGGTGCAAACACAGGAGCTTCAGCAGCATCTGGCCTCCCAGCAAATTTTATTGGATCAACACTCTGCACATATACAAATGCTGTTTGATATGACGGATGATGCAGAGAACAGAAATAGGAGGAACAATATCAGGGTCAGGGGTATCACAGAAGCTACGGGGCCCCTGGACCTCGTTCACACGTTACAGGGTATATTTAACATGTTGCTGGAAAGACCTGCGGATTCCCCGGTGGAAATTGATAGAGCTCACCGCACCCTGGGTCCAAAAAGCACGGATTTGGCCAGACCGCGAGACGTGGTGTGTAGAATCCACTTTTTTCAACTTAAAGAATCTATAATGAGGCAAGCTCGTAACAGGGGTACACTGGACTTTGATGGGGCTCCGGTGCAATTACTGGCGGATCTTTCTCGTTCCACTCTGGCAAAAATGAGAGCCTTACGACCCCTACTTGTCGCACTTAGGGAAAAAGATATCCAGTATTCATGGGGACACCCCTTCCAACTCCAAGTGCGCCGTGGATCCTCCATGTATTCGGTCTATTCTCCGGAAGATATCCTTGATTTCCTCGCTGCCCTGTATCTCCCACAGATTTCCATCTCAGATTGGCCGTATTTCCCTCCTATGCCGCAACGTACGCCAAGACGTAATTATCGGATGGATCATTCCTTGACCCCTGCGAGACGCAGAAGAGTGCAGGGCCCGGGAGCTCCCGCTCATGCCTCTCAGGAATCTTGAGGTTGCTCCTTTGATGCGCCGCCGGCTGCCTCCATAGTGCCTTACTAAGTTATGCAGCGGTCATGGTAGCCATGGTCGCATATGTTGGACTCTGTTCCTCGGGTCCCGAGATATGACCTCTCTACCAGGTATATTACAGGACTTGCCGGCCCCGCAGAATTGTCTATGGAGAAGCACAGATGGCTGCTACCTCGATATCGGCTACGACCAGGTCAAGATTGCTGGAATAAGATGTTGGAAAATTCTGCTTCGCCGATAAGGAGTGGTTGGGGTTACTCTTTTTTGTCCTAATATGCTGCATTGGGGATGTGGGGGAAGGGGAATACATTGGGGATTTATGTTGTATTCATTACAGATCAGAATGAGCCCCAAGGTCGGGATCATGGGTACACACCTCCTCCCTGGCAATTGGCCAGGTGGGTTTATATGGAACACCTCGCATCATGTCTGCAGACCCTTTGGATATGGTGGGAGGGAGATGACAGAGCTTATGGCCTATATACATTTCCGCCACGATGGTTTCGGAGTTAACCCCCCCCCCCCCCTCCCCTGGGTAGGACCCTAGCCTGGAATAAATGGCAGTTTAGTCAGAATAGCAGCTGATATCCTTTCCTGTATGGTAATGGGAGCCGTTTAGATATGATACATGGCATCTTTGATAGGGGGCAGTTCCTCTCCATGGAGGTAGTTGGTGCTAGGCCTACAATAGCCAGGTACGGGCTGTTTGATCATTATTATTTGACGATGTGATAATTTACATGTGTGTCTATACAAGGCTTCGGGCATTTGGGAGTTGGTCGGGAGCTTCCTTCTTCCATAGTCCAGTCAAACCCACACTTAGGGCGTGTTCGGTTGAACACTTTACATTAACTTCTTTCCCCTAAACAGAGTAGTTTTGGGGCTGGATCACTGTCTGTAGTGAATCCATTAGTTCACTGACTCTTTCTTTCTCCTGTTCCCTCTTACCCCTCTCCTTCTCTTTCCCAGATGGAGTCCTTAAAATGTTGCTCATTAAATGTTCGGGGATTTAATACCCCGCAAAAACGTGCTCAAATTCTGCATCATATGCACAAACAACGTGTCCAGATTTTACTTTTGCAGGAGACTAATTTCAGGACCGACCATGTGCCCACTCTGAAACATCGATACTATACGCAGTGGTTCCATAGTACCAACCCTGAGGCGAAATCCAGAGGAGTGAGTATCGCTATACATAAATCTCTTCCGGTCTCGGTTGTTGCTACCAAATATGATACCCAGGGGCGCTTTGTATTTTTGAAACTTCGAATCTGTGAGCGACTGTTCACTGTAGCGAACTTGTATCTCCCTAATCATGACCAGGTGCGCATAAGCAGGAGTTATTTAACGGAACTCTCCAAATTTCCAGAACGTCTCTTGGTAACTGCAGGAGATTTTAACTTCACAATGGACAGGGTTGCAGGCTCCTCCTCGGGCAGATCCTCCATTTCCGCTTCTCAATTGGCTTCCCTTAAGTCTAAGCTGTTCGCCGTGCAAATGGTAGACATTTGGCGGATTCTCAACCCCCAAACACGGGACTACACCTTTTACTCTCCGGTGCATGACATGTACAGCAGGATAGATTTGTTTCTTATCAGTCATCATTTACTTTTCCTGGTCCCCGAAGTCTCAGATTGGAACTATGATCTGGGCGGATCATGCACCTGTTTACTTGTCTCTTACCCTCCCAGACACTAAACAGCGGGAATGGCATTGGCGGTTGAACCCGCATCTTTTGAGGGATGCGGTATGCCAAAAGGCTATTAATAGATCCATCTCAGAGTTTCTGGATCATCATGAGGTGGACTCCACTCCTCTGCCGGATCAGTGGGAGGCGTTGAAAAGTGTATTAAGAGGTATATTTATACAGCAAGGCTCGAGACTAAAAAGGGAACGGGCTTTCAAAATTGAAAGGCTCTTGTCCCAGATACGGACTCTAGAGACCATTCACAAACAGTCCCAACACCCCCAGACTTTAGTGGAGCTACTAGAAGCTCGAAATTCGCTGAGAGATTTATTAGACCAGGCGCATGCGTCTTTTCGAGACCGGATGAGGCATTTCGCTTACGAACATTCCAATAAATGCGGTAGGGCATTAGCTAGATCATTACACCCACGGGCTCCTCAATCCTTTATACCGGCGATAAAAATGACACAGGGTGAGGTCAAACATAAGCCAGGAGACATTGTTAATACATTTAGGGACTACTATCAGGCCCTATACAACCTCAAGGGGCCTTTGGCAGATATGTCTCCAAGTGCCCTCCAACGGAGGATTGATTCCTATGTTGGACAGACGACGTTGCCGACTATAGAGGAGACCAAGACGGCCTCGCTAGGGGAGGCCTTCTCGGAATCGGAAATACAGGCAATCATAAAGTCAGCTCCGTCGGGTAAAAGTCCGGGTCCGGATGGATTCCCGGCGTCCTTCTACAAGACTAATGATGGGGGTGGGGAGACAGACAAGTGAGCCCTAATCTACCCACCACTCAGTCCCTGCCTACTTGCAATGACCCGCACTAGGCGACGGAGCACAACTGGGCGACGGTCCCTACGCTCAATAAGTGCACGACAGACAAACAGACAAGGGTACACAGAGCTAGGGGGAGAAAGGGGCAGTTGCCCACGGCAAAACCGTGAGCAAAAAGAGAAGTGAACAAGCCGAGTCAAACCAGGAGAGTACGAGGTACCAAACGCAGAGCAGGAGAGAATGTCAGCAAGCCGGGGTCAATATGAAGCAAGGACAATGGTACAAGAAGCTGCAGCAGGGCCAGGAAACCAAACGAGAAGAATCACAAGCAAAGGAGGAACAGGAAAGGCAGGCATAAATAGACAGAGGGCAGGAGCTAGCTCCGTCTGGCCAGGCTGTGATAGGTTCTCCCACTCCTAAGCCTGCCACCCTGAGTGGTGGAAGATGGAGTCAGTCTCACAGACATAGAAGCAGGTGCAGACTGATTATCTATGGGCGTTAACCCCGAAGCTGTGCCTGGCAGATCCTTTACAGTACCCCCCCTTTTATGAGGGGCCACCGGACCCTTTCTAAGTGGACCTGGTTTACTGGGGAAACGAAGGTAAAACCTCCTGACCAATATCCCAGCGTAAACATCCCGAGCGGGTACCCAAGTCCTCTCCTCAGGCCCGTATCCTCTCCAATGGACCAGGTACTGGAGGGAGCCTTAGACCATCCTGCTGTCCACAATCTTGGCCACCTCGAATTCTGCCCCCTCAGGGGTGAGAACAGGGACCGTAGGTTTCCTCGAGGGAGCCAAGGACGGGGAGCAGCGTTTGAGGGAGGCATGGAACACGTCGTGTACTCGACCATAAACAAGGGGTTAGCAGAACGTTTTCTATCTGCCTGGGTTTTTCGTATGCTCTGGGACGCCTCTAGGTTTTTCTGAACCTGAGTCCAGAATGTGCATAGTTCTCGATGAACGACCTCTACCTCGGGATTATTGGAACTACCAGGTGAAACGGAAGAGAACCGTGGATTAAACCCAAAATTACAGAAAAAGGGGGAGACCCCTGACGAGTTACTGACCCGGTTATTAAGGGAAAATTCGGCGAGGGGAATGAATGAGACCCAATCATATTGACAGTCAGAGATAAAACACCTTAAATATTGTTCTAGAGACTGATTAGTCCTCTCAGTTTGGCCATTAGTTTCAGGATGGAAGGCAGAGGAGAAGGACAGAACTTTTTACAGAAGGCTCTCCAAAACAATCAAACAAATTGTACCCCTCTATCAGAAACAATATTGACAGGGACCCCATGGAGACGCAGGATGTGTTTGACAAACAAGGTAGCTAACGTCTTAGCATTGGGTAGTTTTTTGAAGGGCACAAAGTGGCACATCTTACTGAAGCGGTCTACTACAACCCACACCACCGACTTGCCTTGAGATGGAGGCAAATCGGTGATAAAATCCATGGAGATATGGGTCCAAGGTCTCTGGGGAATGGGCAAAGAACATAGTAAGCCCGCTGGTCGGGACCTGGGAGTCTTGGACCTAGCACAAACTTCACAAGCGGCAACGTAGGCCTTAACGTCTTTAGGCAACCCAGGCCACCAATAGTTTCTGGCAATGAGGTGTTTGGTACCCAGGATGCCTGGATGACCAGATAGTGCAGAGTCATGATTTTCCCTAAGTACCCTTAGCCGGTATTGCAGGGGAACAAACAGCTTATCCTCAGGAAGGTTCCCGGGAGCTGAACCTTGATCAGCCGCAATTTCAGAGACTAAATCAGAATCAATAGCGGAAATGATTATACCTGGAGGCAAAATACAAGCAGGATCTTCCTCCGAAGGAGGGCTGGCCATAAAGCTACGTGACAGTGCATCAGCCTTAACATTTTTAGACCCAGCCCTATAGGTAACCACAAAGTTGAATCTGGTAAAAAATAACGCCCAACGAGCTGGTCTCGGGTTTAGCCTCCGGGCAGATTCTAGGAAAACCAGATTCTTGTAGTCGGTAAGGACCGTTACCTGGTGCCTAGCCACCTCCAGGAAGTGGCGCCACTCTTCAAATGCCCATTTAATGGCTAAGAGTTCACGGTTGCCAATATCATAGTTACTCTCAGTGGGTGAAAACTTCCTGGAGAAGTAGGCACAGGGACGGAGATGGGTGAGGGACCTGGTACCCTGGGACAAGACAGCCCCCACTCCCACCTCGGACGCGTCAACCTCCACGATAAATGGCTCCATTTGGTTGGGCTGAACCAGCACCGGGGCCGAGATAAAGCACTTCTTAAGGACCTTAAAAGCCTGGACAGCCTCAGGACGCCAGTGTAGGAGAACAGCACCTTTGCGTGTGAGATCCGTAAGAGGCATAGCGATGACCGAGAAGTTAGCAATAAACCTCCTGTAATAATTAGCGAAAACCAGGAAGCACTGTAACGCCTTCAGGGAGGCAGGTTGGACCCATTCCGCCACAGCCTGGACCTTGGCGGGGTCTATGCGGAATTCATGAGGAGTGAGGATTTGGCCCAAAAATGGTATCGCCTGCACCCCAAACACACATTTTTCGGTCTTAGCAAACAGTTTGTTTTCTCGAAGGACCTGGAGCACCTTCCTGACATGCTCAATGTGGGAGGACCAGTTCTTGGAAAACACAAGTATGTCATCAAGGTACACTACAAGAAATAACCCCAGGTTGTCTCTTAAAATCTCATTTATGAAATTCTGGAAGACCGCGGGAGCATTACACAACCCAAAGGGCATGACGAGGTATTCGAAATGACCTTCGGGCGTGTTAAACGCAGTCTTCCACTCATCCCCCTCTTTGATGCAGATAAGGTTATACGTCCCCCATAGATCAAACTTAGAGAACCATTGGGCCCCCTGAACCTGATTAAAGAGATCAGGAATCAGAGAAAGGGGATACTGGTTCCTTACAGTGACCGAATTCAAGCTTCGGTAGTCAATGCATGGCCTAAGACCACCATCCTTCTTCCCTACGAAGAAGAAGCCAGCACCTACCGGAGAAGTAGAGGGGCGAATGTAACCCTTGGCCAGGCATTCCTGGATATACTCTCTCATGGCTTCACGTTCGGGACAAGAGAGATTAAATATCCTACCCTTAGGGAGCTTAGCTCCTGGTACCAAATTGATTGCGCAATCATATTCTCTATGAGGAGGTAACACTTCGGAGGCCTCCTTAGAGAAAACATCGGCAAAGTCCTGAACAAACTCAGGTAGCGTGTTCACCACCTCAGGGGGAGAAATAGAATTAACAGAAAAACATGACGTCAAGCATTCATTACCCCACTTGGTAAGGTCCCCAGAATTCCAGTCAAGCGTGGCATTATGCAACTGCAACCAGGGAAGGCCTAAATCCAAATCGGACGATAATCCCTGCATTAACAGTACAGAGCACTACTCCAAATGCATGGAGCCAACAAGGAGTTCAAAAACAGGGGTATGCTGTGTAAAATAACCATTAGCAAGAGGAGTGGAGTCGATACCCACTACCGGGACAGGTTTAGGCAAATCAATCAAAGGCATAGCTAGAGACATAGCAAATTCCACAGACATGATATTAGCAGAAGACCCTGAATCCACGAAGGCACTGCCGGTAGCAGATCTACCACCAAAAGAGACCTGAAAGGGAAGCAAGATTTTATTACGTTTCATATTTACGGGAAATACCTGTGCGCCCAAGTGACCCGATGATCACTTAGGCGCGGAAGTTCTCCGGCTGCATTCTTACGCTTAGGACAGTTGTTCACTTGATGCTTGTCATCTCCACAGTAGAAGCAGAGACCATTCTTCCTGCGGAAATCTCTACGTTGTTGGGGGGACACGGAGGCCCCGAGTTGTATAGGTAACTCCGAGTCTTCCGGGGAGGAACGAAGCAACGGAACCTCGGGAGGCATCATGGGGGAGTCAGAGGACAAAACATCAAGACGTTCAAGTCGTCGTTCCCTGAGACGTCGGTCAAGTCGTACCGCTAAAGCCATAACCTGGTCTAGGGAGTCAGAAGAGGGATAACTAACTAGCAGATCATTCAGGGCGTTCGACAGACCCAACCTAAACTGGCACCTTAAGGCAGGGTCATTCCACCGAGAAGCTACGCACCACTTCCTAAAGTCAGAGCAATACTCCTCAACAGGTCTCTTACCCTGACGTAAGGTCACCAGCTGACTCTCGGCAAAATCAGTCTTGTCAGTCACGTCATAGATGAGTCCGAGAGCAGAAAAGAAAAGATCAACGGAGGAAAGTTCAGGGGCGTCAGGAGCCAAGGAGAAGGCCCATTCTTGGGGCCCTTCCTGGAGCCGGGACATAATTATACCCACCCGCTGGCTCTCAGAACCTGAGGAGTGGGGCTTTAAACGAAAAAAGAGCCTACAACTCTCCCGAAAGGAGAGAAAAGTCTTCCGGTCCCCTGAGAACCGGTCGGGCAACTTGAGGTGGGGTTCAAGAGGTGAGGTGAGGGGCACTACCATGGTAGCATCAGGCTGGTTGACCCTCTGAGCCAGGGCCTGGACCTGTAGGGAGAAACCCTGCATTTGCTGAGCCAGGGTCTCAAGGGGGTCCATAGTGGTGTCAGGGACCAGGGTAGACTAGGTATAGGCTTGTGATTATGTAATGACGGTGGTGGGGAGACAGACAAGTGAGCCCTAATCTACCCACCACTCAGTCCCGGCCTACTTGCAATGACCCCCCCTAGGCGACGGGGTACAACTGGGCGACGGTCCCTACGCTCAATAAGTGCACGACAGACAGACAGACAAGGGTACACAGAGCTAGGGGGAGAAAGGGGCAGTTGCCCACGGCAAAACCGTGAGCAACAAGAGAAGTGAACAAGCCGAGTCAAACCAGGAGAGTACGAGGTGCCAAACGCAGAGCAGAAGAGTAGTAAACAAGCCGAGCCAAACCAGGAGTGTACGAGGTACCAAACGCAGAGCAGGAGAGTAGTCAGCAAGCCGGGGTCAATATGAAGCAAGGACAATGGTACAAGAAGCTGCAGCAGGGCCAGGAAACCAAAACGAGACGAATCACAAGCAAAGGAGGAACAGGAAAGGCAGGTATATATAGACAGAGGGCGGAAGCTAGCTCCGTTTTGCCAGGCTGTGATAGGTTCTCCCACTCCTAAGCCTGCCACCCTGAGTGGTAGAAGATGGAGTCAGTCTCACAGACATAGAAGCAGGTGCAGACTGTTTATCTATGGGCGTTAACCCCAAAGCTGTGCCTGGCAGATCCTTTACAAATACCTTTGTAACAAAACTTCTTCCCTAAATGACTAAGGTATACAACGCAGTTACAACCTCCATGCCATTCACTCCGCAAACGTTAGCGGCCACCATTACTGTGATTCCCAAACCAGGGAAAGATCCCTCTGCCTGTTCTAATTACCGTCCAATCTCGCTGATAAATGTGGATGTAAAACATTATTCTAAGGCCATTGCAAATAGACTAGCCCCACTCCTACCACGTTGTATCCACGGAGATCAGGTGGGATTTGTTCGACACAGAGAGGCGAGGGATAATACCAATAAAACCACTCTTAATATGCTATGTCCTGAAAAAGTCTCTACCCACCTGTTTAATATCGATTGATGCGGAAAAAGCCTTTGATCGGGTACATTGGGGGTTCCTGAAATTGGCACTAACCCAGGTTGGGCTTGGCCCCATTATGCTGGATAAGATATTGTCCCTATACCAGACACCTACGGCACGAGTTAGGGCAAATGGGGTACTTTCAACAACATTCTCGATTGCCAACGGCACTAGACAGGGATGCCCCCTGTCACCATTACTTTATGTCATCACGATGGAGCACTTAGCTGTGGCTATCCGAAATTCCCCAGATATAGCAGGGATAGGAATAGGCGGAGATTGTCATAAATTGGCCTTAAATGCCGAAGATCTCCTGCTCTTTGTGACAACCCCTGTGATTTCCTTACCAGTGCTCATTAGAGAATTCGAAGTATTTGGCCAGGTTAGCAACTTTAAGGTAAACTATACGAAAACTGAAGCACTCAACATTTCCTTATCTTCTGAGACACTGGAGCTCTTAAAGTCATCCTTTAATTTTAAATGGCAGGCGAGGTCAATCAAATATTTGGGAGTCCAGATTCCTAGGGACCTAGTAGATCTTTACACTCTCAATTATCAGCCTTTACTGCAAACCACTCTCAAAAACCTACATTCATACGATCGAGCGCAACTCTCATGGTTTGGCCGCATAAACGCTATCAAAATGGACATCCTCCCTCGGTTTTTATATCTGTTTCAGGCTCTTCCAGTATTAATACCTGGAACATTTTTTAAGGCATTGGAGAAAGCCTTTCGGAACTTTGTGTGGGGCACTTTGAGGCCGCGCCTTAATCTGAAGTCATTGTCCCGTCCAAAACTGAAGGGGGGAGCTGGACTCCCGGATTTTCCCACTTATCATCAGGCCACAGTACTCGCAAGGGTGGTGGACTTGTTTCATAATGGATCCAAGAAACAGTGGGTAGAGATTGAGCAGTCCATAGTCACGCTCTCACTTAGATCGTTGCCATGGATTCTTCCTGATTATAGGCCGGCGCTTGCGACCCTGCCATTGCTAACCCAGCACTGTCTCACTTTGTGGGACAGACTGATGGTTAGAAAGGGCCTTTCACATAGACCCGGGCTCCTTAGCCCGCTGTTTGATAACCCGGAATTTTTACCAGCGGTCAATACGAAACAGTTTCTGATTTGGTCCTCTTCTGAAGACACGAGATTATGTCTGGTAATGTCGGATGGGGGGAGGCTCCCTCCTTTGTCAGAGTTGCGTGGGACTTGCCCGGGGAGGATGCTTTCATGGATGGAACATACCCAATTGTTCACCTTTTTACGTTCGGCCCTACCGGGCTGGATGCATATCGTCACTAGCACTGCATTTGAGTCGTTGTTGCTTCAAACCAAGCCTCCGGCCCGGGTGATATCTAACCTGTATACCTTACTTCTAGAGGCCAGTGATGATCAGCCTCCTGCATACGTCAGCGCATGGGAGCGAGAACTAGGAAAAACCCTGTCACTGGCTGATTGGGATCGAATATTTTTTCTGTCTCACAAAATGCCGGTGGCATGTCATGCACAGGAAAAGTACTTCAAGATACTGACTAGATGGTACCGTTGCCCACAGATTCTGAGCAGAATGTACCCTGAGGTGTCAGATTTGTGTTGGCGATGTGGGACTGAGACCGGAACAATGTTGCACATTTGGTGGTCATGTCCAGTATTGCAGACCTTCTGGAAAGCGATTTTTGAAATCTACACAGAAGTGGAAGGTACGCAGCTGGTGCCCACTCCTCAGATGGCTTTGCTATCCCTAATTCCGGGCCCTTTGCCGAGTATTAGGAAGGGGCTACTATGGCATTTCTTGACTGCGGCACGAACAGTTATTCCTAGACATTGGAAGTCTACTGTGCCGCCTTCAGTTGACGAATGGGGGGCAGAGATGGATTCTTTATGTCGAATGGAATCTCTGGTTGCAGAGGACAGTGATCGCTTTGGTAGGGTTCTTTCTCTGTGGAATGCATGGTCGTCCTGCAAATCTGGTCCACACTTTGCTAAATGACTAGGCGGAACCCCCCCCCCCCCCATAGAGGGGTCGGTCAGGAGCAGTCTGTTAATTCAGTGGCTTCCATCTGGGAGAGGGGAATCCCTTCTTTCCTTCCCAGTCCATCCTCTCTTTGTCCCCACTGGGTAGGTGGGACACAGGGTGTCTCTTGGTGGCCCAGGTCTTCTTGCTCTGGGCTTCTATCTCTTTCCTTGATCTTTCCCCACTTCTCTCTTTCCCTTCTCTTCTTCCTCCCTCCTTTCGTGGGACTTGGAATGATATCACACACTTTACACAAAGCCTTGGATTTACTTTTATGATGAGACCTTATTAAGGAGAGATAATGTCTATAGTTTTAAAACGTGAATTTTGCAGATAAGGTGTGTGTGTAATATGTTGAAACATGCTAATGTCTTACCTAGGAGAACTACAGACAATGCAAATAATAACATGTATGTATATTGAAATGTTTTCTTTGGCTTGTTTGCTTTTGTATTTGTTAAAATTCCTAATAAAAATTTAGATTATGAAAAAAAAAAAAAAACAAACATTTAAAGTCAATTGCCATTCTAAGTTGAATGTGCCTGCTCTCGTCAGATCGCAGAAGTTACACAACTTAAGGCCTCGCTAGTATCAGTGTGGGAGACTGTCTGGGAATCCGTGGTGCGGTTGACTTTTTATTATGTCGTTTAGATTTTGTTTCACAATCGATTAAAAAGGACTATGGATTAAAGCATTTAATGTCAATGGCCATTCTTAGCTGTATGTGCATGCTCCCGTCAGATCGCAGAAGTTACATAGTTTAAGGCCTCGCTAGTACCAGTGTGGGAGACTGTCTGGGAATTTGTAGCCCGGTTGCCTTTTTATTATGTTGTTTAGATTTTGTTTCACAATCGATAAAAAGGACTATGGATTAAAGCATTTAATGTCAATGGCCATTCTAAGCTGAATGTTCCTGCTTTTGTCATCTCGCAGAAGTTACCCAGCTTAAGGCCACGCTAGTACCAGAGTGGGAGACTGTCTGGGGATCCATGGTGCGGTTGACTTTTTATTGATTTTGTTTCACAATCGATAAAAAAGGACTATGGATTAAAGCATTTAATGTCAATGGCCATTCTAAGCTGAATGTGCCTGCTCTCGTCAGAGCGCAGAAGTTACGCAGCTTAAGGCATCGCTAGTACTAGTGTGGGGGACGGTCTGGGAATCCGTGGTACGGTTGACTTTTTATTATGTTGTTTAGCTTTTGTTTCACTATTGTTTCAAAAGGACTATGGATTAAAGCATTTGAGGTCAATGGCCCTTCTAAGCTGAATGTGCCTGCTCTCGTCAGATCGCAGAAGATACACAGCTTATGTCCTCGCTAGTACCAGTGTGGGAGACTGTCTGGGAATCCGTGGTGTGGTTGACTTTCTATTATGTCGTTTCGATTTTGTTTCACAATCGATTAAAAAGGACCATGGATTAAAGCATTTAAAGTCAACGGCCATTCTAAGCTGAATGTGCCTTCTCTCGTCAGATTGCAGAAGTTACACAGCTTAAAGCCTCGCTAGTACCAGTGTGGGACTGGGAGTCCGTGGTGCGGTTGACTTTATTATGTTTAGATTTTGTTTCACAATCGATTAAAAAGGACTATGGATTAAAGCATTTAACCCCTTCCCTCTTTAGCCACTTTTGACCTTCCTGACAGAGCCTTATTTTTCAAATCTGACATGTTTCACTTTATGTGGTAATAACTACGGAATGCTTTCATCTATCCAATCGATTCTGAGATTGTTTTCTCGTGACACATTGCACTTTAAGTTACTGGCAAAATTTTCTCAATATGTTCAGTATTTAATTGTGAAAAACACCAAAAATTAGCATTTTTCTCAATTTAAATGTATCTGCTTGTAAGACAGGCAGTTATAATACACAAAATTCTTGCTAATTAACATCCCCCATGTGTCTAATTTAGATTGGCATTGTTTTTTGGCTATTTTTTCAGGGGCCAGTTCAGTTGTGAAGTAGCTTTGAGTGTCTTATTGATTAGAAAACCCCAAAAAGTCACCCCATTTTAAAAACTTCACCCCTCTCAGTATTCAAAACAGCATTTAGAAAATTTCTTAACCCTTTACACATTTCACAGGTATTAAAGCAAAGTAGAGGTGAAATTTACAAATTTCATATTTTTTTGCAGAAATACAATTTTTTTATAACACAGAAGGTTTGACCAGAGAAATGCAACTCAATATTTGTTGCCCAGTTTCAGGAAATATCCCACATGTGGCTCTAGCGTTCTAATGGACTGAAGCACAGGCTACAGAAGCAAAGGAGTACCTAGTGGATTTTGGGGCCTTATTATTGTTAGAATATATTTTAGGCACCATGTCAGGTTTGAAGGGCTCTTGAGGTGCCAAAACAGTAAAAATCCCCCAAAAGTGACCCCATCTGGGAAACTACACACCTCAAGGAAATTTTCTAGGGGTGTAGTGAGCATTTTGACCGCACAGGTTTTTTACAGAAATTATTGTAAGTAGGCCGTGAAAATTAAAATCTACATTTTTTCAAAGAAAATGTAGGTTTAGCGATTTTTTTTCTCATTTCCACAAGGACTAAAGGAGAAAATGCACTGCAAAATTTGTATAGCAATTTCTCCCGAGTAAAACAATACCCCACATGTGGTAATAAACTGTTTGGAGACACGGCGTGGCTGAGAAAGGAAAGAGCACTATTTGGCTTTTGGAGTTCACATTTAGCAGGAATGGTTTGCGGAGGCCATGTCACATTTGCAAAGCCCCTGAGGGGACAAAACAATGAAAACGCCCAAAAGTGACTCCATTTAGGAAACTACACCGCTTGAGGAATTCATCTAGGGGTGTAGTGAGCGTTTTGACCCCACAGATGTTTCATAGATCTTATTAGAATTGGGCAGTGAAAATAAAAACAATTATTTTTCTTCTATAAGACGTAGCTTTAGCGTAAATTTTTTCATTTTCTCAACAAATAAAGGAAAAAAAGAAACCAACATTTGTAAAGCAATTTCTCCCGAGTACGGCAATACCCCATATGTGGTCATAAACTGCTGTTTGGGCAAACGGCAGGGCTCAGAAGGGAAGGACCGCCATTTGGAGTGCAGATGTTGCTGGATTGGTTTCTGGGCGCCTGTGGGCCCAAACCAGTGCAAACCCGCCAGAAGTGACCCCATTTTGTTAACTACACCCCTCAATGCATTTACCAAGGGGAGTAGTAAGCATTTTAACCCTGCAGATGTTTTGTAGAAATTAGTGTGCACTCGATGTTGCAGAGTGAAAATGGGATTTTTTTTCCATAGATATGCCAATATGTGGTGCCCGGCTTGCGCCACCATAACAAGACCGCTCTCTAATTATTATGCGGTATTTCCCGGTTTTAGAAACACCCTACATGTGACCCTAATCTTTTGCCTGGACATATGACAGGGCTCAGGAGTGAAGAGTACCATGCGGAGTGGAGGCCTAATTTGGCAATTTACAAAGTATTGGTTCAAAACTGCAAAGGCTCAGATGTGAAATAATAAAAAGAAACCCCTGAGAAGTGACCCCATTATGGAAACTGCACTCCTCAAGGCATTTATTAAGGGGTGTAGTGAGCATTTTCACCCCACAGGTCTTTTCCATAAATAATTGCACTGCGGATGGTGCAAATTAAAAATTTATATTTTTCCCTAGATATGCCATTCAGTGGCAAATATGTCATGCCAAGCTTATGACGCTGGAGACACACCCCAAAAATTGTTAAAACGGTTTTCCCGGGTATGACGATGCCATATATGTTGAAGGAAACTGCTGTTTGGGCACGCTGTAGGGTTCAGAGCCGAGGGAGCACCATTTGGCTTTTGGAGAGCGGATTTTGCTTGGTACTATATGTGTTTGAGTATTGCTGGTGTTTCCATTTATAATGTGGGGGTACATGTAAGCGGGGCGGAGTATATAAGGGGCATAGTCAGGTGGTATAATAATGGGGTAAAAAAAAAATAATAATAAAATAATCCATAGATGTGTGTTACGCTGTGAAGCAATCCTTTCTGCACAGGCCAGTGTCGCACTGATAAATGGTGTCATTTCTTATCCCTCTTTTGGTCCACACTCCGCACCTTTGTAGTTTGGGGAATTTTGCTGGGAAAGTGTTGTCCTGGTATAATACGGGCACCGTCGCTTCCAGCGGATATGTTTGGGCCCTCCCCTTCCTGTTTCCCTAATTTTAGGTCCTTGATAAATCGCCTCTTGAAACAGAAGAAATGTTCCCCTCGGGCACAACTGCATATTTTTATATTTCCTGACTTATTGGAGCCATAACTAATATTATTTTTCATAGACGTAGCGGTATGAGGGCTGGTTTGTTGCGGGACAAGCTGTAGTTATTATTGGTACCATTTTGGGGTACATGCAACTTTTTGATCACCTTTTAAAACGCAATTCTGGCACAGCTGGCACAGCTTTTTTTGTTTTTTTTATACAGCGTTCACCATGCGTTATAAATTACATGTTAACTTTATTCTGCGGGTCAGTACGATTCCAGCGATACCCAAGTTTTACAACTTTTTGCACAATAAAATTACTTTTGTAAAAAGAATGTATTTTTTCTGTCACCAAGTTGTGAGAACCATAACTTAATTTTTGTCGACGGAGGTGTATGAGGGCTTGTTTTTTTGCGGGACGAGCTATAGTTTTTATAGGTACCATTTTTGGATACGTGCGACTTTTTGATCAATTTTTATTCTAATATTTGTAGGGCAAAGTGACCAAAAAACAGAAACTCTGGTAAAGTTTTTACGTTTTTTTTTTTTACGCTGTTCACCGCGTGCAATAAATATAATATTTTGATACCTCAGGTCGCTACGGTCGTGGCGATACCAAATACATATGGTTTATTATTTTTCAATAATAAAGGACTTGATAAGAGTAAAAGGGGGATTGTGTTTTATTTGATTACTTGAAACTTTTATTGCTTTCAAACTTTTATTTTTTGCACTTTTTTTTTACACTTTTCACAAGTCCCACTAGGGGACTTGAAGGTCC
This sequence comes from Rhinoderma darwinii, assembly GCF_050947455.1. Lineage (NCBI taxonomy): Eukaryota > Metazoa > Chordata > Amphibia > Anura > Rhinodermatidae > Rhinoderma > Rhinoderma darwinii. The sequence goes on along the minus strand of NC_134687.1, from coordinate 278,137,987 downwards.
AACGGTCAGATTGTTTTTTTTTTCTAATACATTGCACTACCTATGTATTGCAATGTATTAGATCTGTCATTCATTCACTGACAGCAAGCCGATTAGGCTTCGCCTCCCGGTGGGGCCTAAATCGGCTTCCGTAATGGCAGAGCAGAAGACCATTGTGTCTCCTGTTGCCATAACAGCAGTCGCCAGTCCTGATTGCCTGTCAGGGCTGGCGATCTGCTAGTAACCGCTACAATCGCTTTCGATTGCTGCATCGAAGGGGTTAATGGCAGGGATCGGAGCTAGCTCCGGTTCGTGCCGTTACAGGTGGATGTCAGCTGTACAGTACAGCTGACTTCCACCGCTGATGACGCCGGATCAGCTCCTGACCCGGTGCCATTTTGGAAGCCGATCAGGAACCGCCGCCGGGCGGATCTTGACCGGCTTCGGTGCTAGGCAGACCGGGAGGCCAGTATTAGGCCTCCAGTTGCCATTGCAGCCACCGGAAGCCCGGCAATTTCATTGCTGGGGTTCCGATGAGCTGAAAACACCTTACGTGCAGCAATCGCATTTGAGCGCTGCACTTTAGGGGTTAATGGCGGGGATCGAAGCTAATTTCTGTCCCCGCCATTACAGCCGGATGTCAGCTGTCAGATACAGCTGAGATCCGACGATTATGGCACCGACTCAGCTTCTGAGCCGGTGCCAAACATTTGTCGTAAGTATACGACATTTTGCGGGAAGCACTGGCTTTCCATGACGTATATTTACGACAAATGTCGGGAAGGGGTCAATGTCAATGGCCATTCTAAGCTGAATGTGCCTGCTCTCGTCAGATCGCAGAAGTTACGCAGCTTAAGGACCCGCTAGTACCAGTGTGGGAGACTGTCTGGGAATCCGTGGTGCGGTTGACTTTTTATTATGTCGTTTAGTCCACATCTGGAAGCGATACATCTGCGGAAAGACCTACTTACCGTCCACTACGTTTTTTAGGAAATCGAAGGGGCAGAGGGGCCCCACCAGAAGGTCGAGGAGCAGAAGGGAGAAATCGGGAACCAGGGATACAGACACGATCCCAGGTAAGAACAACGACCTGGTCATCAACATTTCCTCCTACACTTTGAGTCCAGCGGAACTGTCGGTCCTACAGAAAGGCTTGTCCTTCTGTCCAACCACCTCCTGCAATACTTTCATCCTAGAGCAGGAACTCAATAGATTTTACAGATTTCTGAGACTTAGAGGCTCTGTCACCAGATTTTGCAACCCCTATCTGCTATTGCAGCAGATCGGCGCTGCAATGTAGATTACAGTAACGTTTTTATTTTTTAAAATCGAGCATTTTTGGCCAAGTTATGACCATTTTTGTATTTATGCAAATGAGGCTTGCAAAAGTACAACTGGGCGTGTTTACAGTAAAAGTCCAACTGGGCGTGTATTATGTGTGTTACATCGGGGCGTGTTTACTTCTTTTACTAGCTGGGCGTTGTGTATAGAAGTATCATCCACTTCTCTTCAGAACGCCCAGCTTCTGGCAGTGCAGACACACAGCGTGTTCTCGAGAGATCACGCTGTGACGTCACTCACTTCCTGCCCCAGGTCCTGCATCGCGTCGGACGAGCGAGGACACATCGGCACCAGAGGCTACAGTTGATTCTGCAGCAGCATCGGCGTTTGCAGGTAAGTCGATGTAGCTACTTACCTGCAAACTCTGATGCTGCTGCAGAATCAACTGTAGCCTCTGGTGCCGATGTGGCCGACACGATGCAGGACCTGGGGCAGGAAGTGAGTGACGTCACAGCGTGATCTCTCGAAAACACGCTGTGTGTCTGCACTGCCAGAAGCTGGGTGTTGTGGAGAGAAGTGGATGATACTTCTCGTCAGAACGCCCAGCTAGTAAAAGTAGTAAACACGCCCAGATGTAACACACATAATACACGCCCAGTTGAACTTTTGCAAGCCTCATTTGCATAAATACAAAAATGGTCATAACTTGGCCAAAAATGCTCGTTTAAAAAAAAATAAAAACGTTACTGTAATCTACATTGCAGCGCCGATCTGCTGCAATAGCAGATAGGGGTTGCAAAATCTGGTGACAGAGCCTCTTTAAGACCCACTTCGGGGTTTCGGCTGATGTTACTACTCCACCTATCTCTACTGTAGCCCAGACACCACTATCAATCGAACCACTAGTTCTATTTAACCGCAGTAATTATTCTCCCCCAAGATCATATCACGCCACAGAGGCGGTAATCAAGCTAATTAAAAGGGATACACAAACCCTCCTGACTAGATATAGGATGGGCCTCTATCCACATAAAAATAACTTGACAAAACTAGAGTCGGCAGCTCTATTAGCTTTGAGTAACAGGGATATAATCAAACCTGCTGATAAGGGAGGAGCCATAGTGGTATGGGATAAAAAAAGATTTCATTTTAGAGATAGAGAGACAGTTATCAGACACTAAGACATACAATAGAATTGATGGTGATCCTACATCTAATATCCGCATCAACATTGCCACTATCTTGGAAGACTATAAAGACCGTGGGACAATCGATGACAAAACCTTTAAATTTCTACAGAATCCCCTTCCAATAACTCCAGTATTTTATATTCTACCCAAGATTCATAAATCTCTACAACACCCACCCGGTAGGCCTATAGTAGCCTCGACGGATTCCATCCTTTCCCCTGTTTCTATCTTTTTAGAAAAGATCCTTACTCCTCTGATTAAGACCACACCCTCCATCTTGGATACAGGACACTTTCTTAAGAAAATTAGTGATCTCCCAAAGATTAGTCATAATTGTATCTTAGCTACCCTTGACGTTACTAGTCTATACACTTCTATTACTCATCGGAAGGGTATTCAAGCGGTTACTAGTCTTCTTGAATCCACTACTATGTCACCCGATTCAATATCATTATGCCTTGAGCTACTTACACTAATTCTGCACAAATTTTTTTTCCTATTTGGAGACGTGTTCTATGTTCAAACATGCGGAACGGCCATGGGTTCGAACGTAGCCCCACCCTATGCAAATGCATATATGGCATTTTTTAAGAGGAATATGTGTACAACAATCCTCTCTTTATACAGCATGCCCTGTGCTGGTTCAGATACATAGACGACATATTCTGCATTTGGGATGGCCCTGTGGGATCACTTGATGACTTTGTCATGTACATCAACCAAGTGAGAGATGAATTAAAATTTACCCTTAATTTTAGTAAGGAAAAGATCTCGTTTTTGGATACTATCATTGTACTGGATGAGGTGGGATCTCTTAGCTCAGACCTCTATTCAAAACCTACAGACAGAAACAGCTTACTGCGCTATAGCAGTAACCATCCTAGGAACACGCTCTGTTCCCTTCCACGTTCTCAGTTTATGCGAGTGTCTAGGATCGTGTCTGACGTGGACACTAAAAAAATTAGATTACAGAATATGTCTAGAAAATTTTAACAGAGAGGTTATCCCAGACCACTCCTATCGAAGGAACTTGATAGATTTACAGGGACAAATCATGACTATGGTGAGAAGACCAAAACAAGCTAGGCTACAACTAATATTGACATACCATCCTTTAATACCAAAATTATTACAGAGCTTGCGTAGACATTGGTCGGTATTACATACCGCCTACCCTGAGATCGAAGAGTTCAGGAATCCAGTGATGATGTGTTCAAAGAGGCCCCCTAATGTTCGTGACCGTGTCATTAGAGCCGACATTGGCAGCTTTTCTAAAGTACCGAGACAAACTATCCTACAGACAAAATGTAATGGCACATTTCCCTGTCTGCACTGTTCCAATATTATTAAGGGGGACACGATCCAACACCCCCATACCAACAAAACCTTCCCAGCTAAGGGCTTTTTCACATGTGACTCGAATTTAGTTGTCTACTTAATCAAATGCCCGTGTGGCTTGACCGATGTTGGCGAAACAACCCAACACATTAGAGATCGAATATCGAGCCACAAATCCACAATTAGGTGTAAGAAAACGTGGTTACCACTCCCCGATCACTATCAATTCCAACCATAACATTTCCCAGCTGAGTTTTCAAATCATTGAACAGGTCTTACGACCTAGGAAGGGTGGCAATCACATAAACTTATTAAAACAACGGGAGTCTTACTGGATTCATACATTAGATACCTTGACACCTAAAGGCTTAAACAGAGAGTTCGATTTATTATGCTGACAATGTTATTATCTTCTGTCGACCACAGCAATTTGTTATTAATACCATATGTTTATTTCTTTCTCAGGCACGCTAGAAAGAGCTGACGACCAGATACAGGTACCATAAAACCGGTTCACTCACTTTTTCTTTAGTCTAGTTTTACTTATTTTCTGACATAATTTACTGTCACATTTCATTGAACTATATTGTCTTTTTTTGTATCATAATACATATATGCCACAAATATATATCTTCTTCATTTCATAGTACAAAATAATATATATATTTTCAATTTACATATATTACAATATAGACATATACAGATGATTTTGGTTTCATTACATAAATTGTATCTCTTGTCTGTGGTCTCTGACGTATTTATTTACATAACACACTAACTTCAAAATGTCCCAAACTCACTCACATCTACCATTAAGACTGCTGTGCCGTGTCTTAGTCAATTTTAAACATTATCTGATATATTGCAACATACTACACTATATGCCTACCTACAGGAGCGATAGATTATTATATGCCGTTGCTATGTTTTCTTCAACCTGCACTGGGCGTCATAACAACAAGGTTAGCTTGCCTTCTACCGGGGGACGTTCATCCCCCATACTGCGCATGCGCCGGTACTGGTTTGCGTGCCAGGCACCGGACATCCGGTTTCGTAACGGGCGCTTTAAAAACAGACGCCTCGGTGAGATTTCCCACACTCGTGAGCGTCTGGTAGACGCCATTATTACTCTATACTTCTTCTAGACTATATGCAGGTATGACACCATCTGCCACTTTATCTGGACACAACGGTAACAGTCTATTCTTTCATCCTTTACTTATCTTTTATTTATTTTTCCCTATGTCTGTTTTCTTATCTACCATTGATTTCTACACCGGTATTTTATGGTATGGTCTAGAGAGGTATTTCTACAATACCTCTCCTATTAAATGCCTTTACTATATTTATGTTATGCATTACAATTTATTGAGTTGCATGTTTTTTTAGGTCATATCCCCTTCATATACCTATATACCTTATTTTAGGAGACAATATCTCTAACGTACTAAATCATCATTGAAATGGTCAGATATATGGTATATATATCTTACTGCTTATACAGAGTACCTTGTATATCATTAATTTTTCTAGTGAACGATCTTTTTGTATTTGAACGTTTGGATTTATGTATATATTATTATTTCTTTTTTTCGTTTAAAGTTTATTATCTTTCTCAGTCCAGTACAAATTGTTGTACATCATTTTATACTTTTTGTCTCTATTTGCAGCGAATGTGAGAAAGGCCTTGGTTGGGCCGAAACGTCATTTAATACCTATCGCTTGCATTAAAATTTTGTTCTGTTCTGTACATATATTGAACCATGTGGAATGAATGAAAAATAAATAATTTTTCCTTGGAATCAACACAATCATTTGTCTTTGGAGTACTTATAGCTTCCTCTATATTTCTGTAATGTAGATAACAGCAGTGGTTTTTATTTTGAAAAACGATCATTTTTGAGCAAGTTATGAGCTAGTTTAGATTTATGCTAATGAGTTTCTCAATGGACAACTGGGCATGTTTTTACTTTTTACCAACTGGGTGTTGTACAGAGGAGTGTATGACGCTGACCAATCAGTGTCCTACACTTCTTATTGTTCCAGCCCAGCATGATCCACAGCACAGTGTGATCGTGCAGTGAAAGAAGTAAACACGCCCAGTTTCTAAAAACACAATACACGCCCAGTTGGAAATAAGGGAAAACACGCCCAGTTGTCCATTAGAAAGGCTCATTAGCATAAATATAAAATTGCTTATAACTTTGCCAAAAATGATCGTTTTTAAAAAAAACAAAAAACTTTACTGTTATCTACATTGCAGCGCCGATCACATGCAATAAGAGATAGGGATTTGATAATCTGGTGACAGAGCCTCTTTAAGGCCCTGTTCAGTTTTTTTTTTGCAGGCTTTTTTCAGCGGTCAGTGTTTTTTTTTTGTCCACGGCCATTGAAGCGAATACAAGGACTGCGGGCAATAAAAGGCCTCAAAAAAATATTCAGAAACGTGCACTGCAAGTTTTGTCTGCCTCCCATTTCATAGGGAAAAAAAAGCCTCTGCCTCCCATTGAAACCCATAGGGGGACGACGACGATTTCAGCAGTTATTTGGTGCTGTAACAATGTGTAATCCACATCAAAGTCACCGTCAAACAGTGAGCAGCGTATAAGGCTGGCTTCACACATTGCAATCAAAATGCAGACACAAACTATGGAAAAACATGCAATTTCTCCACAATTTCTTAAAAATCTTAGCATAAACACACTTTTGCAAAAAACAAACAAAACGTAACCGTTACTTGAGATCCCATAGTAACGTCAGTAGGATACAGCACCACAAATAAGCCACCATATCACGAGTGTTTTATTTTACCATTTAAACTAGGCTTTCACGTCACAGTAAAAACGTAATTTGACGAAAACCGCACCATTTTGCTGTTTTTTGCAAAATCGCAGCAAACCCGCACCACTGACACAGGTTTGCAAAAATCATGGCAAACTAGCACGGTTTCACCAAAATTTTCAGTAAAACACACATTTATGCCGTAACGTGAGAACCAAAACCTTTATGTAAAGCCCAGATTACTATCGCAGTTACGCTACTAAATATACATATCTCCCAACTTTCAAGTATCACAAAGAGGGACATTTTTTTCTTTTAAGCCACACCTCTAATCCTACCCAATCCCTGCCCATACACACCCGATTCAGCTAACAGTATCATGCTCCCATAGTGCCTCCCACACAGTATAATACCAAATAGCTGCCCCTACACAGTATAATGCCCTCTAGCTGCCACAACACAGTATAATGCCCCCATAGCTGCCACCATGCAGTATAATGCCCTATAGATGCACCCATACAGTACAAAGGCAACACATTTTCCCATGCAGTATAACGCCCATGCAGTATAATGCCCAAACAAATATCCCCATACAGCATAATGCCCCCATAGCTGACTCCATACAGCATAATGCCCTTGTATGTAGTGCCACAGTATATTGCCCTCTTGCTGCCACCATACAGTATAATGTCCCCATACAGTATAATGCCCACAGATTCTCCCATACTGTATAATGCCCAAACAAATTCCCACATACAGCATAATGCCCCCATAGCTGCCCCATGCAGTAAAATGCCCATACAGATGCCCCTATAGCTGCCCCCTACATCATAATGCCCCGAAAGCCTCCCCATACAGTATAATGCCCCATAGCTGTTCTTATACAGTATAATACACCCAAAGCTGCCCCTAGTGCCAGTGCCCTCTCGATAGTGTCAGTGCCCATGTAGATAGTGCTCCTATATAGTGTCACAGTTTCCATGTTGATGGTGCCACCCCCCTGTAGATAGCGCTATTCAGACTACCTCTAGAAGTGGAATCCCCAGCGAGAGCATAGGCCGGGGATTTCGCTCCTAGAGGGAAACCCTGATGTTACTGTCCATATATGGACAGTGACGTCAGTTGATACTCCTTGAGCAAATCCCCCTTGCAGACTTTGGCCGGGGATTCCGCTCCAGGAGGAGCCACTGACGTCAATGTCCATATATGGAAAGTGACCTCAGGGGTTTCCTCTAGGAGCGGAATCCCCAGCCAGATCATCGGCAACGGCGATTCCGCTCAAGGAGTAGCCACTAATTCTGAAGCAGGAAACTATCAGCTCCCTGCTCCAGAATTAGTTCAGAGCAGAGTGAGCTCCTCCGCTCACCGAAGACTCCCCGGCATCGTTGCCAACCTCCACTTCAGAAATTTCTGGACAACTGGGCTAAAAATCAGACAGACCAAAAGATTTACGGACACATTACAAAATCAAGAGTAAGGCCCCATGCACACAACGGTAGATTTCGTCAGTAATTACGGACCCATTCATTTCTATGGCCGTAGAAACCTTCCATAAAAAATAGGAAATGTCCTGTTTTTTTATTTTATGGGCCATGGTCCTATACTTTATAATAGGAACACGGTCCGCAAATGCGGATGACTGTCCGCAGCCATCCGTGCCCGTAATCACAGATTGTGATTACAGGCACGGTCGTGTGCATGGCGCCTCAGTGATAATAAAGAGCATAACACCTTTTATAAGTGATCACACGAGTGGTATGGTAAAGAGTACGGGCACAACTGAAGTTGAATTAAAAAACGATTAAAGTAAGGCTTCTTTCACACTAGCGTTTCTATACCTTTACCTCTCTTCCATAAGAGGAAGAGAGGATCAATACATTAAACGGAAAGCAACGGTTCCATTAGAATTAGGGCCTGTTCACATCACCGTTTGCTTTCCGTTCCAGGGTTCCGTCGGAGGTTTCCGTCGGGTGAACCCCGCAACAGAAAGTGAAAGCACAGCTTCCGTTTCAGTCACCATTGATCTCAATGGTGACGGAAACATCGCTAATGGTTTCCATTCGTCACCATTCCGGTTTTCCGACGGAATCAATAGCGGAGTCGACTGCGCTATTGATTACGTCGGAAAACCGGAAACCTGCCGGAATGGTGACCAACGGAAACCATTAGCAATGTTTCCGTCACCATTGATATCAATGGTGACTGAAACGGAAGCTGTGGTTTCACTTTCACTTTCCGTTGCGGGGTTCACCAGACAGAAACCTCAGACGGAACCCCGGAACGGAAAGCGAACAGTGATGTGAACAGGCCCTAATTCTAATGGAACTGTTGCTTTCTGTTTAGTGTTTTGATTCTCTCTTCCTCTGGCAGGAGAGAGGTAAACTTATATTAATGCTAGTTAAAAAAACAAAACCTGCCAGTCTGGTTTTGAACCAGTGACCTTCCAGCTTCAAGGCAATCAAACTAACCACTACACTATAGAAGCCATCATATCCAATATGTGCCAAACAGTAGTAGTTGAGGGTCAACGGCGGGCAGTATCAATATTTCCTGCCGGCACCATCTGTCTGCTGGTAACTGGTCAGACTCAGAGTCAGACTGGCCGCCGCATGCACTGGAAGTGACTGAGACTCACCACTCACAGCCCCACTTGTAGCTTTCCCACGCTAATTAAGAACAGGGAAGCTACAAGCAGGGCTGTGACTAGTGAATTAGACGCTCAATCCACCCCCACCACCCTGCCTGGTCTCTGGACATAGTCATTGACAGTACTGTTCATATATGGACATTGACGTCAGTGGCTAATCCTTGAGCCGAATCCCCGTTGCCGACTCTGGCCGGGGATTCTGCTCATAAATGGACAATACTGTCAATGGCTACCCAGAGCACAGCGCTTAATGTATCACTGTACCCGGAGAAGCGCCCTCTGCTCCTCCGTTATGAACTCATTCTGAACCAGGGAGCTGATGGTTCCCTGCTTCGGAATTAGTTTTGACGGAGGGACATAGGGACACCGCCCGGAACCCGGGGCGGTTGGTAGGTATGAATATGTAGCATGGCTAATATAAAAGATGTACGATTATAACACATTATAATCCGCAATAGAGAATAAATCACAGGTGCAGAGAACACGGCAGCAGATACAAACACCACAACAATGAAACAAATGGGCATCATGTGCTGGTGAGCAGATCACTGCCAGCACATGGAGGGGAATTCTACAAATACTGCATTTTTAAAGTGCCCCAAACCCCTTTTAACCACAAAGTCCACTTACATCACTGCTCCTGGCAGCGCTCCTCCAAAACTTCTGGTCACACTCAGCCACATCTCCCACAAAAAACAACCACACCCTGCACTGAGCAGCTGTATTTAAGCCTTCTTAATTGGTTGGCCACACCCCCCCAAACACTAATCAGAAACACCCTTTCACTGCTGAACACATTTTAAAACCTATGCCCAATCAGATAATCGTGCATTTAGATGAGAAGTTTTTGGCCGTGTGGTAAAAAAAATAGACAAAAAATCACACAAATAAAAAAACACACGCAGTTTTACCATGAATTCACGCGGTTTGCGATCCGGTAGTCGTATGTGCGGTTTGTACAGGTAAAACACATTGAGGCCTAGGTTACCTAGTTTTTATCATGCATAAAAAATCTTTTGGCGGATTTTGATTGCCATCGTTGTTTCGACTGTTTTTTCACAGTTTTTTTTCACAGTTTTTGCCCACGGCCGTTGAATGTAATGTGAAAACCATGGACAAAAAAACACCGAAAAAATGCTCAAAACGAGTGCCGCAGATTTTGTCTGATTCCCATTGATTGATTTCAGTGGCAGGTACAAAGCGGAAACCGCTCAAAGAAAAAAGAACATGCCTCCTTGTTTTTTTCGTAAGCCGCCCTGGAGAAAAAACGCCTCTGCTTCTCATTGGGGGGCAATTCGCGACGTTTTTTTACGCTGATTCCGATGCATCAAAATCAGTGCCTAAACACTCCGTGTGAACTGACCCTTGTTTTATAGGTTTCACCTATAAAAACTGCATAGAAAACCGCAGCAAACCGCCGTATGACCGCGTTAATTTTTTTCTGCAATTTTTGATGCCCTTTTTACTGTGCGGCCACAAACGACTCATGTAAATACATTTTTGTGTGTTTTTCGATGATGTTGCAGTAAAGAAAATCGCATTGAAAAACGCACCAAATTGCAGTAAAAATGCATGCGGTTTTCGGATCTACCTCAACCGCAACATGAGCATAGACCCTTAGGCCACATGCACACGATACATAATACATGCGGATTTGACGCGCTTATTTTCCTGCGGAAAGTCCGCAGCATAAGGGCTTATTCAGACGAACGGGATATACATCCGTGCAACGCGCGTGATTTTCACGCGCGTCGCACGGACCTATATTAGTCTATGGGGCAGTGCAGACAGTTGTGTGATTTTTCCGCAGCTTGAGTCCGCTGCGAAAAAGTCACGACATGTCCGTTCTTTGGGCATTTTTCGCGCATCACGCACCCATTGAAGTCAATAGGTGCGTGAAAATCACGCATGCCACACGGAAGCACTTCCGTGCAAACAACGTGATTCGCGCAACAGCAGTGAAAAGGATGAATGAAAACAGAATAGCACCACGTGCTTTTCTGTTTACAAACATCCAAACGGAGTGTCATAATGATGGCGGCTGCGCAAAAAGACGCAGCCGCGCACCATATGATCATGACACACGGAGCAGTAAAGTGCCTTTTGCGCGCGCAAAAGCCGCATTTTTTGCGCGCGCAGAACGCACACGCACGTGTGAATCCGGCCTAAAAGTCACGACATGTCCGTTCTTTGAGCGTTTTTTGCGCATCACGCACCCATTGAAGTCAATGGGTGTGTGAAAACCACGCATGCCACACGGAAGCACTTCCGTGCGAACAGCGTGATTCACGCAACTGCTGTGAAAAGGATGAATGAAAATAGAAAAGCACCACGTGCTCTTCTGTTTACAAACATCCAAACGGAGTGTCATAATGATGGCGGCTGCGCGAAAAGCACGCATCCGCGCACCATATGCTGAGGCCACACGGAGCAGTTAAGTGCCTTTTGCGCAGGCAAAACGCCGCATTTTTTGCGTGCGCAAAAAGCACACGCTCGTGTGAACCTAGCCTTATACAGTACCAGCAAAGTAAATGAGACCTTAAGTAAAGTCATCTACACGTTGCAGAATTTTCCCGCATGTGAATTGACCTGCGGTGCGTAATTTAAAATCTGCAGTATGCAAATTTATCTTGCGTTTCCGCTTGTGAATTATATCTGACAAGTTTATAAAAGAAGGAAACAAAATACACAACATAAAATCCGTACCTGTATCCGCATCAAAATGTAAAAGACGCACCTAAAAACGCATCAGAAAACGCATTATTCCGTGCAGATTTTACCTACGGAATTATCTGCGTTTATTTTCGGTTTTGATGCTGACTTTCTGCACCAAATTAAACAATGCGTGCATTTAGCCTTAGGCCGAATTCAGACGTACGTAAATCTCGTCCGTGTGACGGCCTTTTTTAATGGCTGCCACACGGACACATGTATTTCAATGGGGCTGTTCACACAGCCGTTGTTTTAACAGACCGAGTGAAGAGCCCATTAAAAAATACAACATGTCCTATTTTCGGCCGTTTTTACAGATCCCTCAATAGACTCAAGTCCATGAGGGATGCATAAAAACGTGTCAGACATGACAAACTGACGTTTTTCACGTCCGAGTTTGCACTCGTTCGTCTGAATCTGGCCTTAGGGAAAGTTCACATGGCCGTAAACGCCCGAAAAATGGCCGAAAAATCGCAAGCAGAAGTTCCGACGGGCCGTTTTTTTCCGCATATAGACTCTATTGAAAACAGCTCGATAAACCACCGTAAAAAAACGCTGCGAAAAACGCAGCGAAAATCGTGAGTGGCTAAGGCCCTGTTCACACAGAGTATTTTGATGAGCTTGCTGGAGCGGAAAATGCTCCGCAAAACTCGTCAAAAACCGTCCGAAAATGCCTCCCATTGATTTCAATGGGAGGCGGGGCCGGTTTTCTCCGGCAAGCGGTAAAACCGCCTCGAGGGAGAAAGAAGGGACATGCCCTTACTTCGCGCGTTTACGCCTCTGACCTCCCATTGACATCAATAGGAGGCAGAGAAAGCGTATTTCGCTGAGTTTTTTGGCCGTAGCACTCAATGGACGCGAGCGAAAAATGCAGTGAAAAACGCAGAGAAAATAGCGGCAAACGACGTGCAGGAAGAACAAAATCTGCCTCAAAATCCCAAACGGAATTTTGAGGGTATGTGCACATAACCTCTTTTCAGACGTAATTCAGGCGTAAGAAAACGGCCCATCGGAACAGAAAGCCGTTTTTTCCATTGCAATCAATGGCAATCAATGGCAGATGTTTGGAGGCGTTCTGCTTCCAATTTTTAGGCCGTTTTTCGGGCGTTTACGCCGAAAATAGGTCGTGTGAACATACCCAAAGGGTTCATTTACATGAGTGTTTTTTGGGTGCATTTACATGAGTCGTTTTTGGCTCCACGGTAAATCCTCGTTCACACAGAGTTTTTTGCAGGAGGAAAATTCACACAGAGTTTTTTGCCCATACCACTCAATGGCCACAAGTGAAAAACGCTGCAAAAAACGTGGTGAAAATCGCGGCATACCACGTGCAGGAAGGACAGAAACTGAATTTTGAGGCAGATTTTGTCCTTCCTGCACGTCGTTTGCCGCGATTTTCACCACGTTTTTTGCAGCGTTTTTCGCTTGCGGCCATTGAGTGATACGGGCAAACAACTCAGCGAAATACGCTTTCTCTGCCTCCCATCGATGTCAATGGGAGGTCAGAGGCGTAAACGCGCGAAGATACGGCATGCCCCTTCCTTCTCCCGCGAGGTGGTTTTACCCGCTCGCGGGAGAGAACCGCCCCCGCCTCCCATTGGAATCAATGGGAGGCATTTTCGGCCGGCATTTGACGAGTTTTGCGGAGTGGTTTCCGCTCCAAAAAGCTTGTCAAAATACTCTGTGTGAACAGGGCCTAAGGGTATGTTCACACGCAGAGTCAAAAACGTCTCAAAATACGTAGCTGTTTTCAAGGGAAAACAGCTCCTGATTTTCAGACATTTTTTAAGCCACTCACGATTTTCGCTTAGTTTTTCGCGCCGTTTTTGGAGCTTTTTTCGATAGAGTCAATGAAAAACGGCTCCAAAAACGGCCCAAGAAGTGACCTGCACTTCTTTTTCGCTGCCGTGTTTTTTACGCGTAAAAAACGCTGCGAAAAACGTTCTGTCGGAACAGAACGCCGTTTTCCCATTGAAATCAATGGGCAGATGTTTGGAGGTGTTCTGCTTCCGATTTTTCGGCCGTTTTTCGGGTGTTAACTGCATGAAAAACGGCCGAAAATAGGCCGTGTGTACATACCCCAAAAAATCATTAAAAATCAAAGACACACGATTTTTACACGATTTGCTCAAGTTTTTGTCTCTGCGAAGCACATTTATTTTACTGGTTTCACTTGTAAAATCCACACAGGCAAAATCAAGGAATTTTCTATGCGTTTTTTTAATGAAAATGCACCCTTTTTGCATTATTTTGTCACGGTTTTTGCGGCAATTTTTATAATCATGTCAAAATCTGCAGAGTTTTTGTGAATATCACAAAAAAAAACATTTAAAAAAATAATAATTTCATTGTACCCCGAGTCCACATATAACGGATTTGCAGCGGAAATTTTCAGCAGCAAATCCACAGGGAAATCGCGCGGGTTGGCTACTTGTTGCAGAGTGAGCATTCGTGCTTAAATTTGCTCGCAGCAAAGAATCTACAGTGACCCTTATTAAAGAGCCAATATTGTAAAGGATCTGCCAGGCACAACTTCTGTGTATACGCCCATAGGTAATCAGTCTGCACCTGAGTCTATGTCTCTGAGACTACTCCATCTTCCACCACTCAGGATGGCAGGCTTAGGAGTGGGAGATACTATCGCAGCCTGGCCAGACGGAGCTAGCTCCCACCCTCTGTCTATTTATACCTGCCTTTCCTGTTCCTCCTTTGCTTGTGATTCTTCTCGTGTGGTTTCCTGGCCCAGATACAGCTTCTACCTATTTGATCCTGCTCCATACTGACCCTGGCTTACTGACTACTCTCCTGCTCTGCGTTTGGTACCTCGCACATTCCTGGTTTGACTTGGCTCGTTCACCACTCTTGTTGCTCACCGTGTTGCCGTGGGCAACTGCCCCATTTCCCTTAGCTTTGTGTACCCTTGTCTGTTTGTCTCGTGCACTTACTGAGCGTAGGGACCGCCGCCCAGTTGTACCCCGTCGCCTAGGGCGGGTCGTTGCAAGTAGGCAGGGACAGAGTGGCGGGTAGATTAGGGCTCACTTGTCCGTTTCCCTACCCCCATCATTACATAATCACAAGCCCATATACCTAGTCTACCCTGGTCCCTGACACTACTATGCACCCCCTTGAGACCCTGGCCCAGCAAATGCAGGGTCTCTCCCTACAGGTCCAGGCCCTGGCTCAGAGGGTCAACCAGCCTGACGATACCATGGTAGTGCCCCTCACCTCACCTCTTGAACCCCACCTCAAGTTGCCTGACCGGTTCTCAGGGGACCGGAGGACTTTTCTCTCCTTTCGGGAGAGTTGTAGGCTCTACTTTCGCTTAAAGCCTCACTCCTCAGGTTCTGAGAGCCAGCGGGTGGGTATAATTATGTCCCGGCTCCAGGAAGGGCCCCAAGAGTGGGCCTTCTCCTTGGCTCCTGACGCCCCTGAACTTTCCTCCGTTGATCGTTTCTTTTCTGCTCTCGGACTCATTTATGACGAGACTGACAGGACTGCCTTTGCCGCGAGTCAGCTGGTGACTTTACGTCAGGGTAAGAGACCTGTTGAGGAGTATTGTTCTGACTTTAGGAAGTGGTGTGTAGCTTCTCGTTGGAATGACCCTGCCTTAAGGTGCCAGTTTAGGTTGGGTTTGTCGAACGCCCTGAAAGACCTGCTAGTTAGCTATCCCTCTTCTGACTCCCTAGACCAGGTTATGGCTTTAGCGGTACGACTTGACCAACTTCTCAGGGAACGACAACTTGAACGTTTTTGTGTTTTCCCCTCTGACTCCCCCATGATGCCTCCCGAGGTCCCGTTGCTTCGCTCTTCCACGGAAGACTCGGAGGTACCTATGCAACTCTGGGCCTCCGTGTCCCCCCGACAACGTAGAGAGTTCCGCAGGAAGAATGGTCTCTGCTTCTATTGTGGGGATGACAAGCATCAAGTGAACACCTGTCCTAGGCGTAAGAATAAGCAGCTGGAAAACTTCCGCGCCTAAGTGATCATCGGGGAGGTCACTTGGGCGCACAGGTATTTCCCTTAAATATGAAACGTAATAAAATCTTGCTTCCCTTTCAGGTCTCTTTTGGTGGTAGGTCTGCTACCGGCAGTGCCTTCATGGATTCAGGGTCTTCTGCTAATATCATGTCTGTGGAATTTGCTATGTCTCTAGCTATGCCTTTGATTGATTTGCCTAAACCTGTCCCGGTAGTGGGTATCGACTCCACTCCTCTTGCTAATGGTTATTTTACACAGCATACCCCTGTTTTTGAACTCCTTGTTGGCTCCATGCATTTGGAGCAGTACTCTGTACTGGTGATGCCGGGATTATCGTCCGATTTGGTTTTAGGCCTTCCCTGGTTGCAGATGCATAATCCCACGTTTAACTGGAATACTGGGGATCTTACCAAATGGGGTAATGAACGCATGACGTCATGTTTTTCTGTTAATTTTATCTCTCTCCCTGAGGAGGTGAACACTATACCTGAGTTTATTCAGGACTTCGCTGATGTTTTCTCTAAGGAGGCCTCCGAAGTGTTACCTCCTCATAGAGAATACGATTGCGCTATCGAATTGGTACCAGGAGCTAAGCTCCCTAAGGGTAGGATATTTAATCTTTCTTGTTCCGAACGTGAAGCCATGAGAGAGTATATCCAGGAATGCCTGGCCAAGGGTTACATTTGCCCCTCTACTTCTCCGGTAGGTGCTGGCTTCTTCTTCGTAGGGAAGAAGGATGGTGGACTTAGGCCATGCATTGACTACCGTAACTTGAATAAGGTCACTGTAAGGAACCAGTATCCCCTTCCTTTGATTCCTGATCTCTTTAATCAGGTTCAGGGGGCCCAATGGTTCTCTAAGTTTGATCTACGGGAGGCGTATAACCTTATCCGCATCAAAGAGGGGGATGAGTGGAAGACTGCGTTTAACACGCCTGAAGGTCATTTCGAATACCTCGTCATGCACTTTGGGTTGTGTAATGCTCCTGCGGTCTTCCAGAATTTCTTAAATGAGATTTTAAGAGATTACCTGGGGGTATTTCTTGTAGTGTACCTTGATGACATACTGGTGTTTTCAAAGGACTTGTCCTCCCACATTGATCATGTCAGGGAGGTGCTCCAGGTCCTTCGGGAAAACAAACTGTTTGCGAAAACCGAAAAATGTGTGTTTGGGGTACAGGAGATACCATTTTTGGGTCAAATCCTCACTCCTCATGAATTCCGTATGGACCCCGCCAAGGTCCAGGCTTTGGCGGAATGGGTCCAACCTGCCTCCCTGAAGGCGTTACAGTGTTTCTTGGGGTTCGCTAATTATTACAGGAGATTTATTGCTAACTTCTCGGTCATCGCTAAGTCTCTTACGGACCTCACTCGCAAAGGTGCTGATCTCCTCCACTGGCCTCCTGAGGCTGTCCAGGCTTTTGAGGTCTTCAAGAAGTGCTTTATCTCGGCCCCGGTGCTGGTTCAGCCCAACCAAATGGAGCCATTTATCGTGGAAGTTGACGCATCCGAGGTGGGAGTGGGGGCTGTCTTGTCCCAGGGTACCAGGTCCCTCACCCATCTCCGTCCCTGTGCCTACTTCTCCAGGAAGTTTTCGCCCACTGAGAGTAACTATGATATTGGCAACCGCGAACTCTTAGCCATTAAATGGGCATTTGAAGAGTGGTGCCACTTCCTGGAGGGGGCTAGGCACCAGGTAACGGTCCTTACCAACCACAAGAATCTGGTTTTCCTAGAATCTGCCCGGAGGCTAAACCCGAGACAAGCTCGATGGGCGCTATTTTTTACCAGATTCAACTTTTTGGTTACCTATAGGGCTGGGTCTAAAAATATTAAGGCCGATGCACTGTCGCGTAGCTTCATGGCCAGCCCTCCTTTGGAGGAAGATCCTGCTTGTATTTTGCCTCCTGGTATAATCATTTCTTCTATTGATTCTGATTTAGTCTCTGAAATTGCGGCTGATCAAGGTTCAGCTCCCGGGAACCTTCCTGAGGACAAGCTGTTTGTTCCCCTGCAATTCCGGCTAAGGGTACTTAGGGAAAATCATGACTCCGCACTATCTGGTCATCCAGGCGTCCTGGGTACCCAACACCTGATTGCCAGAAACTATTGGTGGCCTGGGTTGCCTAAAGACGTTAAGGCCTACGTCGCCGCTTGTGAGGTTTGTGCTAGGTCCAAGACTCCCAGGTCCCGACCAGCGGGCTTACTACGTTCTTTGCCCATTCCCCAGAAACCTTGGACACATATCTCCATGGATTTTATCACCGATTTGCCTCCATCTCAAGGCATGTCGGTGGTGTGGGTTGTAGTAGACCGCTTCAGTAAGATGTGCCACTTTGTGCCCCTCAAGAAACTACCCAATGCCAAGACGTTAGCTACCTTGTTTGTCAAACACATCCTGCGTCTCCATGGGGTCCCTGTCAATATTGTTTCAGACAGAGGGGTACAATTTGTTTCATTGTTTTGGAGGGCCTTCTGTAAAAAGTTGGAGATTGATCTGTCCTTCTCCTCTGCCTTCCATCCTGACACTAATGGCCAAACTGAGAGGTCTAATCAATCTCTAGAACAATATTTAAGGTGTTTTATCTCTGACTGTCAATATGATTGGGTCTCATTCATTCCCCTCGCCGAATTTTCCCTTAATAACCGGGTCAGTAATTCGTCAGGGGTCTCCCCCTTTTTCTGTAATTTTGGGTTTAATCCACGGTTCTCCTCCGTTTCACCTGGTAGTTCCAACAATCCCGAGGTAGAGGTCGTTCATCGGGAACTGGTCACAGTCTGGGCCCAGGTTCAGAAGAACCTAGAGGTGTCCCAGAGAATTCAAAAGACTCAGGCTGATAGAAGACGTTCTGCTAACCCCTTGTTTATGGTCTGGGGTCAGGTGTGGTTATCGTCTAGGAACTTGCGCCTTAAGGTCCCGTCCAAGAAGTTTGCTCCCCGGTTTATTGGGTCATTGAAGTCCTCAATCCTGTCTCCTTCCGACTGGAGTTGCCCCCATCTTTTCGAATACACGACGTGTTTCATGCCTCCCTCCTTAAACGCTGCTCCCCGTCTTTGGCTCCCTCGAGGAAACCTCCTGTTCCCGTTCTCACCCCTAAGGGGGTGGAATTCGAGGTGGCCAAGATTGTGGACAGCAAGATGGTCCAAGGCTCCCTCCAGTACCTGGTCCATTGGAGAGGATACGGGCCTGAGGAGAGGACTTGGGTACCCGCCCGGGATGTTCACGCTTCGGTATTGGTCAGGAAGTTCCACCTTCGTTTCCCCAATAAACCAGGTCCACTTACCAGGTCCACCAGGTCCGGTGGCCCCTCATAAAAGGGGGGTACTGTATAGGATCTGCCAGGCACAACTTCTGTGTATACGCCCATAGGTATTCAGTCTGCACCTGAGTCTATGTCTCTGAGACTACTCCATCTTCCACCACTCAGGATGGCAGGCTTAGGAGTGGGAGAGCCTATCGCAGCCTGGCCAGATGGAGCTAGCTCCCGCCCTCTGTCTATTTATACCTGCCTTTCCTGTTCCTCCTTTGCTTGTGATTCTTCTCGTGTGGTTTCCTGGCCCAGCTACAGCTTCTACCTATTTGATCCTTCTCCATACTGACCCTGGCTTACTGTCTACTCTCCTGCTCTGCGTTTGGTACCTCGCACACTCCTGGTTTGACTCGGCTCGTTCGCCACTATTGTTGCTCACGGTGTTGCCGTGGGCAACTGCCCCATTTCCCTTAGCTTTGTGTACCCTTGTCTGTTTGTCTCGTGCACTTACTGAGCGTAGGGACCGCCGCCCAGTTGTACCCCGTCGCCTAGGGCGGGTCGTTGCAAGTAGGCAGGGACAGAGTGGCGGGTAGATTAGGGCTCACTTGTCCGTTTCCCTACCCCCATCATTACAAATATGCTCCTGGTCATTGACCCGCCGCAGCAGACTGGGAATTGCCCGCAGCGGCGGATGACTGAAAGGGATTAGAAGGCTTCTGGGTCAACATAAGTTGGATCCAGATATCTGTGGCTTTAGAAGACCAGCAGGCCGTGCCGCCAATTTGTAATTCGAATAAATTGTGTCTAGATACGTAAAAAGTTTAAAGGCCTTTTCAGGTTGCTTCTGACTGTCACGGTCACAGGGTATGTGGACCCACTAGGCCGCTCCGCCTTAGCGGAGAGGCAGCTGACCAGGTCACAATCTATATGAAAGCCAATAGTAGATAGTAACGCTTGGTTACCTGAACTAGTCCAGACGGTGGCTGTGGCTTCAGCACGGATGGAGGCCGGTGCAGCAGGTAGCGCCAGACGTGACGGGCAGTATCTGATGTGGCAGAAGACACTGGACGTGGCAGAAGACACTGGACGTGGCAGAAGACTGGACGTGGCAAACGACACTGGACGTGGCAAACGACAGCAGGTGCAGTAGACACCGGTCTTCCATCTCAGTATGCCAGTTTTGCGGATGTCTTCTGCAAATGAGGGGCTGAGGAATTGCCTCCACATCGGAATTATGACTGTCTGTAATGATGGGGGTAGGGAAACAGACAAGTGAGCCCTAATCTACCCGCCACTCAGTCCCTGCCTACTTGCAACGACCCGCCCTAGGCGACGGGGTACAACTGGGCGACGGTCCCTACACTCAATAAGTGCACGACAGACAAACAGACAAGGGAACACAGAACCTAAGGGAAACGGGGCAGTTGCCCACGGCAACACCGTGAGCAACAAGAGTAGTAAACGAGCCGAGTCAAACCAGGAGAGTACGTGGTGCCATACGCAGAGCAGGAGAGTAGTGAACAAGCCGAGTCAAATCAGGAGTGTACGAGGTACCAAACGCAGAGCAGGAGAGTAGTCAGCAAGCCAGGGTCAATACGAAGCAGGGACAAATAGTACAAGAAGCTGCAGCAGGGCCAGGAAACCAACAGAGAAGAACCACAAGCAAGGAGGAACAGGAAAGGCTGGTATAAATAGACGGAGGGCGGGAGCTAGCTCCGTCTGGCCAGGCTGTGATAGGCTCTCCCACTCCTAAGCCTGCCATCCTGAGTGGTGGAAGATGGAGTCAGTCTCACAGGCATAGAAGCAGGTGCAGACTGATTACCTATGGGCGTGGATACAGAAGCTGTGCCTGGCAGATCCTTAACACTGTCCCATTGAACTGGTTCCTAATGCTTCTCTTCCCCGTGGACGAGTATATCCTCTCCCCTTGCCAGAGACTTTAGCTATGTCAGCCTATATCAAGGAGAATTTGGAGAGGGGTTTTATTAGAAAATCTTCCTCCCCGAGGAGCCAAAATTTTTTCTAAGCTAGATCTGCGGGGGGCTCATAACCTTATCCGGATTCGCCGGGGTGACGAATGGAAGACGGCATTTAACACCCGCGATGGGCACTACGAACACCTAGTGATGCCCTTTGGACTGTGTAACGCTCCCGCAGTATTTCAGGAATTTGTCAATGACATTTTCCGAGATCTCCTCTATATGTGTGTTGTAGTTTATCTTGATGATATTTTGATTTTCTCCCTAGATCTGATGACCCATCGGAGGCATGTCCGTCAAGTTCTTCTGAGACTAAGAGAGAATCGCTTATATGCCCAGTCTGAGAAGTGCGTCTTTGAAAAGAAGTCTTTGCTCTTCCTGGGCTACGTCATCTCGGATCAAGGTCTTAAGATGGACCCTGAGAAACTAAAGTCTGTCCTGGAGTGGCCGCTTCCTCAAGGCCTAAGGGCCATACAACGGTTCCTGAATTCGCCAATTTCTACTGGCAGTTTATTCTGCACTTTCATCTCTGACGGCTCCCATCTCTACCCTTACCAAGAAGGGTGTGAACGCCAAGGTATGGACTCCAGAGGCAGAGTCCGCATTCATTAGCCTCAAGAAAGCCTTCACTTCAGCTTCGATCCTCCATCACCCTGACGTATCTCGAGAGTTCTCATTGGAGGTGGACGCTTCCTCTGTTGGTGCAGGTGGAGCTCCAAAGGAAAGGCAGTAGTATGTGGCTACTACTCAAGACTTTTTTCTAGATGGCGCAGCTCACCCCATCTTGATCTACACCGACCACAAGAACCTTACCTACCTTCAGTCCGCTCAAAGACTGAATCCTTGTCAAGCCAGGTGGTTGCTGTTCTTCACCCGTTTCCAGTTTCTGCTCCACTACCGCCCCGCTGACAAGAATGTGAGGGCCGATGCCCTGTCCAGATCGTTTAAGACGGAAGACACGGTGGAGTCCCTTCAGACTATCATAGACCCGTCCTGCATTGTCACTGCTAATCCTCTGCAGATTAGAGACATCCATCCGGGGAGGACTTTTATTCTGCTGGCAGACAGGAGAAGAATTCTACGCTGGGGACACAGTACTAAACTAGCTGGACACGCTGGTGTCCATTAGACCCGAGACCTGATTGCTCGTCACTTTTGGTGGCCCACGCTACCTAAAGATGTTCTGGACTGTGTCTTTTCTTGCACGGTGTGTGCTTCTAAAAAAGTTACTCACTCCAAGCCGGCCGGCCTGCTTCAACCTCTGCCTGTACCCAATGCCCCTTGGCAGCACATTACAATGGACTTTGTCACAGACCTTCCCCCCTCAGCAGGATGTAACACTGTCTGGGTGGTGGTGGTGGACCGGTTCTCTAAGATGGCACATTTTATCCCGCTGACCAGCCTACCTTCTGCTCCCCGACTGGCGAGTTTCTTCATTCAAGA
Source organism: Rhinoderma darwinii (assembly GCF_050947455.1). Lineage (NCBI taxonomy): Eukaryota > Metazoa > Chordata > Amphibia > Anura > Rhinodermatidae > Rhinoderma > Rhinoderma darwinii. Next base: position 278,115,409 of record NC_134687.1, on the reverse strand, counting down.
CATCTTTCACTTGCATGACTTGCCTCTTCACAATGTGTCCGACCGGGGGGTTCAGTTTACCTCAAAGTTCTGGAGAGCCCTCTGTAAACTCCTGGATGTGAGTTTGGACTTTTCCTCAGCCTATCACCCCCAGTCCAATGGGCAAGTTGGGAGGATCAACCAGATCATGGAGAATTATCTCCGCGACTTCATCTCTTCACATCACGATAACTGGGTACAGCTTCTTCCATGGGCCGAGTTCTCATACCACAACCACACAAGTGAGTCCACCACTTCCACTCCGTTTCACATTGTGTACAGTCAACATCCCAGAGTCCCTCTTCCTGTATCAACTTAATCTCAGGTACCCGCTGCTGACTCTGCATATGGGGACTTCCTGCATATCTGGCAACAGACCCGGTCCTTTATTTTGCTGGCGGTAAATCGCATGAAGCGAAAGGCAGATACTAAGAGAAGAGAGCCGCCTCAGTATCTTCCTGGGACTAAAGTCTGGCTGTCCTCTCGGAACATTCGCTTGAGGGTGCCTTCAGACAAGTTTGCTCCCAGGTTCCTTGGTCCTTTCGAGATCCTGCAACAAATCAACCCTGTCTCCTATAAGATGCGGCTGCCTCCTACCCTCAGAATCCCTAACTCCTTCCATGTGTCCCTCCTGAAACCAGTGGTCCTGAACCGCTACAGCAAGACTTCTAGTTCCATAGTTGCTCCCAGCGGTCCTTCTGATGTATTCGAGGTAAAGGAGATCCTGGACTGCAAAAGGGTAGGAGGAAGGACTTTCTATTTGGTGGACTGGAGAGGGTTTGGTCCTGAGGAGAGGTCCTGGGAGCCAGAAGAGAAACTCAGCGCTCCTGCTCTTATTAAAAAGTTCCTCTCTCACTCTGGCCCAAAGAAGAGGGGGCGTAAGAGGGGGGATACTGTAGCGTCCATGGCCGCGGGCCGTCGGGTCTACTCACCTCCCGACGCCCGCAACCATGGATCTGTGAGCACTGGTACCCATCTCCTTCCTAGGAGACGCCAGCGTTCACTTCCGCTCCGTACAGCTGTGTCCCGTAGGGTGCGCGCGCACGCTCGTGCTCGGCCTTAAAGGGCCACCGTGCGCAAATAGGAGGAATCATCATCATCAACTGCCACGATTTCCTGGTCTATAAGAAGGCCCCTAGCCTTCTAATCCTTGCCTGAGCGTTGCTAGTTTTTCCAGTCTGCCTTGCAAATGGTTCCTTAGTGTTTCCCGCTCCTGTTGTTACCCGTGCCTTGTTCCCCGTTCCTGTTTCCCGTGCTTTGCCTTAGTATCAAGGCGTGCCACGTCCTGTGTCATCTGCCACGTCCAGAGGAATCTGCCACATCCTGTATTATCTGCCACGTCAAGAGGAATCTGCCACATCTGGAGGAATCAGCCACGTTGTAATGATGGGGTATGGAGACAGACAGATGAGCCCTAATCTACCCGCCACTCAGTCCCTGCCTACTTGCAACGGCCCGACCTAGGCAACGGCGTACAACTGGGCGACGGTCCCCACGCTCAACAAGTGCACGACAGACAAACAGACAAGGGCACACAGAAGCTAAGGGAAATGGGGCAGTTGCCCATGGCAACACAGCGAGCAACAAGAGTAGCAAACGAGCCGAGTCAAACCAGGAGTGCACGAGGTACAAATCGCAGAGCAGGAGCGTAGTCAGTAAAGCCAGGGTCAAAATGAAACAAGGTCAACAATAATAGCAGGAGCAGCAGAGCCAGGAAACAGGCAAAGGAGGAGCAGGAAATGCAGGCATAAATAGACAGAGGGCGGGAGCTAGCTCTGTCTGGCCAGGCTGTGATAGGCTCTCCCACTCCTAAGCCTCCCAGCCTCAGTGGTAGAAGATTAAGTCAATCTCTCAGACCTAGGAGCAGGTGCAGACTGACCAACCACGGGCGTCGACGCAGAAGCTGTGTCTGGCAGATCCTTTACAGTACCCCCCTTTTTAAGAGGGGCCCCTGGACCCTTTCTAGGTGGACTTGGCTTACTGGGGAACCGAAGATGGAACATCCTGAGCAATACCCCAGCGTGAACATCCCGGGCGGGTACCCAAGTCCTCTCCTCAAGCCCGTATCCTCTCCAATGGACCACGTACTGGAGGGAGCCTTGGACCATCCTGCTGTCCACAATCTTGGCCACCTCGAATTCTACCCCTTCAGGGGTGAGAACAGGGACTGGAGGTTTCCTCGAGGGAGCCAAGGACGGGGAGCAGCGTTTAAGGAGGGAGGCATGAAACACGTCGTGTATTCGAAAATACGGGGGTAACTCCAGTCGGAAGGAGACAGGGTTAAGGACTTCAATGACCTTGTATGGCCCTATATACCGGGGAGCAAATTTTTTTGACGGGACTTTAAGGCGCAAATTTTTTGAAGATAGCCACACCAGATCCCCAACCACAAACAAGGGGTTAGCAGAACGTCTTCTATCTACCTGAGTCTTTTGTATGCTCTGGGACGCCTCTAGGTTCTTCTGAACCTGGCCCCAGACTGTGCACAGTTCCCGATGAACGACATCTACCTCGGGATTGTTGGAACCACCAGGTGAAACGGAGGAGAACCGTGGATTAAACCCAAAATTGCAGAAAAAGGGGGAGACCCCTGACGAGTTACTGACCCGGTTATTAAGGGAAAATTCGGCGAGGGAAATGAAGGAGACCCAATCATATTGACAGTTAGAGATAAAACACCATAAATATGGTTCTAGAGACTGATTAGTCCTCTCAGTTTGGCCATTAGTTTCAGGATGGAAGGCCGAGGAGAAGGACAGATCAATCTCCAACTTTTGACAGAAGGCTCTCCAAAACAATGAAACAAATTGTACCCCTGTAATGATGGGGGTAAGGAAACAGACAAGTGAGCCCTAATCTACCCGCCACTCAGTCCCTGCCTACTTACAACGACCCGCCCTAGGCGACGGGGTACAACTGGGCGACGGTCCCTACGCTCAATAAGTGCATGACAGACAAACAGACAAGGGTACACAGAAGCAAGGGAAAAGGGGAAGTTGCCCACGGCAACACCGTGAGCAACAAGAGAGGTGAACGAGCCGAGTCAAACCTGGAGTGTACGAGGTACCAAACGCAGAGCAGGACAGTAGTGAACAAGCCGAGTCAAACCAGGAGTGTACGAGGTACCAAACGCAGAGCAGGAGAGTAGTCAGTAAGCCAGGGTCAATATGAAGCAGGGTCAAATGGTACAAGAACCTGCAGCAGGGCCAGGAAACAAAACGAGAAGAATCACAAGCAAGGAGGAACAGGAAAGGCAGGTATAAACAGACAGAGGGCGGGAGCTAGCTCTGTCTGGCCAGGCTATGATAGGCTCTCCCACTCCTAAGCCTGCCATCCTGAGTGGCGGAAGATGGAGTCAGTCTCACAGACATAGAAGCAGGTGCAGACTGATTACCTATGGGCGTGGATACAGAAGCTGTGCCTGGCAGATCCTTCACAACCCCTCTGTCAGAAACAATATTGACAGGAACCCCATGGAGACGCAGGATGTGTTTGACAAACAAGGTAGCTAACATCTTAGCATTGGGTAGTTTCTTGAGGGGCACAAAGTGGCACATCTTACTAAAGCAGTCTACTACAACCCACACCACCGACTTGCCTTGAGACGGAGGCAAATCGGTGATAAAATCCATGGAGATATTGGTTTCAAGGTCTCTGGGGAATGGGCAAAGAACATAGTAAGCCCAGTGGTCGGGACCTGGGAGTCTTGGACCTAGCACAAATTTCACAAGCGGCAACGTACGCCTTAAGGTCTTTAAGCAACCCAGGCCACCAATAGTTTCTGGCAATGAGATGCTCGGTACCCAGGATGCCTGGATGGCCAGATAGTGCAGAGTCATGATTTTCCCTGAGTACCCTCAAGCCGGAATTGCAGGGGAACAAACAGCTTGTTCTCAGGAAGGTTCCCGGGAGCTGAACTTTGATCAGCCGCAATTTCAGAGGCTAAGTCAGAATCAACAGAGGAAATGACTATACCTGGGGGCAAAACACAAGCAGGATCTTCCTCCGAAGGAGGGCTGGCCATGAAGCTACGCGACAGTGCATCAGCCTTAATATTTTTAGACCCAGCCCTATAGGTGACCAAAAAGTTGAATCTAGTAAAAAATAACGCCCATCGAGCTTCTCTCGGGTTTAGCCTCCGGGCATATTCTAAGAAAACCAGATTCTTGGGGTCGGTAAGGACCATTACCTGGTGCCTAGCCCCCTCCAGGAAGTGGCGCCACTCTTCAAATGCCCATTTAATGGCTAAGATTTTGCGGTTGCCAATATCATAGTTACTCTCAGTGGGTGAGAACTTCCTGGAGAAGTAGGCACAGGGACGGAGATGGGTGAGGGACCTAGTACCCTGGGACAAGACAGTACCCACTCCCACCTCGGAGGCGTCAACTTCCACGATGAATGGCTCCATTTGGTTAGGCTGAATCAGCACAGGGGCCGAGATAAAGCACTTCTTAAGGACCTCAAAAGCCTGGACCGCCTCTGGAGGCCAGTGGAGGAGGTCAGCACCTTTGCGAGTAAGATCCGTAAGAGGCTTAGCGATGACTGAGAAGTTAGCAATAAATCTCCTGTAATAGTTAGCAAACCCCAGGAAGCACTGTAACGCCTTCAGGGAGGCAGGTTGGACCCATTCAGCCACAGCCTGAACCTTGGCGGGGTCCATGCGGGATTCATGAGGAGTAAGGATTTGACCCAAAAATAGTATCTCCTGCACCCCAAACACACATTTTTCGGTTTTAGCAAACAGTTTGTTTCCCCGAAGGGCCTGGAGCACCTTCCTGACATGCTCAATGTGGGAGGACCAGTCCTTGTAAAACACAAGTATGTCATCAAGGTACACTACAAGAAATACCCCCAGGTAGTCTCTTAAAATCTCATTATGAAATTCTGGAAGACCGCGGGAGCATTACACAACCCAAAGGGCATGACGAGGTATTCGAAATGACCTTCGGGCGTGTTAAACGCAGTCTTCCACTCATCCCCCTCTTTGATGCGGATAAGGTTATAAGCCCCCCGTAGATCAAACTTAGAGAACCATAGGGCCCCCTGAACCTGATTGAAGAGATCAGGAATCAAAGGAAGGGGATACTGGTTCCTTAAAGTGACCTTAATCAAGTTTCGGTAGTCAATGCACGGCCTAAGACCACCATCCTTCTTCCCTACGAAGAAGAAGCCAGCACCTACCGGAGAAGTAGAGGGGCGAATGTAACCCTTGGCCAGGCATTCCTGGATATACTCTCTCATGGCTTCACGTTCGGGACAAGAGAGATTAAATATCCTACACTTAGGGAGCTTAGCTCCTGGTACCAATTCGATAGCGCAATCGAATTCTCTATGAGGAGGTAACACTTCGGAGGCCTTTTTAGAAAAAACATCAGCGAAGTCCTGAATAAACTCAGGTAGAGTGTTCACCTCCTCAGGGAGAGAGATAAAATTAACAGAAAAACATGACATCATGCATTCATTACCCCATTTGGTAAGATCCCCAGTATTCCAGTTAAACGTGGGATTATGCATCTGCAACCAGGGAAGGCCTAAAACCAAATCGGACGATAATCCCTGCATCACCAGTACAGAGTACTGCTCCAAATGCATGGAGCCAACAAGGAGTTCAAAAACAGGGGTATGCTGTGTAAAATAACCATTAGCAAGAGGAGTGGAGTCGATACCCACTACCGGGACAGGTTTAGGCAAGTCAATCAATGGCATAGCTAGAGACATAGCAAAATCCACAGACATAATATTAGCAGAAGACCCTGAATCCACGAAGGCACTGCCGGTGGCAGACCTACCCTCAAAAGAGACCTGAAAGGGAGGCAAGATCTTATTAGGTTTCATATATATGGGAAATACCTGTGCGCCCAAATGACCTCCCCGATGGTCACTTAGGCGCGGAAGTTCTTCCGGCTGCTTATTCTTACGCATTGGACAGTTGTTCACTTGATGCTTGTCATCCCCACAGTAGAAGCAAAGACCATTCTTCCTGCGGAACTCTTTACGTTGTTGGGGAGACACGGAGGCCCCGAGTTGCATAGGTTCATCCGAGTTTTCCGTTGAAGAATGAAGCAACGGAACCTCGGGAGCCATTATGGGGGGTCAGAGGGGAAGGCACAAAAACGTTCCAGTCGTCGTTCCCTGAGACGTCGGTCAAGACGTACCGCTAAAGCCATAACCTGATCTAGGGAGTCAGAAGAGGGATAGCTAACTAACAGGTCTTTCAGGGCGTTCGACAGACCCAATCTAAACTGGCACCTCAAGGCAGGGTCATTCCACCGAGAAGCTACACACCACTTCCTAAAGTCAGAACTGTACTCCTCAACGGGTCTCTTACCCTGACGTAAGGTCACCAGCTGACTCTCGGCAAAGGCAGTCCTGTCAGTCTCGTCATATATGAGCCCGAGAGCAGAAAAAAAAAGGAAAGTTCAGGGGCATCGGGAGCCAAGGAGAAGACCCATTCTTGGGGCCTGTCCTGGAGCCGGGACATAATTATACCCACTCGCTGGCTCTCAGAACCTGAGGAGTGGGGCTTTAGACGAAAATAGAGCTCACAACTCTCTCAAAAGGAGAAAAAAGTCTTCCGGTCCCCTGAGAATTGGTCAGGCAACTTGGGGTGGGGTTCAATAGGTGAGGTGGAGGGCACTACCAGGGTAGCATCATGCTGGTTGCCCCTCTGAGCCAGGGCTTGGACCTGTAGGGAGAGGCCCTGCATTTGCTGAGCCAGGGTCTCAAGGGGGTCCATAGTTGTGTCAGTGAGCAGGGTAGAAAAGGTATATGGGCCTGTGATTATGTAATGCCGGGGTAGGGAGACAGACAGGTGAGCCCTAATCTACCCGCCACTCAGTCCCTGCCTACTTGCAACGTCCCATCCTAGGCGACGGCGTACAACTGGGCGACGGTCCCTACGCTCACTATGTGCACGACAGACAAAAAGACAACGGTACACAGAAGCTAAGGGAAATGGGGCATTTGCCCACGGAAACCCCGTGAGCAACAAGAGTAGTGAACGAGTCGAGTCAAACCAGGAGTGTACAAGGTACCAGACGCAGAGCAGGAGAGTAGTGAACGAGTCGAGTCAAACCAGGAGTGTACGAGATACAAAACGTAGAGCAGGAGAGTAGTCAGTCAAGCCAGGGTCAATATGAAGCAGAGGACAAGTAGCACAAGCAGCAGACAGAATCACAGGCAAAGGGGGAGCAGGAAGTGAAGGTATAAATAGACAGAGGGCGGGAGCTAGCTCCGTCTGGCCAGGCTGTGATAGGCTCTCCCACTCCTCAGCCTCCCAGCCTGATTGGTAGAAGAAGGGGTCACTCGATCAGACTTAGGAGCAGGTGCAGACTGACTAACCACGAGCGTCGACACAGAAGCTGTGTCTGGCAGATCCTTTACATTTAATCTGTGTGTTAACCCCTTACCGACATTTGTCGTAAGTATACGTCATGGAAAGCCAGTGCTTCCTGCAAAGGGACGCACTGGCTACATAGGTAGTGTAATGTATTAGAAAAAAAATCTGACAGTTGGACCTTCAAGTCCCTAGTGGGACTAAAGAAAAGTGTGTAAAAAATATAATAAACCATACATATTTGGTATCGCAGCAATCGTAACGGCCTAAACGATAAAAGTATTAGGTTACTTATTCCCCAAAAAAAACACGTAAAAAAACAATGCCAGAATTAGTTTTTTGGTCACTTTGCCCTACAACAATTGAAATAAAAAGTGATCAAAAAGTCGCATGCATCCAAAAATGGTGCCTATAAAAACTATGGCTCATCTCGCAAAAAACAAGCCCTCATACAGCTCCGTCAACGACAAAAAAATTAAAAAGTAATGGTTCTCATAACTTGGCGATAGAAAAAATACATTCTTTTTACAAAAGTAATTTTATTGTGCAAAAAGTTGTAAAACATAAAAAAGTGCTATAAATTTGGTATCGCCGGAATCGTACTGACCCGCAGAATAAAGTTAACATGTAATTTATAAAGCGTGGTGAACGCTGTATAAAAAAAACTATGCCAGAATTGCTGGTTTTTGGTCACCTTGCCTCCCAAAGTATAGGATAAAAAGTGATCAAAAAGTCGCATGTACTCCAAAATGGTACCAATAATTACAGCTCGTCGAGCAAAACAACATCCCTCATACCACTACGTCTATGAAAAAATAAAATTAGTTAAGGCTCCAATAAGTCAGGAAATAAAAAATGTGCGGTTGTGCAGATCAGAGGGGAACATTTTGTCTGTTTTAAGAGGTGATTTATCTGGGACCTAAATTTATGGGACCAGGAAGGGGGGGCCCAAACATATCTGCTGGAAGCGATTATACTAGGACAACACTTCCCAGCAAAATTCCCCAAACTGCAAAGGTGCAGAGAGTGTGGACCACAAGGCAGATAAGAAAGGACCTTTATCAGTGCGACACCGGCCTGTGCAGAAAGGATTGCTTCACAGCGTAACACACATCTATGTATTATTTTATTGTTTACCCCATTATTATACCACCTGACTATGCCCCTGATGTACTTTACCCAGCTTACATATGCCCCCACATTATAGACTGAAATACCAGTAAAACTCTAAACAAAACTACTACCAAGCAAAATCTGCGCTTCAAAAGCCAAATGGCGCTACCACCCATCTGAGCCCTACAGTGTGCCCAAACAGCAGTTTTTTTGTTTTTTAAAAATGTATATTAGAGATCAGAATAAAGCATATAGTTTGATATACACAGTCATTGATTAACAGAGTTAAACAAAGTTAAACTGAACAACGCACATGTGATATTTGCACCTAACAGTATGTCACCGTAATTTGAATGCTTAATAGAGTGATGGACATGAAATGTTAGACCTCCAGATTACTTCTTTATAACCTTGCACGGCGACGGGACCCTCCAAACATCCTATTATTAGTGTCCCCCTAGAACCTCAAAGATCAGAAGAGAGACCTGCTCTCAGCGATCTCGGGGAAGAGAGAGCCAGGGGGGACGCCATCCACCCTCCCCATATCTTCTGGAATTATTGGGGGCAGCCTCTGTGGGAATATACCAGTCTCTCATAGGGAATTGACGTGTTGATCATTCTCTTCCATTGACCTAAGGTTGGGATTTTATCACCCATCCATCTGAGTGTGATGGCTTTATGGGCAAAGAACAAAGACTCCCTAAGAAAAATTCTAGTGTGATGTGGCCATAACGATTCATCTAAGAGACCTAGAAGGCACACTTCAGGGGTGAACGGCACCGGAGTCCCCAGTACGGATTTCAGTTGCGTACTCATTTCTTTCCAAAATGAATTAATATATGAGCACTCCCAAGCCATATGCCAGAAGTCCGCTTGCATTTTAGAGCATCTGTGAAATCTAGTGTGTGGGATTCTCCCCATTTTATGAAGACGAATGGGGGATAAGTAACATAAGTGTAGAAAGTATAATTGTGTCATGCGATTGTTAACCGCAGGAGAGACGTAGAGTGGGGATGCCAGTGCCTCCTCCCAATCCTCTAGGGATATACCGGGAACAAGTATTTTCCACTTGGTCTCTGAGGCTAATTGAGTGGATTTCAATCTATTTCCCAAAAGATATGCATATTAGGCTGAAATGATGCCCCTGGGCCCTTGTGATATGAAAATTCCAATTAAGGGATAATCAGACATGGGGCACGAGGCACGTGGGAACTGACTGCATATAGCATGCCTCAGCTGCAAATATAAAATGATGTACGTGGTACATGAAATAACTCTTGTATTAGTGTGAAAGATCTAAGATTCCCATCGCTCTACAGGTCCCCGAGAGCCCGAACACCATATGAACCCCAAAACATATCCCCTCCAATAAGTGAGAGATGCGGGAACATAGGGTTCCCCCACAGAGGTATCGTGGAATGAAGGTCATGATAATGAGAGAGTTCTTTAGCAGCTTTCCAAACCTGAATGGACAACCTGTGAAGCAATAGCAAACGGCGTGGAAAAAGGCTCGGTCTCTCCAAGACCGGCCACAACGGGCCCATCTTTAAATAATGTGCGTGGTAATATTCCATACTAGCCGGAGTGATAGGTAATGTCCATCCATGGAGAAAGCGAAGCTGGCCAACTAGAAAGTATAAGTAAAAGTCCGGAAGGGCCATACCCCCCCTGTGTTTTTGGCCTTTATAAGATACTCACACTTAGGCGAGATTCACATGATCCCGTGTGTGTTTTGCGCGCGCAAAACGCTGCGTTTTTTGCACGTTGCAGTTCCATGTGGCATCAGTCTTTGGTACGTGGCTGCGTGTTTTTTGCGCGTATAACCTCGTTATGTCACGTGGTTTTAATGTTTAGAAACCGAAATGAAGGAGGTAGTTTTATTATTCATTTCGCCAACAACTGTAGCGCGAATCACGCGCGGCACACGTAAGTGCGTTCGTGTGCCGTGCGCGGTTTTCACACACCCATTGACTTAAATGGGTGCGTGATGCGCGGAAAACGCTCAAGTATAGGACAAAATCACGGACTGTCTGAACGGCCCCATTGAGTTACATAGGTCCGTGCGACGCGCGTGTTTTTCATGCACGTATCACGGACATGAAACACGTTCGTGTAAATAAGGCCTTAATTTATGTCTGGATTTCCCGCATGTAAATGAAGTTAATAAGGATTGTAGTTTGGGGAAAAAAAGGGATTTAGGAATGGGACCCGAGGCATGTTCAAGAAGGTACAACCCTTTCGGGAGAAGTATCATTTTAATTAAATTGACACGTCCGGGTACAGATAAAGGCAAAGATACCCATACTTAACATTTGGATTCCGTGTAGTCTAGCAGAGGGTAAATATTTTTTTAGTGAGATTTATTAGCTTGTTTAGTAATATAGATGCCCAGGTATTTAAAATCCTCTACCACCGGCAAATTACAATATATGGAGGGCCAGTCTGAATCCTATAATGGCACCAAAGCCGATTTGCTCCAGTTTATATGTAAGCCCGAGAATGGAGCGAATTTATCCATGAGGTGAATAGCCCTATGCAAGGAAATATCTGTGTCTGCCGTGAATAGAATAAGGTCGTCTGCATATAGCCCAACTCTGTATTCCCTTCCTCCCACAGAAACTCCACGAAATAGTGTCTTGTCTCTGTCCTGTGCAAACCGTAGCGGCGACAGGGGACATCCTTGACGGGTACCTTGTCCCAAATCAAAAAAAGCAGAGCGTTGACCATTGATTAACAGGTTGGCCCTAGGCTACTTATAAAGAATAGATATCCACTTAATAAATTGAGGACCAAAACCAAATTTCTGTAGTATTGCAAACAAGTATGGTCATTCCATTGAATCGGAAGCCTTGGCTGCATCAAGGGAGACCAAGGCCCACTGTTTATTATCATAAAGCCAGATTAGTCAGGGTGAACAATGCTAAGAATAGCAGAGTTAAGACGATTAGCTAATATTTTGGTCAGTGTTTTATAATCTACGTTTAGTAGGGAGATGGGTCTGTATGAGCCACAGTCTAGGGGATTTTTATCAGGCTTTAAGAGCACCACAATAGTAGTCTCATATAGGGAGTCTGGAAGTCTCGTCAAACCCTTAGCCCCCTTGAACGTATTTAGAAGAAGTGGCCCAATTTTATCAGCGTATCTAGAATAGACCTCTATTGGGAGGCCATCTGGGCCAGGGGATTTGCCCTTAGCCATATCTGAAATAGCTTGGTCTATTTCAGCCAGAGTAATATGGGAGTCTAAGAGCTGACGATCAATCTCCGATAATTGGGGAAAGGATATTTCATTTAAGCATGATTTGAAGTTCTGCCGAGGAGTTGGTATAGTGAGTCGAGTAAAGCTGATCGTAAAATTCTCAATCTATTTAGGATTAGGTCATTATCTAGGAGAGCTTCACCTTGTGCTGATGAAATTTTAAAAATAGCAGGGGAGGCATTATTTTGATGTACAATATGAGCCAAAAACTTCCGAGCCCGATTACCCAGTTCAAAGTGGGATTGTTTAGAAAAGAAAAGTTTCCTTTTGAGCTTTATCCTGTAACAATGCCAGATATTGTTGACATATGGCCAACCGGGCCTGTTTCTTGAGTTCACTGGGATCTAAAACAAATTCTTGTTCCCTAAGCATACAGTCTTCGGCTAGTCTTTCCTCATGTCTAGAAGACTCCCTCTTAATGAAGGAGATTGAGGACCTAAGGCATCCACGAAGATATGCCTTCAACGTCTCCCATATGACCAGGGAATTAGCTGTGTTAGTATTTGAGTCTATACATATTTGTAATTGGTAAGGTATTCTATCTTGTTCACCTATCCAGGTAAGCCAGAAGGGGTGTTTTCTCCACCCTGATGGGCAGTCAGCTCCAGGGATTTGTAATTCTAAGTAGAGTGGACTATGGTCTGACAGACCCCTAACAATATAACGGATATCTGAGATTGACAAATCCATTTGGAGTCCCAAAAACATAATCTATGCGAGATAATGCTCCCCTTCCAGGTGTATGGCAGGAATATTGTTTCTCAGGTATGTCGACATCTCCACAAATCGACCCAACCCACCTCAGCCAGAAATCTCCCCCATTCAGTTTCCCCTGTCGGAACGTTATCTACATTCCGGGACATCTGTAGCCTATCCAATTCCGGATCCAGTATCATATTGCAATCTCCCATACACACCACCTTAGCTGCAGGGTACTGAACCGAGAAGATTGCTGCCTGATGAAGCACAGACATACCTGCTGACGGAGGTATATACAGTCCCAGTATGACATAAGGCGAACAGTTCACATAAGAATGTACAAATATATACCGTCCATCAGGATCGGTGGAGACCTGAGTCACCTCCCATCTTAAACTCCTATGCACTAATAGCGATACCCCTCTGGAGTATGAAGAATGAGTGGAGTGTTTGGACCATTGTACCCAGGGTTTATTGAGTTTAACTGTAGTAGGTGTTAGGTGGGTCTCCTGTAGGCATATGATGTGTGGTGATAATTGACTATGGTGGGAGAAGACAGCAATTCTTTTCCTCCGTTGGCCCATGCCCCTAATATTCCAACTAAGGAATTTCAAGTTAGCCATCTGTAATAAAACCAATATGATGGACAGGATATTCAAGACTAGGTGCATCCCTATGTCTGTACATTCCAAGGAATACACTGGAGCTCGGTGTCCAGACTCTAAAACATATACATGCCCAGAAATGGTCAAGCCACTCTCGGGACCTACAGGTTTGGATTATCATATCACATGTGCAGCGAATCACAAAATTAACAAACATTTAAACCGTAACGAACATGTAGCACGTACAGTAGTGTGTGGCAAGGTAAAGGGTTTGCTCGTGAAACGAAAAAGGTGTTCGTTGTCTCACGAGCAAAAGACAAGTCCCTCGTGACTTATAAACTTGAAGGAAAATATTTAATATTTAATCGAACCTTGGAAAAACAGTACTTTATCTCTGTCCACAACTCAGAGCCGCGCGGGATACGCCATGGAGTAGGGCATTGTTTTTGGGGAGAATTTCTCCAAGTGGACTTCGTCAATAGGGATCTGGATCAGATATATTGATGACGTGCTGCTGTTCTGGAATTCAACAGTGGAAGAATTCAATAGTTTTGTGGCTGCCCTTAACCAGAACGATCTAGGGCTAAGGTTCACATGTGAAATCAGCAATCAGGAACTGTCTTTCTTAGACCTTAAAATTACAAAAACATCAGAGGGTACAATCCGTACTCAAGTACATCGTAAAGAAACAGCAACCAACAGTTTCCTGCAATGGAACAGTTGTCATCCTTATCCCCTTAAACGCGGTATTCCCAAGGGTCAGTTCATGAGAGTACGCCGGAATTGCAGCTCCATGGACGACTTCGAGAGACAGGCTCATCAACTTACAACCAGATTGAAGGATAGAGGTTTCCCTAAGGGAGTAATCAGAAAGGCCTATGTGGGAGCGAGAGATGCGGACAGGCAGAGTCTTCTTGTTCCTAGACAACGAAGGGAAGAGAGAGTTACGAGACTTATAGGCACTTATGATTCTAAACAATGTGAAATTATGCAGATCCTGAAGAGGTATTGGCGTATTCTTAGTACTGATGTAGATTTGATAGATCAGATTACGCAATGGCCTTCAGTCACATTCCGGAGAGGGAAAAACATCAGGGACAGAGTTATGCATAGTTGTTTTGATCCCATTGCACCTAAAGGAACATGGCTGGACAGACAAATACCAGGCACACATAGATGTGGTAGGTGCAAGGCTTGTGATTTTATTCAAAAAGGTGACAAGTTTAGGAGTGTCGTTACGCAATTGGAATATGACATTCGTGATTTTGTCAATTGTAAAACAGCAGGGGTGGTATATCTGATAACATGTCCATGTCTATTGAATTATGTGGGAAAAACGGTGCGGCAGTTTCGGCGCCGGATCAGAGAACATGTTGGTGACATTGCGAATTCTAGAGATACTCCTATATCCAAACATGTACATGCTACACATCAGGGTCGTGCAGAATGTCTTAAATTTCAAGCAATTGAACTCATTAGGCCTCCCAAACGGGGAGGTGACTGGGATAACCTCATACTACGAAAGGAAGCCCAGTGGATCTATAGATTGGCGTGCACACAACCAGGGGGTTTAAATGAGCAGACAAACTATGCATGTTTTATTTAAACATTCATTTAAACATGCATTTCCATGGCCAATTATCCCTTCAGGATAGCAAGAGACCCACATGGTCGTCATGACAGGTGGTCTCTTAATTATCAATGATCATCATGTGGGCAGTCTGGCTATGGTTCCTTATTCAGTAGGTGTTCAAATGACACTTTATAGTGTGGTAGACATTCATTTATCTACACAATATGTATTATCAGTGTAGTTGTTTATCAATGGCAGTCCAGTTGCGGGTTTTGAGCTGATCCGCAACACTTACCCAAACTTTAAATATCGATATACTCCTTCTTTGCAGTGGTGAGTTCCTGGCAGCATGGGCGACTCGATTGTGGCCTCTACTGCGCCTGCGCGTTCGGCTTTTGATGCGGTCGATGTTGGTTCCTGGCTGTCAGCTGATGGCCGGGAGTCACATGGACAGGTGTCACGAATTCGATTGGTGAGTGTGATTGGCTGTTTCGATTGGCGGTGCCGAGGACAGGGGGAGGAGTCAAATGCTTTAAATAACTTAGAGTCCCAGAATGAAGCATGCCGCTGACATCTATGCGAGCATGCTTCCGTGGAGTACAGCAGAATACCTGCTGCTGAACTAAATATCGCTGGCATCCCGGCCAGAGAGACCAAGCTACAGACCCCTGATGATGAGTATTGAAACGCGTAGGGTCGGTTGTGAATAGGAATTTTTTAGCATTGGGAACACTAGCATTGTTTGTATACCTTAACACTAGGAGCTTCCGGTGTGGTTATCACGGACTCTAGTGTGAATTAGGGTCAAGACTATTGTTATGTCCATTTTTCAAATGCTGATTCCGTATTGATATTCTTGTTGAACACTGAGCTATAGGAGGTTCACAATTGAATTAGAACTCAGTGTTTATTATTTAATACGTTTTTATACACACGGTGGGGCTTTTTCACAGTGGTGATTGTACCCCTGTTTTTAGAGAGTTATAAATAAATGTTATATTTTACTCATATATTACACCAGTGAATCCGTTAAAATTGTTATGTTGTGGGAGCACAATTGAATATATCTTTGAAATACAGTGAATTATACAAATTATACAGTTCTTTATATAGTACATTTCATCTGGGTATGGCAGCCTTTGCACTCTCTGATTTGAGTACAGAGGGATGCATGAGTGAAGCAAAAAGTGTCTTCTCTGAGTGTGAACTGGTGTATACAACGCAGGGTGTGTCCCTGAAATCCTCCTTTAAAAACCTGTCTAGACTACACAAGGATTATACAAGGAGTTGGTGGGAGATCCAGAGTCTGGAGAACTATCTCAAGAATAAAATAGTACCTAGAGGCCTAAGAATACCTATTGCCCCTGCTTCCAGATTAAAAACATCTAATATAAAAGAGAGGTGGGAACAGGAGATCACAGGGAGTTCACTGAGACTAATGCAAATTTTGGTTGAGGAAGAGAAAATCCAGTTTGATCACATTAGTGCTGACCTTAAAAAAGAAATTGAGACGGCTAAGACTCTGGTCGATACCGCTGGCTTTGAGAAAAAAGATAAAATCCTACAACAAACTCTAGAGAGGTTCACCAATCATTTAAAAGAGCGTAAGCACTTCCAGTTCCAGAGAAATTTGCAGGAATTTAGGGAGAAAAAAGCTTACGATTTTGTCAACGAACAGCAACAACAACACCAACAACCCAATAGGGGACCAAGAGACTCTGACCCATCTACATCTGAGAGTGAGACAACAGACTCTGAAAGAGTGGGTCCTTTCTTTGGGACGGGTGGTGGTAGACAGAGATTCAGGGGTGGTGCTAGAGGCAGGAGTAGAGGTAGGGCCAGAGCCTCTTCCAATAGTGGCAATAATTTTTTAGCCAACAATCCCCCCATTTCCCGCTACATGCTGAGGGGACAAAAGGATTAGTGAAGGGAATAGATACAGATATAGATAAGTTACAAATCATCAATTTATCTGAGTATAATCTTAGCGCATCCGAGACTATGTTATTAGAGAAGAAGCTTTCATTCGTCCCCACAGTGAGGTTTGATTCATTCACCTGGATAAAGGACTTACATTTGTTTGCTCGTAAACTCAAATGGATAAAAAATTTTAAACATCATAATAGAAAACATTTTATGGAGATGGGTTTAGAAATATCCGACCTGGAAGGCCTTGAGGCCTTGGAGGGGCTATTGGAGGAGTCAAGTAGAGCCCCAGGACAAGGCCCGTTTACTAATTTAAAGACTAAGAGTAGGAAGCTGCCACCAATAGGAGATTTCACTAATGTAGACTTATTTGTTGACATGGTGGGAGAGG
Source organism: Rhinoderma darwinii (assembly GCF_050947455.1). Taxonomy (NCBI): domain Eukaryota; kingdom Metazoa; phylum Chordata; class Amphibia; order Anura; family Rhinodermatidae; genus Rhinoderma; species Rhinoderma darwinii. Next base: position 278,098,490 of record NC_134687.1, on the reverse strand, counting down.
AGATTAAACTATTGAGTCAGGATATGAGGGGTATTGACAACAATTTGTCTAGGTCTGAACGGCTAGCCCTAACCACATTGGAGAAAAAACAAAATATTGTTCTGAAAGCATCCGATAAGGGTGGGAACATCGTGGTTATGAGCAGGGAAGACTATAAAAAAATGTGTGAGGACATTTTGCTCAATCCTGACTGTTATACCATTTTAAAGGATAATCCCACAGCACTGTTCAAAAAGGAGCTTTTGGGCATTTTGGGTGATGCAAAAAGCAGGTCCTTGATCAGTGCTAGTGAATTTAATTTCCTATTTCCACAATTTCCCATCATGGCATGTTTTTATAGCCTGCCCAAAATCCACAAAGGGTACCCCCCCCTTACGTGGTAGACCCATTGTTTCAGGCATAAACAATCTAACTCAAAATGTAAGCACTTATATCGATCAGGTGCTGCGTCCGTTTGTACTGGGTTTAACATCATATGTACGTGATACCATGGATGTTTTGAAACAAATTGAAGGTATCACTTTGGAACGCAGTACCTTTCTGGCTAGTCTGGATGTAGAGGCATTGTATTCCTCCATTCCACACAAACTTGGCTGTGAAGCGGTAGAGTACTTCTTGAGATCTAGAGGTACTCAATTTGTGGCTCATAACCAGCTAGTTCTGCAGTTATTACATTTTGTGCTGGAGAAAAATGTATTTATCTTTGAAGACAGGATTTTTCACCAGCAATGTGGTACTGCAATGGGGAGTCCAACTGCTCCCACCTATGCAAATTTATTTCTTGGCTGGTGGGAGGAGACAATTGTTTTTGGGGAGAATTTCTCCAAGTGGACTTCGTCAATAGGGATCTGGATCAGATATATTGATGACGTGCTGCTGTTCTGGAATACAAAAACATCAGAGGGTACAATCCGTACTCAAGTAGATCGTAAAGAAACAGCAACCAACAGTTTCCTGCAATGGAACAGTTGTCATCCTTATCCCCTTAAACGCGGTATTCCCAAGGGTCAGTTCATGAGAGTACGCCGGAATTGCAGCTCCATGGACGACTTCGAGAGACAGGCTCAGGAACTTACAACCAGATTGAAGGATAGAGGTTTCCCTAAGGGAGTTATCAGAAAGGCCTATGTGGGAGCGAGAGATGCGGACAGGCAGAGTCTTCTTGTTCCTAGACAACGAAGAGTTACGAGACTTAAAGGCACTTATGATTCTAAACAATGTGAAATTATGCAGATCCTGAAGAGGTATTGGCGTATTCTTAGTACTGATGTAGATTTGATAGATCAGATTACGCAATGGCCTTCAGTCACATTCCGGAGAGGGAAAAACATCAGGGACAGAGTTATGCATAGTTGTTTTGATCCCATTGCACCTAAAGGAACATGGCTGGACAGACAAATACCAGGCACACATAGATGTGGTAGGTGCAAGGCTTGTGATTTTATTCAAAAAGGTGACAAGTTTAGGAGTGTCGTTACGCAATTGGAATATGACATTCGTGATTTTGTCAATTGTAAAACAGCAGGGGTGGTATATCTGATAACATGTCCATGTCCACTGAATTATGTGGGAAAAACGGTGCGGCAGTTTCGGCGCCGGATCAGAGAACATGTTGGCGACATTGCGAATTCTAGAGATACTCCTATATCCAAACATGTACACGCTACACATCAGGGTTGTGCAGAATGTCTTAAATTTCAAGCAATTGAACTCATTAGGCCTCCCAAACGGGGAGGTGACTGGGATAACCTCATACTACGAAAGGAAGCCCAGTGGATCTATAGTTTGGATGTGCACACAACCAGGGGGTTTAAATGAGCAGACAAACTATGCATGTTTTATTTAAACATTCATTTAAACATGCATTTCCATGGCCAGTTATCCCTTCAGGATAGCAAGAAACCCACATGGTCGTCATGACAGGTGGTCTCTTAATTATCAATGATCATCATGTGGGCAGTCTGGCTATGGTTCCTTATTCAGTAGGTGTTCAAATGACACTTTATAGTGTGGTAGACATTCATTTATCTACACAATATGTATTATCAGTGTAGTTGTTTATCAATGGCAGTCCAGTTGCGGGTTTTGAGCTGATCCGCAACACTTACCCAAACTTTAAATATCGATATACTCCTTCTTTGCAGTGGTGAGTTCCTGGCAGCATGGGCGACTCGATTGTGGCCTCTACTGCGCCTGCGCGTTCGGCTTTTGATGCGGTCGATGTTGGTTCCTGGCTGTCAGCTGATGGCCGGGAGTCACATGGACAGGTGTCACGAATTCGATTGGTGAGTGTGATTGGCTGTTTCGATTGGCGGTGCCGAGGACAGGGGGAGGAGTCAAATGCTTTAAATAACTTAGAGTCCCAGAATGAAGCATGCCGCTGACATCTACGCGTAGGGTCGGTTGTTAATAGGAATTTTTTAGCATTGGGAACACTAGCATTGTTTGTATACCTTAACACTAGGAGCTTCCGGTGTGGTTATCACGGACTCTAGTGTGAATTAGGGTCAAGACTATTGTTATGCCCATTTTTCAAATGCTGATTCCGTATTGATATTCTTGTTGAACACTGAGCTATAGGAGGTTCACAATTGAATTAGAACTCAGTGTTTATTATTTAATACGTTTTTATACACACGGTGGGGCTTTTTCACAGTGGTGATTGTACCCATGTTTTTAGAGAGTTATAAATAAATGTTATATTTTACTCATATATTACACCAGTGAATCCGTTAAAATTGTTATGTTGTGGGAGCACAATTGAATATATCTTTGAAATACAGTGAATTATATGAGTAGGGAATCTTAGCCTCACGAAATCTCCGCTTTGCAGATATGAATGTTACGCTCTTCTGTAATTCTGCAGAAATATAATGGACACTTTCTCCAATCGAATCTCCTGCTTCCGCTTTGCGGATTGGAGAACAAGATCCCTGTAGCGCCCATGGCCGCGGGCCGTCGGGTTTACTCACCTCCCCACGCCCGCAGCCATGGATCTGTGAGCTCCTAGGAGATGCCAGCGCTCACTTCCGCTCTGTTCGGCTGGGTCCCGTAGGGTGCGTGCGCACGCTGGCGCCCGGCCTTAAAGGGCCAGTGCGCGCAATTAGGAAATCGTCATCACCATCAACTGCCACGATTTCCTGGTCTATAAGAAGGCCCCTGGCCTTCTAATCCTTGCCTGAGCATTGTTGGTCTTTCCCAGTCTGTCTCGGAAATGGTCCCTTAGTGTCTCCCGTTCCAGCTGTTACCCGTGCCCTGTTACCGTTCCTGTATTCTGTATTGTTCCTGTGCCTACCCACGTTCAAGTGTCATCTGCCATGTCAAGTGCCATCTGCCACGTCAAGTGTCATCTGCCATGTCAAGTGCCATCTGCCACATCAAGTGCCATCTGCCACGTCAAGTGTCTTCTGCCACGCCAAGTGCCATCTGCCACGTCAAGTGCCATCTGCCACGTCAAGTGTCATCTGCCACATCAAGTGTCTACCGCTTCATCGGATACTGCCCGCCACGTCTGGCGCCACTTGCCGCACCTGCCTCCATCCGTGCTGAAGCCACAGCCACCGCCCGGACTATTTCAGGTACCCAAGCATTACTGTCTGCCATTTACTTCTGCTTAGACTGTGACCTGGTCAGCTGCCTCCCCGCTACGGCGGAGCGGCCTAGTGGGTCCACAAACCCTGTGTCCGTGACAATCCCGATCCTTCCAGTTGAGCATCCTAGCCAGCAAAAGTCGAGGTGGAGCTCCAGGTGGTGGATTCCGGACGGGTACCCGGTGAGCCAATTCTACCGCAAAAGCTGTGGAGAACGCGGTCTCCGGGAACGTGCTTTTAAGCCAGATTTCCAGAAATTTCGCCGGATTCGTTCCCTCTGCGAAATCCTAAGATTGTTGCGATGAAGTCTGTTCTCCATATCACATTTTTGGTGCCAAAGATCAACCTTCCTCTCCAAATTAGACACACTCTCTGGCAATGGCGCCACAGTATCCTCTAACGATGAGATGCGATTTTCAGCTTCTTTAACTCTCTGTCCCATTTACATTGTGTAAATCTTGACGCAACAGGCCTAGGTCTACCTTAACCATCAATTGTGCACATAAGGGAGGTATTGCTGGCAGCAATTGCAGCTAGAAGTTGTTCAGAGACGTGTTTAAGGGTTGGTTCAGATTCCACTGGAGGATTGTCCATGGAAGCAGTATTGGGATGTGGAGTGGAAGAGGTGTCCGCACTCCTATCAGGAGAGTCCCTAGCAAAGACTTTAAGGTGGGCCACATCCGTCGCTGAGGGAGGCTTCGTCATAGTATTTCGTAAGATGGCTTTGCGTCGCCGAAACTGGTATGCTGAAATGTTGGCGTTTAACTACACGATAAGGATGTTGAAGGCACGAGAGCTCGTCAAAGGCACTCAATGGGAGATGCTCATCACAAAGGCAATGTATTGGCTCTGCAGAACTTGCACAGAAGTGGTCAGCAATATGCAGGGAGACTGACCCATAGTGGCGTGCTCCACACGATTTGGGGTCTCAATATACTGTATTGTAGATTTATAAAGAAGCTAACCCACTTTGTAACAATTAGTTGTAGTAATGAAGAATGTCCACTAGATGGCAAGTAGTCCTGTGCCCTTAGCAGGGAAACACCCAAAAACTTAATGTTTACACCTCCATGCTTGACAGTGGGGACGGTGTTCTTTGGGTCATTGGCAGCATTTCTCTTCCTCCAAACAAGGCGAGTTGAGTTAATGCCAAAGAGCTCAATTTTAGTCTCATCTGACCACAGCACCTTCTCCCAATCACTCTCAGAATCATCCAGATGTTCATTTGCAAACTTCAGACGGGTTTTGTCTGTCTATTGAAAGTTACTGTCTTACTATGTGAATTGCATGGCCCTTCATGCTGCTCTAAGTTATATGTATATTTTTGAAAAATGTTCAATAAAAACACAGTTGAAACCAAACTTCAGACGGGCCTGTACATGTGCCTTCTTGAGCAGGGGGACCTTGCGGGCACTTCAGGATTTTAATCCATTACGGCGTATTGTGTTACCAATGGTTTTCTTGGTGACTGTGGTCCCAGCTGCCTTGAGATCATTAACAAGTTCCCCCCTTGTAATTTTTGGCTGAGCTCTCCCCTTCCTCAGAATCAAGGATACCCCACGAGGTGAGATTTTGCATGGAGCCCCAGATCGATGTCAATTGACAGTCATTTTGTATGTCTTCCATTTTCTTACTATTGCACCAACAGTTGTCTCCTTCTCACCCAGCGTCTTACTCATGGTTTTGTAGCCCATTCCAGCCTTGTGCAGGTCTATGATCTTGTCCCTGACATCCTTAGAAAGCTCTTTGGTCTTGCCCATGTTGTAGAGGTTAGAGTCAGACTGATTAATTGAGTCTGTGGACAGGAGTCTTTTATACAGGTGACCATTTAAGACAGCTGTCTTTAATGCAGGCACCAAGTTGATTTGGAGCGCGTAACTGGTCTGGAGGAGGCTGAACTCTTAATGGTTGGTAGGGGATCAAATACTTATTTCTCAGTGCACAATGCAAATAAATATATATCATTTTGACTATGTGATTTTCTGTTTTTTGTTTTTTTATATATATAATCTATCTCTCACTGGTAAAATTAACCTAGCTTAAAAATTCTAGACTGTTCATGTCTTTGACAGTGGGCAAACTTACACAATCAGCAAGGGATCAAATACTTATTTCCTTCACTGTATATATTGGGTGCAGGTGAATTAGCCTGTATTGTATGCCTCCACATTAGTGAGAGAGAGTAGTCCCCTGCCCATGCAGGCTGCTATAAAATTTAGACTGGGGATTCTTCCCCCTCCTTTGGGCCCCAACTGCTTGGCCTGTATAAGCCTTGGGCTGTATGTGTCACCCTGGAATAAGTTAGGTATCCAATTCCCTGGGAGAAGTATTTGTACTGGCTGTGGACCCCTGCTCCAGTGGCAAGAGCAGGGCAACCGCCCACAGCATCAGGGGAAATACGGCGCCGCGGTCCGGAGCCGCTTCAAAATTTAGGCCGGGGATCCAGCCCTTCTACTAGCCCCCGACTCACCAGACGGACGATCTTCGCCCCCAAGGAATTAAAATGTTCCACTGCCAATGGGTAATGTAGCTGTAAAGGATCTGCCAGGCACAACTTCTGTGTATACGCCCATAGGTAATCAGTCTGCACCTGAGTCTATGTCTCTGAGACTGACTCCATCTTCCACCACTCAGGATGGCAGGCTTAGGAGTGAGAGAGCCTATCGCAGCTTGGCCAGAGGGAGCTAGCTCCCGCCCTCTGTCTATTTATACCTGCCTTTCCTGTTCCTCCTTTGCTTGTGATTCTTCTCGTGTGGTTTCCTGGCCCAGCTACAGCTTCTAACTATTTGATCCTGCTCCATACTGACTCTGGCTTACTGACTACTCTCCTGCTCTGCGTTTGGTACCTCGTGCACTCCTGGTTTGACTCGGCTCGTTCACCACTCTTGTTGCTCACGGTGTTGCCGTGGGCAACTGCCCCATTTCCCTTGCTTTGTGTCCCTTGTCTGTTTGTCTCGTGCACTTACTGAGCGTAGGGACCGCCGCCCAGTTGTACCCCATCGCCTAGGGCGGGTCGTTGCAAGTAGGCAGGGACAGAGTGGCGGGTAGATTAGGGCTCACTTGTCCGTTTCCCTACCCCCTTCATTACATAATCACAAGCCCATATACCTAGTCTACCCTGGTCCCTGACACTACTATGGACCCCCTTGAGACCCTGGCCCAGCAAATGCAGGGTCTCTCCCTACAGGTCCAGGCCCTGGCTCAGAGGGTCAACCAGCCTGATGCTACCATGGTAGTGCCCCTCACCTCACCTCTTGAACCCCACCTCAAGTTGCCTGACCGGTTCTCAGGGGACCGGAGGACTTTTCTCTCCTTTCGGGAGAGTTGTAGGCTCTACTTTCGCTTAAAGCCTCACTCCTCAGGTTCTGAGAGCCAGCGGGTGGGTATAATTATGTCCCGGCTCCAGGATGGGCCCCAAGAGTGGGCCTTCTCCTTGGCTCCTGACGCCCCTGAACTTTCCTCCGTTGATCGTTTCTTTTCTGCTCTCGGACTCATTTATGACGAGACTGACAGGACTGCCTTTGCCGAGAGTCAGCTGGTGACCTTACGTCAGGGTAAGAGACCTGTTGAGGAGTATTGTTCTGACTTTAGGAAGTGGTGCGTAGCTTCTCGGTGGAATGACCCTGCCTTAAGGTGCCAGTTTAGGTTGGGCCTGTCGAACGCCCTGAAAGACCTGCTAGTTAGCTATCCCTCTTCTGACTCCCTAGACCAGGTTATGGCTTTAGTGGTACGACTTGACCGACGTCTCAGGGAACGACAACTTGAACGTTTTTGTGTTTTCCCCTCTGACTCCCCCATGATGCCTCCCGAGGTCCCGTTGCTTCGCTGTTCCACGGAAGACTCAGAGGTACCTATGCAACTCGGGGCCTCCGTGTCCCCCCGACAACGTAGAGAGTTCCGCAGGAAGAATGGTCTCTGCTTCTATTGTGAGGATGACAAGCATCAAGTGAACACCTGTCCTAGGCATAAGAATAAGCAGCCGGAAAACTTCCGCGCCTAAGTGATCATCGGGGAGGTCACTTGGGCGCACAGGTATTTCCCGTAAATATGAAACGTAATAAAATCTTGCTTCCCTTTCAGGTCTCTTTTGGTGGTAGGTCTGCTACCGGCAGTGCCTTCGTGGATTCAGGGTCTTCTGCTAATATCATGTCTGTGGAATTTGCTATGTCTCTAGCTATGCCTTTGATTGATTTGCCTAAACCTGTCCCGGTAGTGGGTATTGACTCCACTCCTCTTGCTAATGGTTATTTTACACAGCATACCCCTGTTTTTGAACTCCATGTTGGCTCCATGCATTTGGAGCAGTGCTCTGTACTGTTGATGCAGGGATTATCGTCCATCTGGTTTTAGGCCTTCCCTGGTTGCAGTTGCATAATCCCACGTTTGACTGGAATACTGGGGAGCTTAACAAATGGGGTAATGAATGCTTGACGTGATGTTTTTCTGTTAATTCTATTTCTCCCCCTGAGGAGGTGAACACGCTACCTGAGTTTGTTCAGGACTTCGCTGATGTTTTCTCTAAGGAGGCCTCCGAAGTGTTACCTCCTCATAAAGAATACGATTGCGCTTTCGAATTGGTACCAGGAGCTAAGCTCCCTAAGGGTAGGATATTTAATCTTTCTTGTCCCGAACGTGAAGCCATGAGAGAGTATATCCAGGAATGCCTGGCCAAGGGTTACATTCGCACCTCTACTTCTTTGGTAGGTGCTGGCTTCTTCTTTGTAGGGAAGAAGGATGGTGGTCTTAGGCCATGCATTGACTACCGTAACTTGAATAAGGTCACTGTAAGGAACCAGTATCCCCTTCAATTGATTCCTGATCTCTTTAATCAGGTTCAGGGGGCCCAATGGTTCTCTAAGTTTGATCTACGGGGGGCGTATAACCTTATCCGCATCAAAGAGGGGGATGAGTGGAAGACTGCGTTTAACACACCCGAAGGTCATTTCGAATACCTCATCATGCCCTTTGGGTTGTGTAATGCTCCTGCGGTCTTCCAGAATTCCATAAATGAGATTTTAAGAGATTACCTGGGGGTATTTCTTGTAGTGTTCCTTGATGACATACTGGTGTTTTCCAAGGACTTGTCCTCCCACATTGAGCCTGTCAGGAAGGTGTTCCAGGTCCTTCGGGAAAACAAACTGTTTGCGAAAACCGAAAAATGTGTGTTTGGGGTACAGGAGATACCATTTTTGGGTCAAATCCTCACTCCTCATGAATTCCGCATCGAACCCGCCAAGGTCCAGGCTGTGGCGGAATGGGTCGAACCTGCCTCCCTGAAGGCGTTACAGTGTTTCTTGGGGTTCGCTAATTATTACAGGAGATTTATTGCTAACTTCTCGGTCATCGCTAAGCCTCTTACGGACCTCACTCGCAAAGGTGCTGATCTCCTCAACTGGCCTCCTGAGGCTGTCCAGGCTTTTGAGGTCCTTAAGAAGTGCTTTACCTCGGCCCCGGTGCAGGTTCAGCCCAACCAAATGGAGCCATTTATCGTGGAAGTTGACGCATCCGAGTTGGGAGTGGGGGCTGTCTTGTCCCAGCGTACCAGGTCCCTCACCCATCTCCGTCCCTGTGCCTACTTCTCCAGGAAGTTTTCGCCCACTGAGAGTAACTATGATATTGGCAACCGCAAACTCTTAGCTATTAAATGGGCATTTGAAGAGTGGCGCCACTTCCTGGAGGGGGCTAGGCACCAGGTAACGGTCCTTACCAACCACAAGAATCTGGTTTTCCTAGAATCTGACCGGAGGCTAAACCCGAGACAAGCTCGATGGGCGCTATTTTTTACCAGATTCAACTTTTTGGTTACCTATAGGGCTGGGTCTAAAAATATTAAGGCCGATGCACTGTCGCGTAGCTTCATGGCCAGCCCTCCTTCGGAGGAAGATCCTGCTTGTGTTTTGCCCCCAGGTATAATCCTCTGTTGATTCTGACTTAGCCTCTGAAATTGCGGCTGATCAAAGTTCAGCTCCCGGGAACCTTCCTGAGAACAAGCTGTTTGTTCCCCTGCAATTCCGTCTTGAGGGTACTCAGGGAAAATCATGACTCTGCACTATCTGGCCATCCAGGCATCCTGGGTACCGAGCATCTCATTGCCAGAAACTATTGGTGGCCTGGGTTGCTTAAAGACATTAAGGCGTACGTCGCCGCTTGTGAAATTTGTGCTAGGTCCAAGACTCCCAGGTCCCGACCACTGGGCTTACTATGTTCTTTGCCCATTCCCCAGAGACCTTGAAACCAATATCTCCATGGATTGTATCACCGATTTGCCTCCATCTCAAGGCAAGTCGGTGGTGTGGGTTGTAGTAGACCGCTTCAGTAAGATGTGCCACTTTGTGCCCCTCAAGAAACTACCCAATGCTAAGACGTTAGCTACCTTGTTTGTCAAACACATCCTGCGTCTCCATGGGGTCCCTGTTAATATTGTTTCTGACAGAGGGGTACAATTTGTTTCATTGTTTTGGAGAGCCTTCTGTAAAAAGTTGGAGATTGATCTGTCCTTCTCCTCTGCTTTCCATCCTGAAACTAATGGCCAAACTGAGAGGACTAATCAATCTCTAGAACAATATTTAAGGTGTTTTATCTCTGACTGTCAATATGATTGGGTCTCATTCATTCCCCTCGCCGAATTTTCCCTTAATAACCGGGTCAGTAACTCGTCAGGGGTCTCCCCCTATTTCTGTAATTTTGGGTTTAATCCACGGTTCTCCTCCGTTTCACCTGGTAGTTCCAACAATCCCGAGGTAGAGGTCGTTCATCGGGAACTGTGCACAGTCTGGGCCCAGGTTCAGAAGAACCTAGAGGCGTCCCAGAGCGTACAAAAAACTCAGGCTGATAGAAGACGTTCTGCTAACCCCTTGTTTATGGTCGGGGATCTGGTGTGGTTATCGTCTAGGAACTTGCGTCTTAAGGTCCCGTCCAAGAAGTTTGCTCCCCGGTTTATTGGGCCGTATAAGGTCATTGAAGTCCTCAATCCTGTCTCCTTCCGACTGGAGTTGCCCCCATCTTTTCGAATACACGACGTGTTTCATGCCTCCCTCCTTAAACGCTGCTCCCCGTCCTTGGCTCCCTCGAGGAAACCTCCTGTTCCAATTCTCACCCCTGAGGGGGTGGAATTCGAGGTGGCCAAGATTGTGGACAGCAAGATGGCCCAAGGCTCCCTCCAGTACCTGGTCCATTGGAGAGGATACGGGCCTGAGGAGAGGACTTGGGTACCCGCCTGGGATGTTCATGCTGGGGTATTGGTCAGGAAGTTCCACCTTCATTTCCCCAATAAACCAGGTCCACTTAGAAAGGGTCCGGTGGCCCCTCATAAAAGGGGGGGTACTGTAAAGGATCTGCCAGGCACAACTTCTGTGTATACGCCCATAGGTAATCAGTCTGCACCTGAGTCTATGTCTCTGAGACTGACTCCATCTTCCACCACTCAGGATGGCAGGCTTAGGAGTGGGAGAGCCTATCGCAGCTTGGCCAGACGGAGCTAGCTCCCGCCCTCTGTCTATTTATACCTGCCTTTCCTGTTCCTCCTTTGCTTGTGATTCTTCTTGTGTGGTTTCCTGGCCCAGCTACAGCTTCTAAGTATTTGATCCTGCTCCATACTGACTCTGGCTTACTGACTACTCTCCTGCTCTGCGTTTGGTACCTCGTGCACTCCTGGTTTGACTCGGCTCGTTCACCACTCTTGTTGCTCACGGTGTTGCCGTGGGCAACTGCCCCATTTCCCTTAGCTTTGTGTACCCTTGTCTGTTTGTCTCGTGCACTTACTGAGCGTAGGGACCGCCGCCCAGTTGTACCCCGTCGCCTAGGGCGGGTCGTTGCAAGTAGGCAGGGACAGAGTGGCAGGTAGATTAGGGCTCACTTGTCCGTTTCCCTACCCCCATCATTACACCTCCACTGTATATAATAGATAGAGATAGGAGAGCAGGATTCCCTAAAGGGTTCATAAACTTTCTAAATGCTGTTGTAAATACTTTGAGGGGTCTAGTTTCTAAAATGGGGTGTTTCATAGGGGTGTCTAATATATACGCCCCTCAAAGCAACTTCAGAACTGAACTGGAACCTAAAAAAAAATACATGAGGCAATACTTTGCTTCTTACATTATACTGATAATGAGCAGTGCCCACCCCGAGATGAACCCAGTTGTGACCGTTTGTATAAACGGAGACCACTATCAGACCGTTTCAGTGCCCGGTTTTCCCAAGCATACACCCCAAGAAGTGTATTTCTATTGATGAGTCCACGGTAGATTTTAAAGGGAGGCTTCAATTCCGCCAGTACCTGCCGAGTAAGAGGGCAAGGTATGGCGTGAAGATGTATAAGCTGTGCGAGAGTACATCAGGGTATACATACAGATTTAGGATATATGAACGGAAGGACACCAGTATTCAGCCCCCAGAATGCCCCCCCCCCCCCTTACTGGGAGATAATGCAAAAATTGTGTGTGATTTGGTGCACCCACTGCAGGACCAGGGTTACCACCTCTACCTGGATAATTTTTATACCAATGTCCCACTCTTCAACTGCCTCACTTCCAGTCCTGCGGCATGCGGCACTGAGAAATCTGAGAGGCCTCCCTAAGACTCTGCTTGGGCAAACACTCAGAAGGGGTGAGAGCAGGGCACATTCTAGCAGCAACATATTGTGTGTCAAGTAGAAGGACAAGAGAGATATCACACCAGTACCCATGTACCTGTACGAGGTACCAGTACAGAGACCCCCAAACCAGACTGCATCCTGGACTACAATAGGTACATGGGAAGGGTGGACTTGTCAGATCAAGTCCTGAAGCCCTACAGCGCCAAGCGGTGTGGTATAAGAAGCTGGCCGTGCACATCATTATCAAGAACCTAATCTTTAGGGACCAAGAAGGGGGCACCCAGTACTTCTAGAAGCGAGGCCACAGGATTCGTACCAGGGCAACACTTTCCAGAAGAAGTTCCCCAAACTGGCAAAAAGGGAAAAAGTCAAAAGAGGTGCAAAGTCTGCTATAAGAGGGGGATAAGGGAGGACACAATATCAATGTGACATGTGTCCCGAAAAACCAGGGCTCTGTATAAAAGTGTTTTCAAATTTATCATAGATCCCTTAGATTTTTCATCTACCCTGATGCACTCCGCACAGCTTATCCCCCTCATCTCTCCCTTCTGAGCCCTGCTGTGTGCCCAGGCAGCTAATAACAGCCACATGTAGGGTATTACCGTACCTGGGAGAACCCACATTACAGTTTATGGGGTGTATATCTCCGGTGGCACATGCTGGGTACACTATATCGGACACTGAAATGTCATAGATACAGTATATAGAAAATTGCAAATCTCACACTGCACCATCTGCTGCGCATTATCTTTTACACAATACCTGTGGGGTCAAAATGCTCACTACACCTCTAGATGAATGCCTTAAGGGGTGTAGTTTTTAAAATAGGGTCACTTCTCGGGGGTTTCAACTGTACTGGTACCTCAGGGGCTTCTGCATACATGACATAGCACCAGAAAAGCTCCAGTAGGCCAAATGGTGGTGTTTTCCTTCTGAGCCCTCCCAAGGGCCCAAACAGCAGTTTATCACCACAAATGGGGTATTTCTGCACTCAGGAGAAATTGGGCAATATAATGGGGTATTTTGTTCCCTGTGAAAATAAGAAACTTTGCTCAAAAATGACATCTTACTGGAAAAAATGAATTTTTTTAAATTTCACAGCCCAATTCAAATACGTGCTGTGAAAAAACTTTGCGGTCAAAATGGTCACAGCAACCATAAATCAATTCCTTGAGGGGTGTAGTTTCCAAAATGGGGTCACTTCTGGTGGGTTTCCATTGCTTCGATACCTCTGGGGCTCTGCAGATGCGACATGGCACCAGAAAACAAATCCAGCAAAATCTGGACTCCAACAAACACATAGCGCTATATTTGCCGTTTGGGCCCATGGGAGGGCTCAGAAGGAGTTTTTTTCACCACAAATGGGGTATTGCCTCACTCAGGACAAATTGGGGAACAAAATGGGGTATTTTAATTCTTGTGAAAATAAGAAATTTTATCAAAAATGACATCTTATTGGAAAACATTTAATTTTTTAAATTTTACAGCCCAATTTAAATACGTGCTGTGAAAAAACTGTGTAGTCAAAATGGTAACAACAACCATACATGAATTCCTTAAGGGGTGTAGTTTCCAAAATGGGGTCACTTTTGGGGGATTCCTACTGTTTTGGCACCTCAACACCTCTTCAAACCTGGCATACTGCCTAAAATTTATTCTAATAAAAAAGAGGCCTCAAAATGCACTAGGTGCTTCTTTGCTTCTAGGGCTTGTGTTTTAGTCCATGAGCGCACTAGAGGCACATGTGGGAAATTTCTAAAAACTGCAGAATCTGGACAATACATATTTAGTAGTGTTTCTCTGGTAAAACCTATTGTGTTACACAAAAAAAATTGAATAAAATTGAAATCCAGCAAGAAAAATGAAATTTGCAAATTTCACCTCCACTTTGCTTTAATTCCTGTGAAATTCCTAAAGGGTTAAAAAACTTTCGAAATGCTATTTTGAATACTTTGAGGGGTCTAGTTTTTAAAATGGGGTGTTTTATGGGGATTTCTAATACATAAGCCCCTCAAAGCCACTTTGGAGGTGAACAGGTACCTTAAAAAAAAGGCTTTTGAAATTTTCTTAAAAATATGAGAAATTGCTGTTTATGTTCTAAGCCTTGTAACGTCCCAAAAAATTTAAAAAATGTTCAAAAAAACGATGCCAATCTAAAGTAGACATATGGGAAATGTGAACTAGTAACTATTTTGGGTGGTATAACCGTCTGTTTTACAAGCAGATGCATTTAAATTCAGACAAATGCTATTTTTTCAAAATTTTCTCTAAATTTTGCAATTTTCACAAATATACACTGAATATATCGACCAAATTTTACCACTAACATGAAGCCCAATGTCTCACGAGAAAACAGTCTAATAATCGCTTGGATAGGTTTAAGCATCCCGACGTTATTACCACATAAAGTGAAATATGTCAGATTTGAAAAATGGGCTCTGAGCCTTAAGGCCAAAACAAGGCTGCGTCCTTAAGGGGTTAAAGGTTTAAGGAGAAACACCCCTAAAAAGACCCCATTTTGCCTCAAAGCATTAATCTAGGGGTGCAGTGACTATTTTTATCCTAAAGGTGTTTCAAAGATATTATTAGAATATAGCCGTAAAAATGAAAAAAAATAAATTTCAAGTATATGTAGATTTAGCTCAAAATTGTTCATTTTCACAAAAAATATGAGAGAAAAAGCATCCTAAAAATTTGTTACGCAATTTCTCTCGACAATGGTAATACCCCATATGTGGTCATAAACTGCTGTTTGGGCACACGGCAGAAGGTGAAGGGCTTTGGAGCGCAGATTTTGCTGGAATGATTTTTGAACACATGTCGCTTTGGCGAAGGCCCCTGAAGTACCAGTACAGTAAAAACCCACCAAAAGTGACTACACCCCTCAAGGAATTCATCTAGTATAGTAAGCATTTTAACCTCCCAGGTGTTTTAGATAATTTATTTGAATTGGGCTGTGATAGTGAAAAAAAAAAGTTTTTTACAATAATATGTAGTTTTAGTTTACATTTTTTTATTTTCACAAGGCTTAAATCGATAAAGAGGACACCACAATTTGTTACGCAATTTTTCACAAGTACGGAAATACTCCATGTATGGTCGTAAACCACTGTTTGGGCACACAGCAGGGTTCAGAAGGGAAGGGCCGCTAGTTTGGCTTTTGGAATGCGCAGATTTTGCAGTAATGCCATGTTGCAAATGCAAAGCACCTGAGGAACCAGTAATGTAAAAACCTCCCACAAGTGACCCCATTTTGGAAACTACACTCCTCAAGAAATCCATTTAGGGGTGTAGTGAGCATTTTGACCAACAGGTGTTTTCTAGAATTTATTAGAATAAGGCCGTTAAAATGAAAAAAACATTTTTTTTCCAATAATATGTAGCTTAAGTTTACATATTTTTCTTTTCACAAGGCTTAGACAAAGAGAACACCACAATTTGTTACGCAATTTCTCCTGAGTGCGGCAATACTCCATGTGTGGTCGTAAACCACCGTTTGGGCACACAGCAGGGTTCAGAGGGGAAGGAGTGCCATTTGGCTTTTGGAGCGCAGTTCTTTCTGGAATGTTTTTTTCACATATCCAGAGCCCCTTAGGTACTAGTACAGTGGAATCGTCTGAGAAGTGACTCCATTTTATTTCACAATGTTTTTTATTGAGTTTTACAATATAATTGAAAAACCGCGCCATTTGTATCAATAAACATTATAAACATAATTTATAATTGAATAATCATGTGAGTACCATTATTCAACAGATTTCCAAGGTCCGAACAACATACGGCCTGGATGTAGTTGGAATAATGAAGCATATAAAGGTGGGAGGGAAGGGAAAGGAGACACACAAAAATCAAAAGGGAAGAAAAAAAAAGGGAGGGAAAGGTATCACATATATTCCTGCATTCATCACCTGGGATAGAGCAATCTATGAATAGTAATGCAATGAAAATCTAGTATTACGTAATAAAAGTATTGCTACGAGACTGTTCCAGAATATGTTATCCAAGGCTGCCATGTCTTCTGGAATTGGGCTTATTTGTCGCTTACCGTACTATGTAGGCGATCATTAATCATTATCCAGTTCAGTTTACGTTGTACTAAGTCTAATGGAATAGTGGTTTTCTTCCAAGAGATAGCTATTGCTATTTT
This sequence comes from Rhinoderma darwinii, assembly GCF_050947455.1. Taxonomy (NCBI): domain Eukaryota; kingdom Metazoa; phylum Chordata; class Amphibia; order Anura; family Rhinodermatidae; genus Rhinoderma; species Rhinoderma darwinii. Next base: position 278,082,160 of record NC_134687.1, on the reverse strand, counting down.
GGCAGCAAAGAAAAGGAAGAAAATGTATCTGTGATCCATTTTGGATATGCCTGGAAAAGTCACGTTCAACAACAACGTTCCGGAAAGACAGGACACATAGGAAAGGTGGTGGTGTATGTCTGTATGTGAGAAGCGATATGAAGGTGAGTGTGAATGAGACATTAGAGGGTGAAGATTGTGAGGAGGTTGAAACCTTGTGGGTGGAATTACAAAGGGAGGTAAACACTGAAGAAATTACTTTTGGTGTAATCTATAGACCCCCCAATATAACTGATGAGATAGAAGGTCAAATATATAAACAGATGGAGCGGGCTGCACAGGCGGATACTGTTGTGATAATGGGAGATTTTAATTACCGGGATATTAATTGGTGTCATGGTTCGGCTTCAACTGCAAAGGGGAGACATTTCCTCAACCTGTTGCAGGAAAATTTTATGGGCCAGTTTGTGGAAGACCCGACTAGAGGTGAAGCTCTGTTGGATCTGGTCATTTCTAATAATGCAGAGCTTGTTGGGAATGTCAATGTTCGTGAAAACCTTGGTAACAGTGATCATAATATAGTTATATTTTACCTATACTGTAAAAGACAAACACAGGCTGGGAGGGCAAAAACACTTAATTTTAAGAAGGCCAATTTCCCCAGGATGAGGGCTGCAATTCAGGATATAGACTGGGAAGAACTAATGTTAAATAATGGGACAAATGATAAATGGGAGATTTTCAAATCTACTTTGGGTAATTATAGTGCAAAATTTATTCCTACAGGTAACAAGTATAAACGACTAAAATTAAACCCCACATGGCTTCCACCTTCTGTAAAAAGGGCAATACGTGACAAAAAAAGGGCATTTAAAAAATACAAATCTGAGGGTACAGCTGTAGCCTTTGCAAAATATAAAGAGCTTAATAAAATCTGTAAAAAGATAATAAAATCAGCAAAAATACAAAATGAAAGGCAGGGGGCCAAGGATATTAAAACAAATCCAAAAGAATTCTTCAAGCATATAAAGGCAAAAAAGCCAAGGTCTGAACACGTAGGACCCTTAGATAGTGGTAATGGGTAGTTGGTCACAGGGGATCAAGAGAAGGCAGAGTTACTAAATGGGTTCTTACGCTCTGTATATACAACAGAAGAAGGAGCAGTTGATGTAGCCGCTGCCAGTGCTGTTAATATATCAGTTGATATACTGAATTGGATGAATGTAGATATGGTGCAAGCTAAATTAAATAAAATAAATGTACACAAGGCCCCAGGACCACATGGGTTACACCCTAGAGTTCTTAAGGAGCTTAGTTCAGTTATTTCTGTCCCCCTCTTCATAATATTTAGAGAGTCTCTCATGACTGGTATAGTGCCAAGGGACTGGTGCAGGGCAAATGTGGTCCCTATTTTCAAAAAGGGCTCTAGGTCTTCGCCGGGTAATTATAGACCAGTAAGCTTAACATCCATTGTGGGGAAAATGTTTGAGGGGCTATTGAGGGACTATATACAGAACTATGTGACAATAAATAGTATTATAAGTGACAGCCAGCACGGTTTTACAAAGGACAGAAGCTGTCAAACCAACCTGATCTGTTTTTATGAAGAGGTGAGCAGAAGCCTAGACAGAGGGGCAGCTGTGGATAAAGTGTTTTTGGACTTTGCAAAGGCATTTGACACTGTCCCCCATAGACGTCTACTGGGTAAATTAAGGACTATAGGTTTAGAAAGTATAGTTTGTAATTGGATTGAGAATTAGCTCAAGGACCGTATCCAGAGAGTTGTGGTCAATGATTCCTACTCTGAATGGTCCCCAGTTATAAGTGGTGTACCCCAGGGTTCAGTGCTGGGACCCGTATTATTCAACTTATTTATTAATGATATAGAGGATGGGATTAATAGCACTATTTCTATTTTTGCAGATGACACCAAACTATGCAATATAGTTCAGACTATGGAAGATGTTTGTGAATTGCAGGCAGATTTAAACAAACTAAGTGTTTGGGAGTCCACTTGGCAAATGAAGTTTAATGTAGATAAATGTAAAGTTATGCCCCTGGGTACGAACAACCTGCATGCATCATATGTCCTAGGGGAGCTACACTGGGGGAGTCACTTGTTGAGAAGGATCTGGGTGTACTTGTAAATCATAAACTAAATAACAGCATGCAGTGTCAATCAGCTGCTTCAAAGGCCAGCAAAATATTGTCGTGTATCAAAAGAGGCATGAACTCGCGGGACAGGGATGTAATATTACCACTTTACAAAGCATTAGTGAGGCCTCATCTAGAATATGCAGTCCAGTTCTGGGCTCCAGTTCCTAGAAAGGATGCCCTGGAGTTGGAAAAAATACAAAGAAGAGCAACGAAGCTAATAAGGGGCATGGAGAATCTAAGTTATGAGGAAAGATTAAAAGAACTAAACCTATTTAGCCTTGAGAAAAGACGACTAAGGGGGGACATGATTAACTTATAGAAATATATGAGTGGCACATACAAAAAATATGGCGAAATCCTGTTCCATGTAAAACCCCCTCAAAAAACAAGGGGGCACTCCCTCCGTCTGGAAAAAGAAAGGTTCAACCTGCAGAGGCGACAGGCCTTCTTTACTGTGAGAACGGTGAATTTATGGAATAGCCTACCGCATGAGCTGGTCACAGCAGGGACAGTAGATGGCTTTAAAAAAAGCTTAGATAATTTCCTAGAACAAAAAAATATTAGCTCCTATGTGTAGAAATTCTTTACTTCCCCTTTCCCATCCCACTTCCCCTTTCCCATCCCTTGGTTGAACTTAATGAAAATGTGTCTTTTTTCAACCGTACAAACTATGTAACTATGTAACAACGCATGTGTGGAGGATAAACATAGATTAAAGGGATCCTGTCATCACCATCTTACCTTATAAAACGTCCTGACCCTGTAGTGGCCGCAGCTGTCCATAGTTGATTGATGTGTTCTTCTCTCCTCACGTCCTCCTCTTGCCCAAAATATTATCATTTAAAGTTTTACCGCCATTTATGGTAATTAAATTTAGCTTAGTGACGCACGATCTTAACTTCGCCCACGTACGCCGCCTGTACAGCCCTAAATGCCGAAATCTCGTTTCAGATCACGCGCATGCGTGCCTCACCACCCTTCCCTGCTTCATTCATCCTGAAATATTTAACTGCGCAGGCGCCGGGTGGGTACGCACCCCCTTTCGTCGTCGTATGCTATAGAGCATAACTGTCTCAATGAGCAAGCGCGGGATTTTATGTGCAATGCAGTGAGAGGCGCTGTCAATCAAAAACAAGGAGGCGGAGCCAACTCAGAAGCGCCGGAGGAATGAAAACCTGACTCTTTTCGAGTGAAGATTTGACTCTTTTGTGCTCATTTGCATACGGCGCGGGACCACTGAAATCCGGAATACTGAAGGTACAGAGTCGACTTTTAGCATATTTATAGGTTAGCTAACAATGATTTTTCACCCACTTTCACAAGGTATTGCTGGCTTGATACCGAAAATGCTGGTGACAGGTTCCCTTTAAAGAGGCTCTGTCACCAGATTCTGAAATCCCTATCTCCTATTGCATGTGATCGGCGCTGCAATGTAGATAACAGTAATGTTTTGTTTTTTTTTTAAAACGTACATTTTGGCCAAGTTACGAGCTATTTTATATATATGCAAATGAGGTTTGAAATGGACAACTGGGCGTTTTTTTTTTTCGTTATGTCCAACTGGGCGTGTATTGTGTTTTTAACTGGGCGTGTTTACGTGTATGACGCTGACCAATCAGTGACCAGTCAGCATCATACACTCATCTCCATTGATTTATACAGCAGCGATGTACAGCCACATAAACAGAGATTAACTTTACTGCAGTGTCCTGATAATGAATACACATGATCATCCAGCCTGGACGTCATGTGTATTCATTATCAGGACACTTCTGAATCTTTTCTGTGAGATTTGCAGCAAGGGAAACGAAATCTCGTTTACCTCCGTAATCTCACGAGATTTCGTTTCCCTTGCTAGAAATCGGAGATAGGGATTTCAGAATCTGGTGACAGAGCCCCTTTAAGTAAAGTAATGGAGTACAGCAGATAATAAATACATATCCGTAAGCGTTTCACCTTCGGGCATTCCCACCATATATGCAATGGCGTACTTGTCCACAATTGTGAAAGCACAGAGGGGATGAGGTTGGGAACATTGCTGCAAGTCTTGAAGGGATTAAATACCAACGTAGCAGCACTTTATAGTTAGCCTCAATTAAAGAAGTGTTAATCTATATTTTTGCCGTTTTCTCGGCCATATCTTGCCATTCTCTCAACAAGAAGGTTTTCCCAACCTTGGAGTAGCTAAGTGAGAATATATCAGAGGTAAGATGTGATGACTATCAGACGTGTTCAAACATAGGCCCTCAATAAGCATATGTTTGATCATTGTCCATCCACCATTTAAAGCTCTACGTTTGGAGACCCGGTAGAAAAGCAGGGTTACCAAAAAATCTAGCTTCTGGTAGATATGGAGAAACAAAGTTGTATAACCTGCCTATCCTATCCCACAATGCAAGAGATTTGGCCAAACTAGGAAGTCCTAGATCACCGCTAACTTTTGGGGCATATATAACAGACTGAGAGACTCTAGGCCTTTTTGAACTCCAAACAAAATAATGAATGTCTTTCTGTAAATTCTGAATAAACAAGCGAGGGATATCTATCGGAATAGTTCTAAAAAGGTATAAAATTCTAGGCAGGAGGGTCATTTTAATGGCAGCGATTCGACCCAACCAGGATAGATTGAGTAATGACCAGTGAGACAGATCCTCAAGGAGTTTCCTTCTAGTAGGAATAAAATTGGCCTGAAAAAGTGTTGAGATTGAGGGGTCAATGAAATTCCCAGGTATTTAATATAATCTTCCTGTTATGGAATTGCTATGCGAGCAATTCCCCATAGGCTGAAGGAGACTTCCGGAAGTGAGTGTGCAAATGAATCTGCAACCTCAAATCCGTCACAACTCTGATCAACAGAGTCTAAGGCTACTCTATGGTTTTCGCCAGAGCCGACCGCAAGGCAGGGTGGTTTTTGCTGCATAGAACCCAGGTTTTTTTTTTTGCAGAGTTCAGTGTTGGATAAGAGGTGCAATGCAGACAAACACGAACAGGATAACAAGACAGTCAGAGGGTAAACACAAAATCCAAATCAGAAAGCAAAGTACCTTTGACATTTCTAGAATTCACAATCCTCTGAACCTCAAACTCCATATCTCCTTCTACCTGAACTGGAGGAGGATGTTTCTTGAGTGAATTAGATGGTGGAAAAAAAAATTTAATGAGAGATTTGTGAAAAACATCATGAATTATTAAAGACGGAGGAAGCGCCAGACGAAAAGATGCAGGGTTAATGACTTCAACAATTTCATATGAACCAATAAACTTAGGGGCAAACTTATGAGTAGGCACTTAAAGTCACAGATTTTTTTGAAGAGAGTCACACCTTTTCACCCACACTAAAAACAGGACCCATCGTATGTTTTTTCTTAGCATATTTTTTTTTTATAACTTGGGAGTTCTTCAGGTTCAACTGAACCTAAGCCCAAACTGTGCACAGTTTATTTGATTCAACTTCCACCTCAGGGTTATCACTAGAAGAGGCAGAAAATTAACCAAAACGAGGATGAAAACCATAATTACAGAAAAACGGTGAGGTATCAAGAGAAACAATATGATACGAGACCCATTTAACCTGGTTATCAGCAATATAACACCTAAGACACTGTTCCAAGGTTCAATTAAAGCGTTCAGTTTGAACATTAGGCTCAGGGTGAAATGCAGAAGAGAAAGATAACTGTAAGACAAGTTTCTTATAGAAAGTTCTCCAGAAGTTAGCCACAAATTGTACACCTCTATAAGAGACAATATTTTCCGGAATACAATGCAGACGAACCAGAGAGTTGAGGCAATGGAATGAAATGCCACATTTTACTGAAACGGTCCACCCCCACCGAAATGACAGCTTTCCCTTTCCGGGGGAGGCAAATTGGTGATAAAAATCCATAGACAGATGAGGCCAAGGTTTCTGTGGAACAGATAATGGTAATAGTCCACCCATAGGACGAATTCGAGGAGTCAGCGCGAGCGGCGACATCACAAGCAGAGACTTAGGAATTTATATCACGAGACAAAGACGGCCACCAGTAGAGCCGCGAGACTAATTTTTTAGTACCAGTTTTCCCTGGATGGCTACACAAAACAGAATCATGTAACTCATTGAGCAAATGAAATCTGAACTGAGGAGGAACAAACAAGTACCAGCAGGAATGGTTTGCGGAGCGAGTTGCTGTCATTCTTTTATGTCAGTTGCAAGATCAGGTGATATTGCAGAAAGCACTATCCCCTTAGATAAAATAGGTTCAGGATGTTCATCGGGAACCTGTGAGGAACAGAAGCTTATAGAGATAATGCGTCGGCCCTGACATATTTAGACCCAGGTCTGTAGGTTACAATAAAGTCAAACCTGGTAAAGAACAAGGCCCACCTAGCCTGTCTGGGATTGAGTCTTTTGGCTGATTCTAAAAAAGTCAGGTTTACTTAATAGCAAGAAGCTCACGATTACCTATATCATCATTCTTTTCAGTGGCAGAAAAAAAAGCACAAGGACGCAAATTAGTCAATACAGAAGTTCCTTGAGACAACACAGCCCCCACACGTATTTCTGAGGCATCGACCTCAATAATAAAGGGGCTAGAGACGTCATGTTGAACAAGTACAGGCGCTTCCATAAAACACTGTTTTACAGTTTCAAAGGCGGAGATCGCAGTAGGTTTCCAATTTACAAGATCAGAACCCACTTTCGTAAGATCCGTCAAAGGTTTGGTAATGGAGGAAAAATCATTAATACATTTTCGGTAATAATTAGCAAAACCCAAGAAACTCTGCAGAGCTTTTAGTGAAGTGGGTTGGACCCAATCAAGAACCGCCTGAACCTTAGCGGAGTCCATATGAAAATCATGAGGAGACAACACATATCCTAAGAAATTAACTTCCTGGACTCCGAAAATACATATTTCAAATTTCGCGTAAAGACAATTTTCCCTCAGTACTTCAAGGACAGATCTTAAATGTTGAACATGAGAGGACCAATCGGAAGAAAACACAAGAATATCGTACAGATACACAACCACAAAGCGTTCAATAAAATTTCTGAAAATATCATTAACCAGGTTTTGAAAAACCGCTGGAGCATTACTTAAACCAAAAGGCATGACCAAATACTCAATGACGTTCTGGAGTATTAAATGCTATCTTCCACTCATCCCCTCTGCGGATACGAACCAAATTGTAGGCCCCGCGTAAATCTAGTTTAGAGAACCACCTGGCTCCTGAGATCTGATTAAACAGGTCAGGGATGAGTGGAAGATGATATAAGAGGATATAGATTCTTAACAGTAATTTTATTTAATTCACGGTAGTCGATACAGGGTCTTAAACTGCCATCTTTCTTTTTAACAAAGAAAAAACCTGCACCCACCGGAAAAGTAGATACAGTAGGTGAATATGACCCTTACGGAGACTGTCTCTAACCCTTTCATGACCAAGGGTCATTGATGCCCCTGTGTCCATTTTTAATATGCACTTCTTTAACCAGTTCAGGACCGGGCTATTTTGAGCCTTCAGGACCAGACACCGTTTAGCCCTTTTTAGCACGTGTTAGTTAAACGGCTATAACTTTTTTATTTGTTGGGCTAACGACGTGATTTTTGCGATGTTTTTTTCCGTAGACAATGCAGGTTTCTTTTTTTGTCGTTTTTATACACATAGTTTTTGCTATTTTAGAATTTTTATTCTTAAAGTTTGAAAATAATAGTAAAAAATAAGCTTTTTTACGTTTCAGCTATTTTTTTTTGGTAATAACATAGTTTTACCCTAAAATAGACCTTTTATTTGTGATCATCATTGTCTACTATAAATTTTAATATATTACATGTCTCTATTAGGGTAATTGGGTCAGCGCTAGCGTTACAACAATGATTGGCAGGGGGGAACGTTTTTTTTGGGGTGGGTATTTTATGTGTATTTATTATTAATTTTTTTGCACTTTACTTTACTTTTATTTTTTATTACTATGGTCTGTCCCTCAAAGGTCAAAAAAGACCTTTGGGGAACTTTATATTTTTTTTTTCTTTCTTTTACTCCATGTTTTTCCACTGTAACTGGAGCTGCACAGCAGCCCCAGTTACAGGGGAAATCCGCCCTCTCATAGTGACAATTGTCACTAATAGGGCTGTGCTGGGTCTAGTAAGACCCAGCAGCAGTCTGCCACTAACGGCACCCGACGATCATGTGACCAGTCACATGAACACCGGGATCAATAGAGCGCTGTGTACAAGTGATCAGAGAAGACAGAAGCAGCGAAAGCTGCTTCTATCCTCTCCTCAGGGTCCCAGGGAGTCACTGACAGACGGAGACCCGACATTCAGCTGCCCGATCGCTCGGGCAGCAAGTTAAAACCCGAGCCGTAAAAATTCTATGGCTTGGGTTTTAAGGACCCTGACCGCTGGCCGTAAAAACATAGCCAGCGGTCAGGATCCAGTTAAACAATAATATTTTTGGAACCGAGACATCAACCAAAACATCAAGCGCTCCATCCAGTAGGCAACAGGGGGATTCCACTCCTTCAGGGTACTACATTGGCGCTATCTACAGGAAGGTGGGTGCTATCGACAAAGGGGGCTGTGTGGCACTACCTACAGGGAGGCTGTGTGACACTACCTACAAGGGGGCTGTGTGGCACTACCTACAAGGGGGCTGTGTGGTACTACCTATAAGGGGGCTGTGTGACATTACCTACAAAGGGGACTGTGTGGCACTACCTACAAGAGGGCTGTGTGGCACTACCTACAAGGGGCTGTGTGGCACTATCTACAGGGGGCATCTGTGAGTGGTGGGCTGATGGTCATTTTACTGTGAGTGGGGAGATGATGGTCATTGTACTGTGAGTGGGGGACTGATGGCCATTTTACTGTGAATGGCAGGCTGATGGTCATTTTACTGTGATTGGGGGCTGATATTTTTTTCCAGGGCTGCCTCGAGTCCAAAAAGGTTGGGAAACTCTGTACTAGGCTACAGGATCAAGCAATCCTATGCAAGAATCCTGTGGTCGGCGTTGTGGAGCAGCTCAGTTCATCGTGGGAACGGGGCCTAGGTGAGTACAAATTTTTTTGTTTGGGGGGCACTGTCTACAAGGGTGAGGTGGGGGGGCTGTATAGCACTGTCTATATGGGGGAGGTGGGGGGTTGTACGGTACGGTTTACAAGGAAGAGGTGGGGGATTATGGCACTGTCTACAGGGAGGCTGTATGGCACAATCCACAGGGGGGCACTATCTACAATGCTGGGGGGCTGTGAGTGGCAGCCAGGGGAGGGGGGCATTATACTGTGTGGAGGTCACTAAGCGGACATTATACTGTGTAGGGCCACTACAGGGGGCAATATACTGTTTGTGGCACTTAGGGGGCATAATACTGTGTGGGCTCAATTAGAGGACAAAATACTCTGTCCTTGAAGGGGTTATAATATATTATATTATTAAACTATATAGGGCATTATAATGTGGGGGGCATTATACTTTTTTATGGGGCATTTTTTTTATGATGGGGTTGGGTGCCGAAAGATAATTTAGCACGGGGCGCCATCTATTCTAAGGCCGGCCCTGCTCCTAGTCGTCGGTCCAGACGCACAACAAGGGTCATGGTATCCTCTAGAGTCAAGGGCGGAGGGTAATTATTAAGAGAAAAAAGTTCAGGGCAACAGATCTCAGCGAAAAGGCCCAGTTTTGAGGATTACCCTGGTAAAAGTGAAATGATGATACCCACTCGCTGTTGCTCAGTTCCAGAGGAGATAGGTCTTAGTCGAAAATATTATTTACAACTCTCACGAAAACGAACAAAAGACTTACGATCACCAGAGAAACAATCAGGTAAGTTCACTTTTTGTTAAACTGGAGTTGCAACTAGACTGCTTGGGCCTGCGCAGTTTCGTGCTGTTGAATCCTTACGGCCAGACCTTGTACGAGTCGGATTGTTCTTCTGTTCCAACAGGGCTTTCATAGGTTTGTGAAAAAATATAATATAAATGGGTGTGTGATTATGTTATGGAATTGCTATGCGAGCGATTCCCCAAAGGCTGCTGGAGACTGCCGGGAGTGAGTGTGCAAATTAATCCGCAACCTCAAATCCGTCACAACTCTGATCAACAGAGTCTAAGGCTACTCTAGGGTTTTTGCCAGAGCCGACGGCAAGGCAGGATGGTTTTCGCTGCATCGAACCCAGGTTGTTTTAGCAGAGTTCAGTGTTGGATAAGAGGTGCAATGCAGGCAAAACCTGAACAGGATGACCAGACAGCCGGAGGGTAAACACAAAATCCAAATCAGAAAGCAAGTGGATATCAGGTATAGCAGAGGTCAAAACCAGCCGGGAGCAGATATTCCAAATCAGTAAACAGGGGGTTATCCAGAGACAAGCCGAGGTCAGTTTCCAAGAAGTCCAGAAGTCAGAGGTATAGGGCATTGTCAGAAGCTTGATCAAAATAACTGAAGACAAGTAAATCACAAGCAAAGAACAAGTGGAGGAAGCCAGGTATAAACCTCCACCTAATAGGGAGAAAGACAGAGAAGAGAAATAGGCTCAAAGTAAAACCAGAATTGCCCAGAAGCTAGACCAGTAGTCTTGGCGATCTTAAAGGAACAGACTTTTCCTAACACTTCCCGCCAACGTAGATCAAAGTTTATTTGAGTCAATTTGGCCATATGATAGGGGACGGAGATAGTAAGTGCCTCTGTCTTGTCATGGCTTATTTTAGGCCAGATATTTTAGAAAACTTACCTAGTATATTATATACATGGGGGAGCGTAGAAAGGGGGAGGTTAAAAGCAATAGAATATCATCGGCGAAAAGGGCGCATTTATGAGACTGTCTGATTACAGGAATTCCCTTGATATCTGCATCCATCCTGATCAAATGGCCCAACGGCTCTACCACTAGGACAACCAGAATGGGTGAGAACGGACATCCCTTTCTAGTTCCCCGAGTGATATTGATCGATGAAGACAAAAATCCTTTTAAGTTAATTTGTGCAGTAGGTACTGAGTAGATAGCTTTCAACATTGTCAAAAAGTTTGGGCCAAAGTCCCATTGCTTCAGGATATAAAACATATAATCCCAGTGAAGGGAATCAAATGTTTTATGTAAATCTAACAAGAGATACAAAGCTTTAGATAAAACAGAGCCATCCCACTTGGATTGAACCAAAGAGATTAAATCTATTATTCTACTAGTTTGGTCAGCCGCTTCTCTATTTGGGACAAAGCCGATCTGATCAGGGTGGATGCAACCCTCCAGAAAGATATTAGTTCTGCATGTTAGTATATTTGTAAAGATCTTTAGATCCACATTAATTAACGAGATAGGTCTATAATTCTCAATACAAAAAAATGCCTGCCGGCAACATGAGCTCTATTTTCCAACTATAAATGAAATTAAAATAACAAAATTTTATTGTGCTATTAGCAAAGGACAAACTACACAGAAATTAAAAAGTTCATGTCCGTTGCTGACATTGATCAGCATAGTGCAATATATAACAGCACTTTGATGGAGGTACAGAGTGTCAGCGGCTGCAGGACGCCGCACTCCAGCCCACAGGTATAGTATCAGAAGTCAACAGGAACATGTGTTAAAATTTCAAAAAGAGCCCCCCCGACATGTTTCACTACTGATGTAGCGTCTTCAGGGGTATCGGGGCTAATGACGGCGCGCCGCGGATTTCTTAGGGCTAAATACATAACAAATTCACTACACATGTCCCTTCATTATGGCCTCAGCCAATGGGAATCGGAGTAGAGGATCGAGCCTCCACCGTTATGATGGACAGATGATCGGGCGAATGGTAAGTTCAGCAACGAACCACCAATGAGACATGGTATACGGATGCATGCGCAGTGACTCACATGGAAAAACCTGAAATATTACCATCAGGAGAGAAGTCTCACCTAGGCGCATGCGCGAAAAACCGGGCATCAAATGTCATGGGGAGCCGAGCGCACTTAGTCAATAACTGTGATAATAGGTATATATCCCAATGAAAACAGCAATGTCCAGAGCACATGCTCAGGGGTCATATGTAGCAATTAGAATTGTAATAGGTTATGAAGTGCCAGTGTGTCGCCCTAGCAAAAAGAGGGGGGTAACAGATAACCTATCTTTGCTAAATAGCAGAATGTTGCCAATAAAGGTGATGATAGCAACAATTATCATAGTCAGTTTGTAATGACACTTCTTACGAGGGAGAAACCGCAGCGGTAGCCATCAGAAAGTGTAGTTTGAGAGTATAAATGATAATACATAAGAACATTAAACTATAAAGTGGTAGGGAATAACGAAGAAAAGTAAGTAAAGTAAATAAGTTATACTCATTACTGTTTTGATATAAATAACATCTTGTAGGATAATGTGTTCACAGATCAAGAGCACATCAATCAGGGCTAGTCACCTTGATAATGATCAAGTCTAGCCAGTGCTAAAAAACCCCACTGATCCTTTTCTAAAGGATCTACACAAGCTACTTGATGAAGCAAAGACACAAAGCATGATCACCAGCGAGGAATTTAAACGGATTTATAACCCTTTTCCTACGTTGGCAACTTTTTATGCTCTGCCCAAAATCCATAAGACATCTTGCCCAGTTCCAGGCAGGCTGATTGTGTCAGGTAATGACAGCCTTACTCAGGGTATCAGTATGTATCTTGATGAGATCCTTTCCCCCTTCGTCACCTCTCTGCCGTCATTTTTGAAAGATACTAAGGACACCATCAACAGGATCCAGGAGATTCACGTAACCTCCTCCCCATTAATCGCCAGTATTGATGTGGAGTCTCTCTACACCAACATTCAGCATATATTTGGCCTCACTGCAGTTGCAGATTTTCTGAGCACAAAGGGCACTCAATTTCATGCACATAATAAATTTCTACTGTCACTACTTCAATTTCTTTTGACACATAACTATTTTTTGTTTGACCAAAAATTCTATCAACAGCTAAAAGGAACAGCTATGGGCACTGCCTGTGCACCAACATATGTGAATTTATTTTTGGGATGGTGGGAAGATACCATAATGTTTATTGATAAGCTAGTTTCCTACACCTGTCATATTATTTTCTGGGGGAGATATATGGACGATATTCTCCTCCTATGGGACAGTGACTTAACTTTATTTCATTATTTCATGGCCACGCTTAACAACAATCAGGTGGGCATGCAATTTACTCACGTTATACACAAAAAAGAGATCACTTTCCTGGACCTCAAAATCTCCTTGGATCCTGCTGGTGGTGTCCATACAGATATTTCACGGAAACCAACATCAACTAATAGCCTATTACATTGGGAAAGATACCATTCTCCTGCTCTAAAGAAGGGCATTCCTATAGGGCAATACCTCCGAGCCAAAAGGAACTGCTCCGATGAGCGGTCCTTCCAATTTGAGTGTGATGGACTATTCTCTAAATTTCTGGCACGAGGATACCCTAAGAAATGGCTACACAAAGCATATGCTAGGGCAAGGGCCACAGATAGAAAGGAATTGTTATGCGAACGGAAACCCCAGGGTGCCCAGCAATCTATAACTACTACCAAATCCGTGGGATCAACCAACATCAGATGTATTGGTACTTTCGACACGGGCTCTCAACAGGTCCGTGAGATCCTACAGCGACATTGGGCAATCCTTTTGGCCGACCCTGAAATTCAGGATGTAGTACCCCTTACTCCCAGCATAACTTATCGTAGAGGTAGGAACCTTCGCGACTATTTGGTGCATAGTCATCACTCTAGATCTACTGTGGTATCAAAATGCTGGCTGAAATCATCGGCTATTGGTTCCCATCCATGTGGCCGATGCTCTTTTTGTTACCTTATGCCTACTATCAGGCAATTTACTAATCCGCTTGATGGTAGATCTTACCAAGTTAGACAATTCATCAACTGCCAGAGCAAAGGTGTAATCTATGTAGCCAGATGTCCGTGCCCTAAGCTGTACGTAGGAAAAACTATCCAGGAGCTAAGGAGAAGAATTTCGAAACATTTGAGTACCATAAATCAGAAAGCTGACACACCACTGTCTAGACACATCCGTTTCACACATGGCGGGGACGTTCGTTCCTTACAATTCTGGGGTATTACTCAGATTAAACTAGGCCCAAGAGCTGGTAATTTAGATCATAGATTACTACAGGAGGAGGCACGCTGGATTCATCGCTTGGGGACTCTTAGTCCGGGCGGCCTTAATGAGGGGTTCACTTTTGCGGCGTTTCTTTGAACCTTTGGACATTTAATTCTATTACCTAATATATATATATATTTCTTTAGCATCTTAGCACTGGCTAGACTTGATCATTATCAAGGTGACTAGCTCTGATTGATGTGCTCTTGATCTGTGAACACATTATCCTACAAGATGTTATTTATATCAAAACAGTAATGAGTATAACTTACTCCATTTGACATAGCATTAAATTCAAACAGACAAAACAAGACACCGGGGAAAAGACAAAAGGGGGAAGGGGAAGGGGTAGTCAGAGATCAATCTACGGTCTAATGCTGAGATATCTGTAACCAATACAGATCCCACACCACTTTGAACCGGTCCAGCGCATTGTCAATAGAGGCCGTCATATGCTCCATAGTACGAATTTCCCTAATTCTAGTCAGTAAGTCGATGTGAGAAGGAGGAGCAGTCTGTCTCCATTTCCAAGCTATCAACGTCTTAGCGGCGGTGAGAAAGTGTCGAAATAGTCGGGCTAGTGGCTTCTCCAAGGACCTAGGAGGGACATTCAGTAGATAATGAAGAGGGTCTAGAGGAATATCCCGCTGTAACACCGCCATCACCAAATTCCTAACCTCCAGCCAAAACTGTTGGACCAGTGAGCAGCTCCAAAAAATATGGAACAGGTCTCTTCTCTGACCTCTGCATCGTCAACAATCCGAAGGAATACCCGGATTGAAGCTATGCAGAAAAGCAGGGGTATGGTACCAAAACATCAGAATTTTGTATTGATTTTCTTTATATGCAATGCAGATGGAAGTTTTAGCAGTTTGTGACCAGATAATCTGCCACAATGAAAGACGGATAGGTTTATTCAACAGGATCTCCCATTTTTAAGCACATGCTCTAGACCTTAAGCTGTGTAACTTCTGCGATATGACAAGAGCAGGCACATTCAGCTTAGAATGGCCATTGACATTAAATGCTTTAATCCATAGTCCTTTTTAATCGATTGTGAAACAAAATCTAAACGACATAATAAAAAGTCAACCGCACCACAGCTTCCCAGACAGTCTCCCACACTGGTACTAGCGAGGCCTTAAGCTGTGTAACTTCTGCAATCTGACGAGAGCAGGAACATTCAGCTTAAAACGGCCATAGACATTAAATGCTTTAATCCATAGTCCTTTTTAATCGATTGTGAAACAAAATCTAAACGACATAATAAAAAGTCAACCGCACCACGGATTCGCAGACAGTCTCCCACACTGGTACTAGCGAGGCCTTAAGCTGTGTAACTTCTGCAATCAGACGAGAGCAGGAACATTCAGCTTAAAATGGCCATAGACATCAAATGCTTTAATCCATAGTCCTTTTTAATCGATTGTGAAACAAAATCTAAACGACATAATAAAAAGGCAACTGCACCACAGATTCCCAGAAAGTCTCCCACACTGGTACTAGCGAGGCCTTATCCTGTGTAACTTCAGCAATCTGACGAGAGCAGTCACATTCAGCTTAGAATGGCCATTGACATTAAATGCTTTAATCCATAGTCCTTTTTAATCGATTGTGAAACAAAATCTAAACGACATAATAAAAACTCTACCGCACCTCGAATTCCCAGACAGTCTCCCACACTGGTACTAGCGAGGCCTTAAGCTGTGTAACTACTGCGATCATGACGAGGGCAGGTACATTCAGCTTAGAAGGGCCTTTGCCGTTAAATGCTCTAATCCATAGTCCTTTTTAATCGATTGTGAAAAAAAATCTAAACGCCATAATAAAAAGTCAACTGCACCACGGATTCCCAAACAGCCTCCCACACTGGTACTTGCGAGGCCTTATGCTGGGTAAGTTCTGCGAGATGACGAGAGAAGGCACATTCAGCTTAGAATGACCATTGACATTAAATGCTTTAATCCATAGTCCTTTTTAATCGATTATGAAACAAAATCTAAATGACATAATAAAAAGCCAACCGCACCACGGATTCCCAGACAGTCTCCCACACTGGTACTAGCGAGGCCTTAAGCTGTGTAACTTCAGCGATATGACGAGAGCAGGAACATGCAGCTTAGAATAGCCATCGACATTAAATGTTTTAATCCATAGTCCTTTTTAATCGATTGTGAAACAAAATCTAAATGACATAATAAAAAGCCAATCGCACCACGGATTCCCAGAAAGCCTCCCACACTGGTACTAGCGAGGCCTTAAGCTGTGTAACTTCAGCGATCTGACGAGAGCAGGCACATTCAGCTTAGAAAGGCCATTGACATGACATGACATGACATGACATGACATGACATGACATGACATGACATGACATGACATGACATGACATGACATGACATGACATGACATGACATGCTTTAATCCATAGTCCTTTTTAATCGATTGATAAACAAAATTTAAACAACATAATAAAAAGTCAACTGCACCACGGATTCCAAGACAGTCTCCCTCACTAGTGCTAGCTAGGCCTTAAGCTGCGTAACTGCTGCGATCTGACAAGAGGACGCACATTCATCTTAGAATGGCCATTGACATTAAATTCTTTAATCCATAGTCCTTTTTAATCGATTGTGAAATAAAATCTAAACGACATAATAAAAATTCATCCGCACCACGGCTTCCCAGACAGTCTCCCACACTGGTTCTAGCGAGGGCTTAAGCTTTGTAACTTCTGCGATCTGACGAGAGAAGGCACATTCAGCTTAGAATGGCCATTGACATTAAATGCTTTAATCCATAGTCCTTTTTAATCGATTGTGAAACTAAATCTAAACGACATAATAAAAAGACTACCGCACCACGGACTCCCAGACAGTCTCCCACATTGGTACCAGCGAGGCCTTAAGCTGTGTAACTTCAGCAACCTGACGAGAGCAGGCACTTTCGGCCTAGAATGGCCATTGACATTTAATGCTTTAATCCATAGTCCTTTTTAATCGATTGTGAAACAAAAACCAAATGACATAATAAAATCTCAACTGCACCACGGATTCCCAGAGAGTCTCCCACACTGGTACTAGCAAGGGCTTAAGCTGTGTCACTTCTGAGATCTGACGAGAGCAGGCATATTAAGCTTAGAATGGCGATTGACGTCAAATGCTTTAATCCATAGTCCTTATTAATCGATTGTGAAAAAAAATCTAAACGACATAATAAAAAGGCAACCGCACTACAGATACCCAGACAGTCTCCCACACTGGTACTAGCAAGGCCTTAAGTGGTGTTACTTCTGAGATCTGACGAGAGCAGGCACATTCAGCTTAGAACATCCATTGACACTATATGGTTTAATCCATAGTCCTTTTTAATCGATTGTGAAACAAAATCTAAACGACATAATAAAAAGTCCACGGCACCACGACAGTCTCCCACACTGGTATTAGCGAGGCCTTTAGCGGTGTAACATCTGCAATCTGACGAGAGCAGGCACATTCAGCTTAGAATAGCCATTGCCATTAAATGATTTAATTCATAGTCCTTTTTAATCGATTGTGAAACAAAATCTAAACGACATAATAAAAAGGTCAACCGCACCACGGATTCCCAGACAGTCTCCCACAGTGGTAGTAGCGAGGTCTTAAGCTGTTTACCTTCTGCGATCTGACGAGGGCAGGCACATTGAGCTTAAAATGGCCTTTGACATTAAATGCTTTATTCCATAGTCCTTTTTAATCGATTGTGAAACAAAATCTAAACGACATAATAAAAAGTTAACCGCACCACGGTTTCCCAGACAGTCTCCCATACTGGTACGGAGCGAGGCCTTAAGCTGTGTAATTTCTGCGATTTGACTAGAAAAGGCACATTTCAGCTTAGAATTGCCATTAACTTTTAAAGCCTTAATCTATTTTTATTTTTAATCGATTGTGAAACAAAATCTAAACGACATAATAAAAAGTCAACCGCACCACGGATTCCCAGAGAGTCTCCCACACTGACACTAGCGAGGCCTTAAGCTCCGTAACTTCTGTGATCTGACGAGAGCAGGCACATTTTGTTTAGAATGGCCATTGACATTGGATGCCTTAATCCATAGTGCTTTTTAATCGATTGTGAAACAACATAATAAAAAGTCAACCACACCACGGATACCCAGACAATCTCCAACACTGGTACTAGCGAGGCCTTAAACTGTGTAACTTTTGCAATCTGCCGAGAGCAGGCACATTCAGCTTAGAATGGCCATCGACATTAAATGCTTTAATCCATAGTAATTTTTAATCGATTATGAAAAAAAATCTAAACGACATAATAAAAAGGCAACCGCACCACCGATTCCCAGACCAACTCCCACACTGGTACTAGCGAGGGCTTAAGCTGTGTAACTTCTGCAATATGACAAGAGCAGGCACATTCAGCTTAGAATGGGCATTGACATTAAAAACTTTAATCCATAGGCCTTTTTTAATCGATTGTGAAACAAAATCTAAACGACATAATAAAAAGTCAAACGCACCACTGATTCCCAGACAGTCTCCCACACTGGTATTAGCGAGGCCTTAAGCTGTGTAATTTCTGCGATCTGACGAGAGCAGGCACATTCAGCTTAGAATGGCCTTTGACATTAAATGCTTTAATCCATAGTCCTTTTTAATCTATTGTGAAACATAATCTAAACGACATAATAAAAACTCTACCGCACCTCGAATTCCCAGACGGTCTCCCACACTGGTACTAGCGAGGGCTTAATTTGTGTAACTTCTGCGACCTGACGAGAGCAAGCACATTCAGCTTAGAATGGCCATTGACTTTAAATGCTTTAATCCATGGTCCTTTTTAATCGATTGTGAAACAAAATCTAAACGACATAATAAAACGTCATCCGCACCACACACTCCCAGACAGTCTCCCACACTGGTACTAGCGAGGCATTAAGCTGTGTAACTTCTGCGATCTGACGAGAGCAGGCACATTCAGCTTAGAACGGCTAATGACTTTAAATGCTTTAATCCATAGTCCTTTTTAATCGGTTGTGAAACAAAATCTAAGCGTCATAATAAAAAGGCAACCGCACCACGGTTTCCCACACTGGTACTAGCGAGACCTTAAACTGTGTAACTTCGGCGATCTGACAAGAGCAGGCACGTTCAGCTTAGAATGGCCATTGACAGTAAATGTTTTTATTCATAGTCCTTTTTAATCGATTGTGAAACAAATTCTAAACGACATAATAAAAAGGCAACCGCACGACGGATTCGCAGACAGTCTCCCACACTGGTACTAGCGAGGACAAAAGCTGTGTAACTTCTGCGAACTGACAAGAGCAGGAACATTCAGCTTAGAATGCCCATCAACATGACATACTTAAATCCATAGTCCTTTTTAATCTATTGTGAAACAAAATCTAAACGACATAATAAAAAGTCAGCCGCACCACGGATTCCCAGACAGTCTCCCATACTGGTACCAGCGAGGTCTTAAACTGTGTAACTTCTGCGATCGGACAAGAATAGGCATATTTAGCTTAGAATGGCCTTTAACATTAAATGATTTAATCCATAGTCCTTTTTATTCGATTGTGAAACAAAATCTAAACGACATAATAAAAAGGCCACCGCACCTCGAATTCCCAGACAGTCTCCCACACTGGTACTAGCGAGGCCTTAAGCTGTGTAACTACTGCGATCATGACGAGGGCAGGCACATTCAGCTTAAAAGGGTCAATGCCATTAAATGCTTTAATCCATAGTCCTTTTTAATCGATTGTGAAAAAAAATCTAAACGCCATAATAAAAAGTCAACCGCACCACGGATTCCCAGACAGTCTCCCACACTGGTACTTGCGAGGCCTTATGCTGGGTAACTTCTGCGAGACGACGAGAGAAGGCACATTCAGCTTAGAATGGCCATTGACTTTAAATGCTTTAATCCATATTCCTTTTTAATCGAATGTGAAACATAATATAAACGACATAATAAAAAGTCAACCGCACCACGGATTCCCAGAGAGTCTCCCACACTGGTACTAGCGCGGCCTTAAGCTGTGTAACTTCTGCGATCTGACGAGTGCAGGCACATTCAGCTTAGAAAGACCATTGACATTAAATGCTTTAATCCATAGTCCTTTTTAATCGATAATGAAACAAAATCTAAACGACATAATAAAAAGCCAACCGCACCACGGATTCCCAGACAGTCTCCCACACTATTACTAGCGAGGCCTTAAGCTGTGTAACTTCAGCGATATGACAAGCACAGGCACATGCAGCTTAGAATAGCAATTGACGTTAAATGCTTTAATCCATAGTCCTTTTTAATCGATTGTGAAACAAAATTTAAATGACATAATAAAAAGCCAATCGCACCATGGATTCCCAGACAGCCTCCCACACTGGTACTAGCGAGGCCTTAAGCTGTGTAACTTCTGTGCCCTGACGAGAGCGGGCACATTCAGCTTAGAATGACCATTGACATTAAATGCTTTAATCCATAGTCCTTTTTAATCGATTGTGAAACAAAATCTAAATGACATAATAAAAAGCAAACCGCACCACGGATTCCCAGACAGTCTCCCACACTAGTACTAGCGAGGCCTTAATCTGTGTAACTTCTGCGATCTGACGAGAGCAGGTACATTCAGCTTAGAACAGCCATTGACTATAAATGCTTTAATCCATAGTCCTTTTTAATCGATTGTGAAACAAAATCTAAACGACATAATAAGTAGTCAACCGCACCATGCATTCCCAGACAGTCTCCCACACTGGTGCTAGCTAGGCATTAAGCTGTGTAACTTCTGCGATCTGACGAGAAGTGGCACATTCAGCTTAGAACGGCCATTGACATTAAATGCTTTAATCCATAGTCCTTTTTAATCGATTGTGAAACAAAATCTAAACGACAATAAGTTGTCAACCGCACCATGGATTCCCAGCCAGTCTCCCACACTAGTACTAGCGAGGCCTTAAACTGTGTAACTTCTGCGATTTGACAAGAGCAGGCACATTCAGCTTAGAATGGCCATTGACGTTAAATCATTTAATCCATCGTCTTTTTTAATCGATTGTGAAACAAAATCTAAACAAGATAATAAAATATCAAACGCACCACGGATTCCCAGACAGTCTCCCACACTGGTACTAGCGAGGTCTTGAGCTGTGTAAGTTCTGCGATCTGACAAGAGCAGGCACATTCAGCTTAGAATGGCCATTGATATTAAATGCTTTAATCCATAGTCCTTTTTAATCGATTGTGAAACAAAATCTAAACGACATAAAAAGTCAACCACACCACGGATTCCCACACTTGTACTAGCGATGCCTAAGGCTGGGTTCACACGAGCACATTAACGTCCGTAATGGACGGACGTATTTCGGGCGGAAGTCCCGGAACTATCTCAGTGCAGGGAGCCGGGCTCCTAGCATCATAGTTATGTACAATGCTAGGAGTCCCTGCCTCTCTGCAGGACAACTGTCCCATACTGTAATCATGTTTTCAGTACAGTACAGTAGTTCCACAGAGAGGCAGGGACTCCTAGCATCGTACATAACTATGATGCTAGGAGCCCGGCCCCCTGCACTGAGTTCGGTCCGGGACTTCCGCCCGAAATACGTCCGTCCATTACGGACGTTAATGTGCTCGTGTGAACCCAGCCTTAAGCAGCGTAAGTTCTGCGATCTGACGAGAGTAGTGACATTCAGCTTAGAATGGCTATTGACATTAAGTGCTTTAATCGATAGTCCTTTTTTAATCGATTGTGAAACAAAATCTAAACGACATAATAAAAAGGCAACCGCACCACGGATTTAAGACAGTCTTCCATACTAGTACTAGCGAGGCCTTAAGCTGGGTAACTTCTGCAATCTGACAAGCGCAGGCACATTCAGCTTAGAACGGCCATTGACTTTAAATGATTTAATCCATATTCCTTTTTAATCGATTGTAAAACATAATCTAAACGACATAATAAAAAGTCAACCGCACCACGGATCCCCAGACAGTCTCCCACACTGGTACTAGCGAGGTCTTAAAGAGTTATTCATCTGCGATTTGAAGAGAAAAGGCACATTTCAGCTTAGAATGGCCTTTAACTTTTAAAGCTTTAGTCTATTTTTAGTTTAATCGATTGTGAAACAAAATCTAAACAACATCATAAAAAGTCAACCACACCACGGATTCCCAGACAGTCTCCCACACTGGTACTAGCGAGGTCTTAAGCTGTGTAACTTCTGCAAACTGACAAGAGCAGGCACATTCAGCTTAGAATGGCCATTGACATTAGATGCTTTAATCCATAGTCCTTTTTAATCGATTGTGAAACAAAATCTAAACGACATAATAAAAAGTCAACTTACCACGGATTCCCAGACAGTCTCCCACACTGGTACTAGCGAGGCCTTAAGCTGTGTAACTTCTGCGATCTGACGAGAGCACGCACATTCAGCTTAGAACAGCAATTGACATTAAAAGCTTTAATCCATAGTCCTTTTTAATCGATTGTGAAACAAAATCTAAACGACATTATAAAAACTCAACCGCACCACGGATTCCCAGACAGTCTCCCACACTGGTAATAGCGAGGCCTTAAGCTGTGTAACTTCTGCGATCTGACGAGAGCAGGTACATTCAGCTTAGAATGGCTATTGACACTAAATGCTTTAATCCATAGTCCTTTCTAATCGATTGTGAAACAAAATCTAAACAACATAATAAAAGTCAATCGCACCACGGATTCCCAGACAGTCTCCCACACTGGTTCTAGCAAGGACTTAAGCTGTGTAACTTCAGCAATCCGACGAGAGCAGGCACATTCAGCTTAGAAGGGATATTGACGTTAAATGTTTTAATCCATAGTCCTTTTTAATCGATTGTGAAACAAAATCTAAACGACATTATAAAAAGGCAACCGCACCACGGATTCACAGACAGTCTCCCACACTGGTACTAGCGAGACCTAAGCTGTGTAACTTCTGCGATCTGACAAGAGAAGGCACTTTCAGCTTAGAATGGCCATTGCCATTAAATGCTTTAATCCATAGTCCTTTTTAATCGATTGTGAAACAAAATCGAAACAACATAATAAAAAGTCAACCGCACCACGGGTTCCCAGACAGTCTGCCACACTGGTAAAAGCGAGGCCTTAAGTTATGCAACTTCAGCGCTCTGACGAGAGCGGGCACATTCAGCTTAGAATGGCCATTGACATTAAATGCTTTAATCCATAGTCCTTTTTAATCGATTGTAAAACAAAATCTAAACGACATAATAAAAAGTCAACTGCACCACGGATTCCCAGACAGTCTCCCACACTATTACTAGCGAGGCCTAAGCTGTGTACCTTCTGCAATCTGACGAGAGCAGGCATGTTCAGCTTAGAATGGCCATTGACATTAAATGTTTTAATCCATAGTCCTTTTTAATCGATTGTGAAACAAAATCTATACGACATAATAAAAAGTCAACCGCACCACGTATTCCCAGACAGTCTCCCACACTTGTACTAGCGAGGACTTAAGTTGTGCAACTTCAGCGCTCTGACGATAGCAAGCACATTCAGCTTAGAATGGCCATTGACATTAAAAGCTTTAATCCATAGTCCTTTTTAATCGATTGTGAAACAAGATCTAAACGACATAATAAAAAGTCAACCACACTTCGGACTCCAAGACAGTCTCCCACACTGGTACTAGCGAGACATTAAGCTGTGTAACTTCTGGGCTCTGACAAGAGCTGGCACATTCAGCTTAGAATGGCCATTGACATTAAATGTTTCATACCATAGTCCTTTTTAATCGATTATGAAACAAAATCTAAACGACATAATAAAAAGACAACCGCACCACGGATTCACAGACGATCTCCCACACAGGTACTAGCAAGGCCTTAAGCTGTGCAACTTCAGCGATCTGACGAGAGTAGGCACGTTCAGCTTAGAATGGCCATTGACATTAAATGCTTTAATCCATAGTCCTTTTTAATCGATTATGAAACAAAATCTAAACGACATAATAAAAAGCCAACTGCACAACGGATTCCCAGACAATCTCCCACACTGGTACTAGCGAGGCCATAAGCTGTGTAACTTGCGCGATCGGACGAGAGCAGGCACATGCAGTTTAGAATAGCCATTTACTTTAAATGCTTTAATCCATAGTCCTTTTTAATCGATTGTGAAACAAAATCTAAACGACATAATAAAAAGTCAACCGCACCACGGATTCCCAGACAGTCTCCCACACTGGCACTAGCGAGGCCTTAAGCTGTTCAATTTCAGCGCTCTGACGAGAGCAGGCACATTCAGCTTAGAATGGTTATTGCCATTCAATTCTTTAATCCATAGTCATTTTTAATCTATTGTGAAACAAAATCTAAACGACATAATAAAAAGTCAACCGAAAGACTTTCTACTCAGGCAATAGAAGATCCAGAGGAGACATCTTGAGGAGATTGGAGCGGTTCTTCGAGACGAAGTTTGTTTCTATGTTGCTGCTGATGGTAGCTTAGTCCGTTAAGTAAAATGCTATATACTGAATTAATGATGATTTCTCATAGCGAATTTGAATGTTCTAAATACTTAGCATACTTTATGTTCTCCCCCCCCCCTGGGTTTCCCATACACTGTAACTTACCTGCATTAGTAGACCACTGTATTGAGATATTATTGTTATATTAACTGATACTTCACGTATTTATATTGTTGATAAACCTAGTTAGAGTTGACTTATATTACAAATGTCTGAAACAAAGGTTGCCACATGGAATGTGAAAGGCATGAATTCACCTACTAAAAGATCCAGACTTCTTCAGGTGTTGCGATCTCAGGGTGTGGAAGTCGCCATATTGCAAGAGACGCACTTTGTAAAGGGGAAAATGCCCCAGTTATCCACAACTCATTTCAACAAATGGTACCACTCCCAGCATCCTGATTTGAAAAAAATGTGGTGTGTCCATAGCTATTAAGAATTCTGTACCTTTCACATTTATCTCGCAACTGTCTGATCCAGAAGGTAGATTCCTTTTTGTCAAAGGGCTAATTGCTAATACCCCAGTAACGATAGCTGGCATATACGCACCAAATAGTCAACAAGTCAGGTGGTTGGTAGCCACTTTGCAACAATTGAAATTATTTCAGACTGGGGTGTGTATTTTGGGTGGGGACATGAATGTTACCCTTGAACCGTCCCTAGATTCGTCTAAGGGAAGTTCACAGCAGTCCTTTAGGAGCCTCCGATTACTACACAAAAGACTTTTGGATCTACAGTTGAGAGATGTCTGGAGATCGTTTCATCCAACGGGCCGGGGTTACACACACTTTTCGGCACCACATCACTCCTATCAACGCCTAGATTACTTATTTGTTAAGGCGTCACAGCTTTCTATGATATCCACAGCAGAAATAGGGCAGATTGTTGTGTCGGACCATGCTCCAGTGGTGATGCATTTTGTGGTTGCATCGCTGCCCAAGGCATCACACACTTGGCGGTTAAACGAAACGTTATTAAAATCCTCGTCTTATAAGCAGAGAATTTCAACTGCTCTCAATAGATACTTTGAAGAAAATGTAGATGAGAATCTCACCATGACAACCACATGGGAGGCCCATAAAGCGGTAATTAGAGGCGAGTTTATTTCCATAGGCTCTCATGCAAAAAAGATCCATAGACGGGAGGTAGATGACACCATGAGGAAAATTGTACTACTTGAGGGACAACATAAAAAATCCTTAGCTGCCCAGAACCTAAAAGAATTGACTAAGCACCGAGAACATCTCAAATAGATCCTGAATCTTAGGGCATCTAAAGCTTATCTAAACGCTAAACATGCTGTATATATTCATGGCAACAGGGGTTCAAAGCTCATGGCTCTCATGGCCAAAAAACGCCAGGACCAAGCTTATATTAAAACAATTAAGACTGATAATGGGAGTGACTCATCAGACACTGAAGCCATTGCTCACCAATTTAAACTATACTATGAAAATCTGTATAATATTAGGAGACATGAATCCGGTGAACAGCTAGTACAACGTAGCGAGGCAATTGATGTATTCTTGTGGAATTTGCACCTGCCATCATTGGGAGATACTCAAAGAGACGTGTTGTCTAGGCCCTTCTCTCTGACAGAAGTGGCAGCTGCCCTGAAGGACATGCCAATGGGCAAAAGTCCGGGCCCCGATGGCCTGCCAGTGGTTTATTATAAAAATTTTAATGACTTGCTTTTTCCTCATATGGTGACGACGTTCAACTCATTATCTAAGGGAGGGGGTTTTCCCCAGCAGACTTTAGAAGCACACATCTCTATAATCCCGAAAGCGGAAAAGGATCCTACTTTCTGTGGAAGTTATAGACCTATTTCTTTGTTGAACGTTGACATTAAGGTATATGCCAAGACCCTGGCCAATAGACTTAGACTACTGTTGCCAGAGCTGATTAACCAGGAATAGGTGGGATTTGTGGCTGGGAGGGAGGGCAAAGACAACATGTTGAGGGTCCTTCATTTGATTCAGTTAGCGCATAAACGCCGGTTCCCCTTAACACTCTTATCCACAGATGCGGAGAAAGCGTTCGATCGCATAGACTGGACCTTTATGGTCAAAACGCTTCAGAAGTTTGGCTTCCCGGCTACCCTGATCACTTTTATCATGGCTTTGTACACCTGCCCTTCCACAAAGGTACGAGTTAATGGCACCCTATCTCCTACCTTCAAGATCTCTAATTGCACGAGGCAGGGTTGCCCGCTATCACCTCTTCTCTTTGTTTTAACAATTGAAACCCTGATTCAGCATATTCGTCAATGCAATCAAATTAAAGGGGTGGAAATTGGGGGGCAAGAGCACCTGACGGCGTCCTTCACCGACGATCTCTTGATATTAACCTCAAACCCTCAGACATCGTTCCCAATTCTAGCTGACATGTTTGCCAAGTTTGAGGAAATCTCCAACTTTAAAATCAACCCGGATAAATCTGCAGCTCTCAACATAACGTGCTCTGAGGCGGTGGTAGCGGGGGCCCAGCTTTCGTCCCCATTTAAATGGTCAACAAGTTTCATAAAATACTTAGGTTTGCAGATTGCTCCTTCCCCGGATTCATGGTTCCTCCTAAACTATAACCCTTTGGTATCCGAAATTGATAGCATCATGAATAACTGGAAAATCCCATTTATATCCTGGCTGGGTCGATGCAACTTGATTAAAATGCTGATATTCCCCAAAATAACTTACTTATTACAGACTATGCCAATATTCCTTCCGCAATATTTCTTTCGTAGTCTTAACGTTAAGCTATTGAGTTATATATGGAACAAGAAGGGTCACAGATTAGCACATAGAACCCTGACTAAGACGAAGACCCTAGGCGGTCTCAACTTCACGGATATACAAGCTTTCTACCAATCTACTCAGTTAAGTAGGCTTCTAGACTGGTTTGGAGTATCACACCCTAAACTCTATGTACAAATAGAGGAAGCCATGTGTGAAGGCTCCTTGACTCAGTTGCTGCTACAATATGGCCTACCTAGTCCAGGAGGGGGATCCACCAATTTAATAACAAGAGCTACTTTGAGGGTGTGGAAGAACCTGTCTCCCAAGGAAGACATTTGCCCCACCCCGTCGCTACTGATAAATCTGGGAGATCTGATATGACTTAAGGATGTTGAAAGTGAGATTCACACGGTGCGTAGTTCAGGATTGAAAGAAGTCGTTTTAGGAGACATAGTACGAAAGGGGGAATTTCCCTCAGAGGAAACCTTAAGATTACAGTTCCCGCACATACGCTTCCATTATTTGGAATATATGCAAATGCTCTCGAATTACAACTTTCTTCTAGAACAGGGATATATCACAAGACCGATAACATGGTTTGAGTCGCTATTGACTTCATTGACACCGATTCCAAAATCTATTTCCTTAATATATAAAAAGCTGGAGTCAATAGAAGAGCAGGTCCCCTTACCATACATCTCCTCATGGGAGAAAGAACTACACATCAAGTTCACGCACTCGGACATTCAACATATATATAGGTCTAACTGTGGCCCTTCCAGATGCGTGAATTTGCAGGAGACCTCCTACAAATTGGTAAGCAGGTGGTACAAAACACCGGAACTCCTTCATCGTATAGAACCTGAAATATCGCACTTGTGCTGGAGATGCAATCAACACATAGGCTCATACACACACATCTGGTGGACTTGCTCGCATATATCATCTTATTGGGAAGAAGTGCAGCGCATAATTGCTCTTATTTGCCCATCCGCCCCACCACTCACGCTCAACTACATACTTTTGAACTTACCATCAGAATCCAGAGTACACAGTAATGGTAAAGATCTGTGGCCACATTTGGTACTTGCCGCAAAAGCATTGATACCGCTGAATTGGCGGAAGAAGGCACCTCCGTCCATCTCACATTGGTTAAATAAAGTGGCGCAGGTATCTAGATTGGAGGAACTGAGTTACTTATCAAATAGGAATATTAGTAAGTACTATAAAATTTGGCAGCCTTGGCTAAACTTTATGGATGATGAGGGTGGATACATGGCTTGTCTAACAGTCTGACATAGCAGACCTAGAGGATACTAATCTCATAGGTTGTAAGAAGGAACCCCTGAACCCGCTCCCTTTTCCCATTCACATTAGACAGGACTAATTGATATCCCCGAGGTGGGACAGACTGAAACACTGTAGCGGGATGGACTTAAATAAGGACAACACACATCAATAATAATAAGAGGTTTATGTTATGGTATTTAAAAAGTGGTGAAATATGATTCATGCTTTGTAGCAATATATGTATGTACCAAGTTTTGGCACTTGTACAGATGTTATCCTTGAACTCACATTGAAATTGATGTACGTTATGTTGGATTGTAAAAATAAAAAATCAATAAACAGAGTTTTGACAAAAAAAAAAAGTCAACTGCACCACGGATTCCCAGACAGTCTCCCACACTGGTACTAGCGAGGTCTTAAGCTGTGTAACTACTACAATCTGACGAAAGCAGGCACATTCAGCTTAGAATGGCTATTAACATTAAATGCTTTAATCCATAGTCCTTTTTAATCGATTGTGAAACAAAATCAAAACGACATAATAATATGTAAACCGCAACACGGATTCCCTGCCAGTCTCCCACACTGGTGCTAGCGAGGCCTTATGCTGCGTAACTTCTGCGATCTGACAAGAGAAGGCACATTCAGCTTGGAATGGCCATTTACATTAAATGTTTTAATCCATAGTCCTTTTTAATCGATTGTGTAACAAAATCTAAACGACATAATAAAAGTCAACCGCACCACGGATTCCCAGACAGTCTCCCACACTGGTAAAAGCGAGGCCTTAAGTTATGCAACTACAGCGCTCTGACGAGAGCGGGCACATTCAGCTTAGAATGGCCATTGACATTAAATGCTTTAATCCATAGTCCTTTTTAATCGATTGTGAAACAAAATCTAAACAACATAATAAAAAGTCAACCGCACCACGGATTCCCAGACAGTCTCCCACACTGGTACTAGCAAGGGCTTAAGCTGTGTAATTTCTGCGATCTGACGAGAGCAGGCACGTACAGCTTAGAATGGCCATTGACATTAAATGCTTTAATCCATAGTCCTTTTTAATCGATTGTGAAACAAAATCTATACGACATAATAAAAGTCAACCGCACCACGTCTGTGACGTCACAGATCTGCACTGCCAGAAGCTGGGCGTTCTGAAGAGAAGAGGATGTTACTTCTCTTCAGAGCGCCCAGCTAGTAAAAGTATTAAAAACGCCCCGATGTACGCACATAATACACGCCCACTTGGACTTTTACTTTTAAACACACCCACTTGGACTTTTGCAAGCCTCATTTGCATAACTACAAAAATGGTCATAACTTGGCCAAAAATGCTCGTTTTTAAAAAATAAAAACGTTACTGTAATCTACATTGCAGCGCCTATCTGCTGCAATAGCAGATAGGGGTTGCAAAATCTGGTGACAGAGCCTCTTTAAGCTGTGTAATTTCAGCGATCTGACGAGAGCAGGCACATGCAGTTTAGAATAGCCATTTACATTAAAGGCTTTAATCCATAGTCCTTTTTAATCGATTGTGAAACAAAATCTAAATGACATAATAAAAAGCCAACCGCACCACGGATTCCCAGACAGTCTCCCACACTGGTACTAGGGAGGCCTTAAAGGGAACCTGTCACCAGCATTTCACCTATTGAACTTTACTTATCCCTCACTGGTCGCTGCTGTCAAAAGTTCATTGCTGTTATCCGCTCTCCTAAACTCCTTCTCCGACTGTAAATAACGGTCTGCAAACATTTTGCGCCTTTTATCGTAATACTCCGGTGTCCCTTTGTGCGCACACACCAGAAGAGGACATCAATGCACAAGCGCGAGATTTTGTGTGCTGGGGGATGGCGAGGAGCTGTCAATCAAAAGTAAGGAGGCGGGGTAAACTCGGAAAGACTTGAGGAATGTAGATATGGCTCTTTTCAAACGAAGATTTGACTCTTTTCAAACGAAGATCTGACTCTTTTCTGCTCATTTGCATACGGTGTGGGAACACTAAAAAACTGAATACTAAAGCTACAGAGCCAAGTAAGAAGATAATTATAGGTTATATAGAAATTATTTTTCACCCACTACCACCAGGTATTGCTGGTTTAATAGGTGAAATGCTGGTGACAGGTTCCCTTTAAGCTGTGCAACTTCAGCGACTTGACGAGAGCAGGCACATTCATCTGAGAATGGCCATTGACATTAAACGCTTTAATCCATAGTCCTTTTTAATCGATTGTGAAACAAAATCTAAACGACATAATAAACAGTCAACCGCACCACGGATTCCCAGACAGCCACCCACACTGGTACTAGCAAGGCCTTAAGCTGTGTAACTTCTGCGATGTGACGAGAGCAGTCACATTCAGCTTAGAATGCCCATTGACATTAAATGCTTTAATCCATAGTCCTTTTTAATCGATTGTGAAATAAAATCGAAACCACATATTAAACAGTCAACCGCACCACGGATTCCCAGACAGCCTCCCACACTGGTACTAGCGAGGCCTTAAGCTGTGTAACTTCTGCGATCTGACGAGAGCAGGCACATTCAGCTTAGAATGGCCGTTGACATTAAATGCTTTAATCCATAGTCCTTTTTAATCGATTGTGAAACAAAATCTAAACGACATAATAAACAGTCAACCGCACCACGGATTCCCAGACAGCCACCCACACTGGTACTAGCGAGGCCTTAAGCTGTGTAACTTCTGCGATCTGACGAGAGCAGGGACATTCATCTGAGAATGGCCATTGACATTAAACGCTTTAATCCATAGTCCTTTTTAATCGATTGTGAAACAAAATCTAAACGACATAATAAAAATTCAACCGCACCACGGATTCCTAGACAGTCTCCCATACTGGTGCTAGCAAGGCCTTAAGCTGCGTAACTTCTGCGTTCTGATGAGAGCAGGCACATTCAGCTTAGAATGGCCATTGACATTAAAGAGGCTCTGTCACCAGATTATAAGTGCCAGGCTCTGTCACCAGTTAGTCTCATTTCCACAAAGACAGAAGGAGAAAAGCACCGCAAAATTTGTAAAACAATTTCTCCCGAGTAAAACAGTACCCCACATGTGGTAATAAACGGCTGTTTGGACACACGGCAGGGCTTAGAATGGAAAGAGCGCTATTTGGCTTTTGGAGATCACATTTAGCAGGAATGGTTTGCGGAGGCAATGTCGCATTTGCAAAGCCCCTGAGGGGACTAAACAAATGCCCAAAAAGTAACTCAATTAGGAAACTACACCCCTTGAGGAATCTATCTAGGAGTATTGTGAGCATTTTGACCCCATAGATGTTTCATATAAATTTATTAGAATTGGGCAGTGAAAATAAAAACAATCCTTTTTCTTCAATAAGACATAGCTTTACCGCAAATTGTTTTGTTTTCTCAACAAATAATGGAAAAAAAGAACACAACATTTGCAAAGCAATTTCTCCCGAGTACAGCAATACCCCATATGTGGTCATAAACTGCTGTTTGGGCACACGGCAAGGCTCAGAAAGGAAGAAGCGCCATTTGGAGTGCAGATTTTGCTGGATTGGTTTCTGGGCGCCTGTGGGACCAAAACTGTGGATACCACGCAGAAGTGACCACATTTTGGAAACTACACCCCTCAATGCATTTACCTAGGGGTGTAGTAAGCATGTTAACCCTGCAGGTATTTTGTAGAAATTAGTGTGCACTCGATGTTGCAGAGTGAAAATGGGATTTTTTTTTTCCATAGATATGCCAATATGTGGTGCCCAGCTTGTGCCACCATAACAAGACAGCTCTCTAATTATTATGCTGGGTTTCCTGGTTTTAGAAACACCCTTCATGTGGCCCTAATCTTTTGCCGGACATTCGACCAGGCTCAGGAGTGAAAGCGTACCATGCGAAATCGATGCCTAATTTGGCGATTTATAAAGTATTGGATCACAATTGCAGAGGCTCAGATGTGAAATAATAAAAAGAAAGCCCTGAGAAGTGACCCCATTTGGAAACTGCACCCCTCAAGGCATCTATTGAGGGGTGTAGTGAGCATTTTCACCCCACAGGTATTTTCCATAAATGATTGCGCTGCGGATGGTGTAAAGTAAAAATGTATATTTTTCCCTAGATATGCCATTTCAATGGCAAATATGTCGTACCAAGCTTATGTCACTGGAGACACACACCCCAAAAATTGTTAAAAGGGTTCTCCTGGGTATGACGATGCTATATATGTGGAAGGAAACTGCTGTTTTGGCACACTGTAGGGTTCAGATGGGTGGGAGCGCCATTTGGCTTTTGGAGCATGGAATTTGCTTGACAATAGTTTTGTTTGGAGTGTTTCCGTTTAGAATGTGGGGCATATGTGAGCTGGGCAGAATACATCAGGGGCATAGTCAGGGGGTATAATAATCGGGTAAAAAAACAATAAAATAATCCATTTATGTGTGTTACGCTGTGAAGCAATCCTTTCTGCACAGGCCAGTGTCGCACTGATATATGGGGTCCTTTCTTATGCCCCTTTTGGTCCACACTCTGCATATTTGCAGTTTGGGGAATTTTGCTGTGAAGTGTTGTCCTGGTATAATACGGACACCCTCGCTTCCAGCAGATATGTTTGGGCCCTCCCCTTCCTGGTTCCCTAATTTTAGATCCTTGATAAATCGCCTCTTGAACCAGAAGAAATGTTCCCCTCAGGCACAACTGCATATTTTTTATTTCCTGACTTATTGGAGCCATAACTAATTGTATTTTTTCATAGACGTAGTGGTATGAGGGCTGTTTTTTTGCAGGACGAGCTGTAACGATTATTGGTAACATTTTGGGGTACATGCAAATTTTTGATCACCTTTTATCCTATTTTTTGGAAGGCCAGGTAAACAAAAAAACGCAATTCTGGCACAGCTTTTTTAGTTTTTTTTATACGCGTTTGTACAATAAAATACTTTTTGTAAAAAATCATTAACTTTTTGTGTTAGCATATTCTAAGAGCCAGAACTTTTTTCCATCAAGAAAGTCGTGCGAGGACTTGTTTTTTATGTAACCAACTGTAGTTTCGTAGTTTCGATCAGCACCATTTTCAGATACATGCGACTTTTTAATCTCTTATTATTCCATTTTTTGGGAGGTGAAGTGATCAAACAATTGTGATTCTGGTGCAGTTTATTATTATTTTATTTTACGGCGTTCACCGCGCAGGATAAATAACAAAATAATTTTGTCATTCAGGTCGTTACAGACGCGGCGATACCAAATATGTATAGTTTATTTGTTTATCTATATATTTTTATTAATAATAAAGGACGACTGATAAGGGAAAAAGGGGGATTTTTACTTTTACTACTTTTAAAACTTTTATTTTCATATTTTGACACAACTTTTTTTAACTTTTTTTTAACTTTATTATTTTGTCCCAATAGGGGACTTGAGGGCAGGAGGCCCTGATCGCTATTTAAAGTCAAAGAGAGGAGGAATCTTTCTGCCGATGTAAGGAATAATTCTGCTACGGATTTTGCGGCAGGACCTGGCACGCAGAATCCGCCATGTGAACTGACCCTTACATGGCAGTATTTTTTTGGTGGACTGTATGGAACTGATAGACAAATAATAATGAGTTTAGGATTCAGTCAGATTTTGTTTAGTGGCGCAACAATAACACCCAACTGGCTCAAAAACTCCTCCATGGGAAAGGTTATTTTCCTCTGTGGGAAGGAGATGTCTGGCCTTACGACTTGTGATATGTGGTAGACCCAGATTCCCAAACAAAATGAATAAACACAAAAAATGCAGAATAAGGACACAAAACACTTTAATTGGGTGTTAAATGGTTAAAGATTTATTTAATGAAATGACCAAACCCAAAATGGCAAACCTCTGACTCACGAAGAGTCACCATCCAGCACGCAGGAGACGAAAAAACCCCTGTGGGGGAAACCTCTAGGGAAACCATGGCTGGAGGATTGCCCTTCCTCTGGGCTTAGAAGGTGCCAAAATATAACTTATTATAGTATGAACAGAATTTGTACATTTTATCAGATTTACAAATTACGACATTACAAAGAACAAACAACATTAAACACATAATCCGGCTGATCTGGTTGGCTATGGCGGATGGCGTCTTTCTTTGGCACCCATTGAAATTAATGGGCCATCCATGTAATTCACAGATGAGACGGGTCCTCCAGAGGGGTCTTCCAGATGCCTTTTTTGTAGCAGCTGTCTGCGCTCTGGCAAATGGAGGGGGATCTCGTGCTGGAAACTCCCCTCTATTACATTGATATGCCCTCTAACAGAATATGCAAAGGAGTTGTCTAAAGCAGATAACCCATATGAAGAAGATGGCATTACTATGATGAAGAAGCGGTCTTGAGTAAAGGGACTTCCCTCATAGAACCTCCAAACTGCATCAAGGTCGGTATTGGTGGGAAGTTAAGCTCAAGGTCCTCCCTCGCATCAAATATGGAGATGAACATGGCAGTAAAACCTTCTAGTATGGAATCTTCTGTATATCATAAACATGTGTATTTATGACATCAGCACATCTGTCATCATTACTACAGGTGTTTATTACCACTGCCCCCTCATTCATTGTGAAGTCACCCACAGTGGTCTGAAGTATTAACCACTTGGCGCACCATGACAAAATCTACGTGGCAGGGCTTAATAGGAAGTACAATTCACAATATACTGCAATACATCAGCATTCTAACAATCGCTGGTTCAAGTCCCCTACGGGCACTAATAAAAAAAAATTCTAAAGATTAAAATAAAGATTTTTGTGACGCACAATTAAATAAAAATAATTAAAGTTAAAAAAAAACTTTTTACACTTTTTCTCAAGTAATTTAAAAGAAAAAGAACATAAATGGTATCACCACGTCCGTAAAAAACAAAAACTGAATTGCTGTTTCATGGTCATCTTACCTCTCAGAAAACAATTTAAGAAAGAGTGATGAAAAAGTCTTATATAACAAAAAATGGTATCAATAAAAACTACAGCTTGCCTTGCAAAAAATAAGCCCTCACACTGCTCAGTCGACGGAAGAATAGAAAAACGATGGCGCTCAAATATTTTTTCTTAATAAAAGTAGTAAAAGATAAAAAAAAACTATATAAATTTGGTAACGCTGTAATCATACTGTTAAGTCACGCTCCAGCCTCGCCCTATTTTCCCTGGACGGTATTTATTATGAAAACGTGGCAACCCTTTTAGTATATTTTGCCGGGTTGACTGCTCTGGTAAACAGCTGAAAGAAAAAAAAAGGCCTATTTTCAACTCTCCTAGCATTGCTATAGCAACGTGTTCCTGCTCTTCCGGCTGCTCAGTGTTCAGGCGGCCATCTATGATTGGCTGCAGGGATCTCCCTGGATATTGAGCAGCCGCTAACAGGGACGCGTTGCTATGAAAGCGCCACGAGAAGTAAGTATAGGTCTTTATTTTTTTTTAACCTGCAGAATTTGCAGCTAATACGCAGAGTAATCTCAACAAATTCCGCAAACAATGGTATATTTATGAGCAGCGAATCCAAAGCATAAATTAACATGCAGATTCCACAAGATTCCTACAACCTCCAAGGCATAATGCATAAAAAACGGCGGAAGAGAAGGGGGAGGAAACATAAAACCAGATATAGAACCTCGCCGCCTACGGAACCAAAGGAACTGACATCCAATATGGATGTGGTCAATCTGTCATCCATTACTTTAACACCTATTCAACTAGAGGTTTTTTCGTTGGGTCTCAATTATGTACCCAACCGGAATTTTGATGTCTTTGGTACATTGCTGGACGTAATTAAATTCATTCGCAATTTAACAGTGAAAATACACTTTTTGGTATCTTCTGAAACAACTAATTGGAATATGAAGTCTTCTACCAATTCACAAGAGACAAAACTGATGGAAGAGACACAAGTTCTAGAGCTTTCTACATTCCAAGAACAGGTTACATTAATGTGCCTTGAAGATCTGGATATGGGGGAACCAAAATCATTGACCAATATCGCTGCAGACTTTACCAAGTTAAACCCTAGATTCTATCCTATACAGTCAAGAACTGACTCTATGGACAAATTCCAGTTTGCAATAGAGAGGGATTTACAGAAATTATATGACCATAACAAAAGTAGTGTCAATAAAAGGAATATGTCGGCAGCTCATTATATTGCAGTTAAATCGTTGTGGGATAATCCTGAGATTATTATAAAAATGTCCGACAAGGGGGGAAGCATTACTGTAATGGATACATATATGTATAGAACACACATTTTGGAATTGTTGTCGGATGCAGATACTTATAGGAAATTAGATGGGAACCCTGCCAAAGCTTTTCAAACAAGCTGCATCAAACTGTTAGGTGAGGGTCTCAGGGAAGAAATTATTACGAAGAGGTAATATGAGTACCTATCAGTTAAATCCCCAATCATCCCCATTATGCATGCCCTCCCTAAGACTCTTAAAGGCATTCACCCTCCACCCATGCGTCCTATTGTATCTGGGATCGGATCCCTCACCGAGAGACTGTCGGAGTGGCTAGATTCACTCCTCCAGCCTCTTGTGTCTAGGGTTCCGGGCCACTACTAATGTTTTATGTGCATTTAAGAATAGGGTCTGGAATCATAATTATACATGGTTAAGTTGCGATGTGGTATCGCTTTATACCAGTATTCCCCACGCAATAGCATCTAGGGCTCTTGAACATTATTTATTTCAATACAGCACGTATACCCCACAGCTCCAGTCTTTCTGTATAGACGTACTGGAGTATTTGATGACACACAACTATTTTCAGTTCGATGGAATGTATTTTTTACAATTGAAGGGAGTATCAATGGGGGCTAAGTTTTTGCCCTCATTGGCAAACCTTGTCATGGCCTGGTGGGAGGAATTTACCATCTTCTCAATTGACAATCCGTTCGCTGGTCATTTGCAATGGTATGGCAGATACTACGATGACCTTCTCATGATTTGAGGGGGCAATGTGTCTGCCATACCTGACTTCATCAGGTACCTCAATGACAATGGCTGCAATCTTAGATACACTCATCAAATAGAGACCCACACCATTTGTTTTCTAGATTTGGAGTTGTCGGCTGCAGCAGGGGGTCTGATTCAGTCAAAAACACATCGCAAAGACACCTCAGGAAATACCATTCTCCATGCAGAAAGTAGCCATCCTAAACACACCATCTCCTCCATCCCCGTGTGAGAGATGGTCAGAGCGAGGAGAAATTGCAGCCAAACTCATAATTTTCACATAAAACAAGCACAGATATGCAGGAGATTGCGGAATAGGGGCTACCACCAGTGGACGCTAGATAGAGCTAAAATTATAGTGGGATCCAAGACTAGAGAACAATTGCTTTTTAACAAAAATAATAGTACCAAAAACAATATAAAATTTATTAAGACCAGTGGCTCTGAGAAACCTACATTGATACTTGAATATAGCAATCAATTCACGGATATTAATAACATTGTGCATAGATACTTACCAATCCTCTATGAGGATGATAAACTAGAAAAAATATTGAAGGATGGATGTCGCATAGTATCACGCAGGGTGCCCACCCTAGGTAATACACTATCTCCCTCTCTGTTTACATCATCCAGAACCAAGACCAGCTGGTTACACCATAAGGGCTTTTACAGATATGGCTCACATCCGTGCAAAACATGTTCATTTGCTCAGCCCAACAAAGTCTATTATGACTCAAGTGCGGTTACCAGTTTTCCCATTAAAATTTATTTGAACTGTGTTACAGGAGAATATTGTTCCCATCCAGACACTCTTTATGACCACATAAAATATACCCGGGGGGGCGGAGCTTGACCGCGAGCAGAAAAGGTGGCTTGAGACAGAGCTCCTGCGGCAACCCGGCTAACCTGAGCTTATAGCAAGACAAGACACAGCAGAATGGTGCGGACCGGGAAAGATAAGAACAGGGAACACTCAGGCACCCCAAAACCGGGGAAAAACCAAGCAGACCTGGATAGGTTTTTAAAGAAAACGATGGAGTGCTCTCCAGCGCGAAAATCAAAGATGGCGCCGGATGCAGCATGCAGCCATGAGGCAACAGAAGACTCTGATGCCGGCAGCACAGGAGAGCAATCGGAGGCTGGGGGTGAGTCCACATATGTCCCTGTGCCTAGGGGATTCATAAAGCGGGTTCTCTTTAAAGCATTGGGCCCCATAGCACAAGACCTGGCCGAAATAAAAGCAGACCTGAGACATATTGGAGACAGGGTAGACATGCTAGAAACCGCACAAGCGGAGGTGGCCCGGTTTGGAGCAGCAGTACAGGAGACTTTATATGTCCAGCATGATCACATAAATATGGCTTTATTGCATGCGGAAGATCAGGAGAATCGCAGTCGCCGCAAAAATATCAGGATACGTGGCCTCCCAGAATCTATCTCACATGAGGCGCTTCCTACAGTAACACGGGAGATTTTTGCATCCATTTTGGGAGGAGAGCAGGGCCTATCCAAATTGAGCGTATTCACAGGGCACTGAGGGCCAAGCCACGCGCTCAGGATCCACCTAGAGATGTAATGTGTGGCCTGCTTAGCTATGTGGACACCGCTGCACTATTAAAACAAGCAAGGTCTTCCGACGGAGTCAGTTATGAGGGAACCTCTGTCCTTCTTTTTCAATATTTGGCTGCCTCAACACTCACTAAACGCCGCATATTAAAACCACTGCTGGATAAGCTACGATCTAACAACATCCCGTTTCGTTGGTTATACCCTTTTGGAGTGGCGATACACAAACAGGATAAGCATATCGTGATACGGAAACCTGAAGATCTACATGCGGCCTGGGACTTGCTTGGATTCCAGCCTATGGATATTCCCTCGTGGCTCCCGTTGGCATATCCGCCGAAGATACCGTCCCTGTCGGAAGCAGACCCCTGGACAAGGGTTTCTGGATTTCGATCATCGCCAGGGAAGAAAAATATCCATACTGCCCAAGGACGAGACCCTATCTGAAGTTGCTGGCATTTAATTATGTTTATGTATTTGCATAATTCTTTGCACTACTGTATGGCTCCATGTTAAGGGTTCCTGATATATATATTTCAGATTTAAATGGTGACAACGCCATTTTGGCACAGTTAACAACTAATCACAACTAGTGAACAGGTCCCCACTTTAATGGATATTAAGCCTTAAAATAAGCACTTGAAGTGTCTTGTCGGTTTTATACCAGATTTTGGAAAAAGCTGCTTAGGTGGGGCTTGGGTTGGGTGTCTTGAGGTCAATCTCATTAGTTCTAATATGACCCCCCAAATCTGTACTTATAGGGAGACCCCTCCTTATACTAGGGTGAAGCTACAGGTTGTTGTAGCTGATAGTGTTTCACTCTTACCTTGTGTTAGAAGTTTACTCCAATACGGAGTATGGTTAAAGAATGTTATATTATTGTTCTGTTCTTTTTGCTATGTCATGTGGTATGCACAGAGAAGGGAATGGTCACATGTCAAATATGGCGGAAATTAAGATTGTATCTCACAACGTGAGGCGTCTGAATGTTCCACAGAAGCGTAGTCAAGTTATTAGAATGTGGAAAAAACAGGCGGCACAAGTAGTCCTAATACAGGAGACGCACTTTAAAAGGTCAAAAATTCCTAACGTTCCCTCAAGAGATTTTAATTTATGGTTCCATTTACCCATATGAGTCTGCTGCTCGGGAGTTAGCATAGCTATACATAATAGTATTCCGTTTTCATTCCTAATGAAAAAGGAAGATGTAGAGGGCAGATATTTGTTTATAAAAGGGAAAATTGGTAACACAGTATATACCTTTGCTAACTTGTATGCCCCCAATGCTGGGCAGTCTTCCTGGCTCATTCGTATCTTGAACGCTCTGAGAGATTTTTCTGAGGGGATTTTAGTGGTGGGAGGAGATTTGAATATACCGCTCAACCCGATATTAGACACCACAACACACCTCATACAAAAAGCTGGCACAACTGAATAGGGTTCTACATTCACTACACTTAACGGATATCTGGAGATTATTACACCCTCTAGATAAGGATTACTCATATTTTTCACCTACCCACAATACGTATCACAGACTGGACTATATTTTCCTGTCACAGAAATACACATCATTGGTCCGATCGGCGGACATAGGACACATTTTACTATCAGACCATGCGCCAATTTCAGTGACTCTGAGTTTGATGGGCATCCCTAAGGGGAATTGGTGTTGGAAATTAAATGACACTCTCATTGCAGATAAGAGTAAAACCCAGATAGTAGAAAACCATCTATCTCAATACTTTCAACACAACACATCAGATTCTGTCTCTGATCCAATTGTATGGGAGGCTCACAAGTCT
This sequence comes from Rhinoderma darwinii, assembly GCF_050947455.1. Taxonomy (NCBI): domain Eukaryota; kingdom Metazoa; phylum Chordata; class Amphibia; order Anura; family Rhinodermatidae; genus Rhinoderma; species Rhinoderma darwinii. The sequence continues at coordinate 278,041,042 of NC_134687.1, read as the reverse complement.
GTGATGAGAGGGGAATTAATTTCACTGGGAACACATGTCAAGAAAAAGACAAATGCAGTATTAAATGACCCTTTTCTCCCAGATTGCTCTTTTGGAAAGAGTTCACAAGAAAACAGTAGCTATTTCCTCTCTGGAAGAATTAACTAGCCTCAGAGAAAAGGTAAAAGACGTACTTAATGCTAAATCTGCACATCTTCTTCAAATATCGAAATATAAGCAATATGCCCATGGGGACAGGGGGAACAAGATGATGACGGCATTAATCCGTAAACAACAAGCCAGAACTTTTATACCAGAGATTAAACAGGAGACGGGGGGAGTGGCTACAGACACTGCTCAAATAGCAGAGGCCTTTCAGGCCTTTTATCACAATCTATATAATTTACGGAATACATCTGGGACACCAACACCAGACCTTGACAGGGCTTCCCTGATTACTAGTTTTCGAGACACTATTGACCTTCCCACAATAGAGGGGGAAGACCTAGATATTCTGACAGATCCATTTACGGAAATGGAATTGGAAAAGATTTTGATGTCCATCCCTTCGGGGAAAAGTCCGGGTCCAGACGGGTTCACAGTGGGATACTATAAAAAATGTAAGACTACATTATTACCCCACTTCACCAAATTATGTAATTCCTTACTCAGGGGTGAACACTTTCCAAAACAAGCTCTTGAGGCTCACATCACAATCCTACCTAAAGAGGGGAAAGATCCCACATGTTGTGGCAGCTATAGACCCATTTCCCTCTTGAATGCGGACAAAAAGTGGTGGGCCAAGGCTTTAGTAGCCAGATTGGGTGCATTACTACCTAAACTTATAGGACAAGAACAAACTGGTTTTGTTCGAGAGCGACAAGGTAAAGACAACACATGTAGAGTATTAAGACTGATTGAATATGCCAAGCTACACAAAGTTCCCCTTGTCCTCATGGGTACAGACGCCGAAAAGGCTTTTGATAGGGTCGATTGGGAATATTTAGAAGCGACCCTACAGAAATTTGGGATCCCTCAACTGTTTATTCAAGCGATATTTTCCCTATATAAAGACCCCAGTGCTAGAATTAGGGTAAATGGGACTCTTTCCAAGCCTTTTAATATTAATAATGGCACACATCAGGGTTGTCCATTATCGCCGTCCTTGTTCATTATGGTCATGGAAACTCTGATTCAAAAAATAAGGCAGGACCCTCAAGTGCAAGGCCTTAAGGTCGGAACTTACACACATACCACAGCAGCATTCGCTGACGATTTGTTAATAATGACTTCGATTCCTCACCTTACGAACCTGTTCACAGACTTTGGGGAGGTTTCCAATTTCAAACTTAATTTTGGGAAGTCGGAGATATTAAATATTTCTACCCCGAATCCGGTCATCGATTTAATTAAAACTAACTCCCTATTTAAATGGCCTGACAGCACTCTGACATACCTGGGCATTCAGATCGCGAAAGATCCAACACAACTATATCAGTGTAACTACATACCTATGCTCGAGGCTATACAAAAGAAATTAAAAGAACTCAAAGTCCCTTTTCTGTCATGGATGGGAAGCAAGAATCTATTAAAAACCTTTATTGTACCCAAGCTTTTATATTTGATACAAGCACTACCGATATGGTTGCCTAGAAAGTTTTTTGATAGGGTTCGAAAGATGTTCTCCTCCTTTCTATGGAATAATGCTAGGCCACGCCTTAAATATAGGTTACTAATACAGAAACCGCGATTTGGGGGCTTGGGGGTACCAGACGTATTCACTTACTACAAAGCTAATCATTTAAATAGATGGCACTCTCTGATGAATACAACACAGTCCACTCTGTATGTGGAACTAGAGCGAGAATTACTTGAGTTACCAGACAGACTTTCGCTCTGGGGCCTGAGGTACTTCTCACCGAACTCTATTTGCTCTAGCACCCTAGTGAAGGGTACTATAAGGGTGTGGCAGGAGGTTAATGGGAGGGACCCTCTTTTATCGGAAAACACTCCGCTACTGCCTATGAGCCTTCTTCCTTACCTGGTTGATCAGAAGAGAATCCCAGTAAGCTCATTTTGGAAACACATGGATAATATAACAGTATCTCAATTTTTTGAATCGGAGTCTCGGGATTGGACAGCTCTTTTGCTTAGACTTACAGGTCTACTTCTTTCTGATTTTATTAAGAGGCAAGATTTTAAGGCAGTATGTGACAAGTACACAGCCCGTTTTGTCAGTTCTTTACATCTGTCCCCACTTGAAAAAGCATTACAGCAACCTACAACCCAAAAAGGTGCTTTAGCTAGATCATATGATAGGCTATTGTTGGGAGAAAAAGAAGATAAGCTGGAATTAATCGCTAAGTGGGAACAGGACCTCAGTACTACCTTTACGGTAGAGGAACAACAAATTATCTTGAAGCGCTCCCAGGGGTTTTCGCAGTGCATTAGAATTAGAGAAAACTCTTACAAATTTATCTCCCAGTGGTACAAAAGCCCAGTATGGTTACACATGATTAATCCAGATATACCAGAGACATGTTGGAGGTGCTCACTGAATAAGGGATCTTTACTGCATATATGGTGGGACTGTACCTTGATACAGGGATTTTGGAAAGCGGTTATCTCAGAAATTAATTGGATTTGTTTAACAACAATTCCTGTATCCCCACAAGTGATACTTCTATGGTTATCGTCGGATTCCTTTACACCCAAGAAACAAGATCTGGCGACTAACTTACTTACTGCTGCTAAGTTGTTGATTCCGATACTGTGGAAATCCACCAGGCCACCCACTATAGAAGATTGGATCAGGAAGGTACAAGAGATACGTAGGTTTGAGGAACTTTTACATTGGGAAAGACAAACGAGGCTGGGTTTTCTACATATCTGGTCACCATGGATGACCTATCTGGATAAACCCAGATCCTTCTAGAGAAGGTATTAAAGAGAGTCATTTCAGGTGAGACATTGACTACTCCAAGGGTATGTGGATTGTGATTGTTACATGTTTCACAAGATTCTTGAGAGGCTACATGGCATACCACGTGAATGGTTAAAGTTATGGTTAATTTATCTTGTTATGTTTATGTATTAAAAAATTTATTTCATAGTACATTCCTCATGGATAAATCTGATTAACATAAACAGTTGTATGAATGTACTTTATGCCTTATTGTAAAACCGAGATTGTGAAATGCATAATATCTGAAATATTATATGATTCTGTGACATTCTAAATAAAAACAGTTTGAAAACAAACAAATAAAATATACCCGGTAAATAGATATAGTATATACTGATATTATTTAGTGGTGTTCACCCTTTGAGGTGGCAGTATGCTCAGAAGCCATTTGGTCAGATTCTTATCTACTGCCTTATTAGCATTACAATGGACCTCAGTACAGGAAGGAGCCATTGTAAACTGGATGTAGAGACAGCCGAGAATACTGGGATTAGGTTTACCTTTACTGTACAGATGCACATTGGAAGGTATATGGGTGGTCATAAGGCGGAGTCAATGGAATGGGTGGGTTTAGCTCAGGGCTGGCTCTTTCCTGCCAGCCCTGGACAATCAGCACTTAACATCAGGAGCAAGCTAAGTTATATTATATGTGTGCTTTCTGTGTATGTATATAAGTATAATTATATTGCAGCAGACTTTATATGTGTACATAGAGATATTCTAGGAATCTTATGTGGATTATAGATGAGTAGATATATATATGCTCTTTAAGCATGAGTCTTTATATGTACATGTACTAATGGTCAGGCGCTGTATGTGGCTTTGGTTATAGTTGTAGTACCAAGAGACCGTATAAGGTTTGTACCTGGATTTATATTATATATACACATACACATTACTAGTCACATGTGCAAAGTGTCCAGGGAAGGTAGGAACAGAGGCTGCTGTGTGTGGTTGTGGTGTCTATGTAATGTATTATATCTTGATGTAGTGTATATTGGTTTGTCATGTCTATGTTATGAGTAAAGTATTTTTATATATTTAAGTATCTGCGAGGGTTGTATGTTACCCCTGTGGTGTGTGAAGGACTGGAGTGTGTGCACATTGTGAACAATACAAAGTAAGCGGACTATATAGGAAACAGAGGTAACGGACTAGGAACGGAGAAAAGGGAGATAATACAGATAGTCAATTGCCCCCTTTAACAAACTGTAATAGTGAATATGTTACATACATTAGCGAGTGCACAGAATGTAAACTGAAGTATGTAGGTTGTACAACAAGGAAGTTCAAAATTCGAATCCTGGAGCACCTAGGATTTGTAAGGAATCCCAACACCCCTGGCATCTCCAATGCTGCTAGGCACTTCATTACATACCATAATCGGTCAGTTTATACATTTAAACCATATGCCATCGAGAGAGTAATAGGTTCTATACGAGGTGGTAATATGAAGCAGACACTACTGGACAGAGAAACTTTCTGGATATGCAGCCTCAAAACCAGATTCCCCATGGGGCTTAATCTCAAGAGGGAACTTATGTTCCACTACTAAGTGATCAAAAATTAGGTTTAAGCTATTTGATATATATATCATTTTTCTATACCTGATTCATAGTTCCAATATATTACTCCCCACCGTTTTAATATATTATTCTTCATCATGTTTTATTTTATTTCCTCTGAGTCCAGTGGTGTCTACTTTATGCCCATAACGCTGGGTTTTATTGCATTCATATTATGTTTTCTCTGATTAAAATGTAAGCTGATATACTACAATTAGAGATGAGCGAACTTTTCAAAAGTTCGGTTCGGCTAGTTCGCCGAATTTCATAAAAAAGTTCGATTCGGACCGAACTAGTTCGGACCGATCCTGTCACTTCCGTGCGCCGAGCATGCTACTGTCCAGGGTGCTGATAGAGTTAATGGGCTGCACTAACTCTTTCAGCAACCTTGACAGTACATGCTCGGCGCGCGGAAAATACAATTTAAATGTAATAAAAAAATAAAAATTATAAGTTCGTACTTACTTTCCTCATGTCCGGCCTCCAGCGATGACGTGTCATCCCTTTCGCCGCTGCAGCCAATCACAGGCTGTAGTGGCGGTCACGCACATCAGGATGACGCTTCATCCCACGTGACCGCCTCTGCAGCCAATCACAGGCTGCAGCGGCGACATGGATGAAACGTCATCGCTGGAGGCCGGACAGGAGGAAAGTAAGTATGAACGTATTATTATTTTTTTTTGGCATGTATGTATGTCGTCATGTATGTATGTATGTATGTATGTATGTTGTCATGTATGTATGTATATATGTGCATGTATGTATATATGTGTATGTGTGTATGTATATTTGCATGTATATATTTGCATGTATGTATGTTTGCATGTATGTATGTTTGCATGTTTGCATGAATGTATGTTGTCATGTATGTATGTATGTATATATGTGCATGTATGTTTGCATGTATGTATATATGTGCATGTTTGTATGTATATTTGCATGTATATATTTGCATGTATGTATGTATGTATGTTTGCATGTGTGTATGTTTGCATGTATGCATGTATGTATATATGTGCATGTATATATTTGCATGTATGTATGTTTGCATGAATGTATGTTTGTATGTATGTTTGCATTTTATGTATGTTTGCATGTATGTATGTATATATGTGCATGCATGTTTGCATGTATGTATATGTGCATGTTTGTATGTATATTTGCATGTATATATTTGCATGTATGTATGTATGTTTGCATGAATGTATATTTGCATGTATGTATGTATGTTGTCATGTATGTATATATGTGCATGTATGTTGGCATGTATGTATATATGTCCATGTTTGTATGTATATTTGCATGTATGTATGTATGTATGTTGTCATGTATGTTTGCATGTTTTTATTTTTGCATGTATGTTTGCATGTATGTTTATATATATGTGCATGTATGTAATTATGTTTGCATGTATTTATGTTTGCATGTATATTTGTGCATGCTTGTATATATGTATGTATGTATCTTTGCATGTTTGTATGTTTTCATGTGTGTGTATGCATGTATGTATGATAGTTTGCATGTATGTATGTATATATGTGCATGCTTGTATATATGTATATATGTATGTATGTTTGCATGTATGTTTGTTTGTATATATGTCTGTATGGCCATGTATGATACTGTCTGCTGGCGCCCTGTATCTAAGTCAACTTCGCGGCAGGCTTCTATACATGGTATAACAGTCAGTATCACACATTAAACTGAATCTAAGCCTACGACATGTTTTATTTAATTATTTTTATTTTTTTTACAGGTTTGGTGTTTGGACTACGTCGGTTTCGAGGACTACTTCGATGACGTTTTTTTTTCTACAATAAAATGGTTAATGAGGGTTGTGTTGGGGGTGATTTATTTCAATAAAATATTTTATCTATATCTTTGTCTTTTCAAATTTTATTACTACCACTTTAGTAATGGCCGCTGTCTGAGTGACAACATGCATTACTAAGGCGAGGCTTAGTGTTAGCCGGTGCAGAGGCTAACACTAACCACCATTATTTCCCCGGTACCCACCACCACCAGGGGTGCCGGGAAGAGCCAGGTACGATCCAGTACCCGACCATCTGTTGTGATGGTCGGGCTCTGGGGCGGCCGCAAGCTGGTATTATGAGGCTGGGAAGGGCCAAAAACAGTGGACCTTCCCACCCTTGTAATGCTAGGCTGCTGCTGCTGTGTTGTATCTGGCTGGTTATAAAAGTGGGGGGGACCCCACGTCATTTTTTTTAATTTTTTTTTTTTTTTAAAAAGACATGGGGTTCCACCCAATTTATCATAACCAGCCACATACAACAGTGTTATTAGCCTGGGAATGGACAAAACCAGTGGCCCTTCCCACCCATGTAATGCCAGACTGCTGCGGCCTTGTATATGGCTGGTTATTAAAAATGTGGGGGACCCAACGTCTATTGTTAAATTTAAAAAAAAACGACGTGGGGTCCCCCCCCATTTTTATAACCAGCCCGATACAACACAGCAGCAGCAGCCTAGCATTACAAGGGTGGGAAGGTCCACTGTTTTTGGCCCTTCCCAGCCTCATAATACCAGCCTACGGCCGCCCCAGTACCCGACCATCACAACAGATGGTCGGGTACTGGATCGTACCAAGCTCTTCCCGGCACCCCTGGTGGTGGTGGGTACCGGGGTAATAATGGGTGGTTAATGCTAGCCTCTGCACCGGCTAACACTAAGTACCACCTTAATAATGGACGCTGTCAATCAGCCAACTGCCATTATCTAGGCACTAATAAAGTTTAAAAAAAACCACAAAGACAATTCTTTTTTATTGAAATAAGAAATCCCCAACAAAACCCTCGTTAACCATTTTATAAAAATTTGAAAAAACGTAGATCTACGCAGTAGTCCAACGAATCGAAGATGTAGTCCAATCGGTACATCAAAATCTGCAACAACATAAAAAAACAGTTATCAATGTGAACAATAACAATACTTCTACTCACCTACACACATATATACACGCACAAACACAAACAACCATACACAAACACACACATATACACAAACACACATAAACAAACACACCCATATATACACAAACACACACACATAAACACACACCCATATACACAAACACACACATATACAAAAACACACACACACACAAACATCTACACACAAACATATATACAAATACACCCATATATACACACACATATACACAAACACACCCATATATACACAAACACACACATAAACACACACCCATATACACAAACACACACATATACAAAAACACACACACACAAACACACACATATACAAAAACACACACACACAAACATCTACACACACACATATACACAAACACACCCATATATACACAAACACACACATAAACACACACCCATATGCACAAACACACACATATACAAAAACACACACACACAAACATCTACACACAAACATATACACATACACCCATATATACACACACATATACACAAACATATACACAAACACATATACACAAACACACCCATATATACACAAACACACATATACACAAACACACATATAAAAACAAAAACAGACAAAGACACATACCCAAACACACACAATGTTTCTTTTAAATGCTGCTGGGGAACCCGCTCGATCGACTATATAAGGCTGCGCTATAGTGCAGCATTTAAAAGAAACATGGTCCTGACCTGTCCATAGAGTTTAAGGCAGCACAGAGTATTTCAGGAGATGAGCGTTCAGATTCAGTGCTGCTGTGAACTCTGCTCTTACCATTACGTAGCTCTCAGTCTGTTACCTCTCCTCCACTCCTGTCCTCAAGATCACCTTCACATGATTGGCAAGTCACCACGTAATGGTAAGAGCAGAGTTCACAGCATCACAGAGTATTTCAGGAGATGAGCGTGCGGATCTTGTGCGGAGTGGTGACTTGCCAATCATGTGAAGGTGTTATTGAGGACAGGAGTGGAGGAGAGGTAACAGACTGAGCTACATAATGGTAAGAGCAGAGTTCACAACAGCACAGAATCTGTACGCTCCTCTCCTGAAATATTCTGTGCTGCTGTGAACTCTGCTCTTACCATTACGTAGCTCTCAGTCTGTTACCTCTCCTCCACTCCTGTCCTCAAGACAAACATCCCCGTAATTTCAGCCGTAACGGCATGTGCAGGCGCTTGAACGCCGCGTCCATTACGGACGTAATTGGCGCTGCTATTCATTGGAGTCAATGAATAACGGCTCCAATTACGGCCAAAGAAGTGACAGGTCACTTCTTTGACGCGGGCGTCTATTTACGCGCCGTCATTTGACAGCGGCGCGTAAATATACGCCTCGTGTGAACAGACAAACGTCTGGCCATTGCTTTCAATGGGCAGATGTTTGTCAGCGCTATCGAGGCGCTATTTTTGGGCGTAATTCGGGGCAAAAACGCGTTTTTGCCCCGAATTACGTCCGAAAATAGCGCCTCGATAGCGCTGACAAACATCTGCCCATTGAAAGCAATGGCCAGACGTTTGTCTGTTCACACGAGGCGTAACTTACGCGCCGCTGTCAAATGACAGCGCGTAAATAGACGCCCGCATCAAAGAAGTGACCTGTCACTTCTTTGGCCGTAATTGGAGCCGTTATTCATTGACTCCAATGAATAGCAGCGCCAATTACGTCCGTAATGGACGCGGCGTTCAAGCGCCTGAACATGCTGTAACGGCTGAAATTACGGGGATGTTTTCAGGCGGAAACATCCCCGTAATTTCAGCCGTAACGGACGCTGTCGTGTGAACATACCCTTATAATGACAGCACGGCTCGTAAAAGCGGCCGGCTGCCTGTGGCCGGCCGTGCTCGTAATTACGAGCCGTAATTACGAGCACGGCCCGTAAAATAAAAAAATAGAACATGTTCTATCTTTTTAACGGCACGGGCACCTTCCCGTGAGAAAACGGGAAGGTACTCGTGGCTAACAGAAGTCTATGGGCCCGCTGTTTCGGGTCGTAATTACGACCCTTAATAACGGGTGTTTTTGCGGTCGTGTGCATGAGGCCCCGTAATGACGGGTGGCTACATGTGTGCACCCATCATTACGGCAGCGTTGCTAGGCGACGTCAGTAAATAGTCACTCTTCGGGGTGCTGAAAGAGTTAACTGATCGTCAGTAACTGTTTCAGCACCCTGGACAGTGACTACCGATCACAATATAGAGTACCTGTAAAAAGAAAAAAAGGACGTTCATACTTACCGGGAACTCCCTGCTTCCTCCAGTCCGGTCTCCTGGCCGTTGCCTTGGTGACACGTCCCTCGCGACATCCGGCCCGACATTCCTTGATGACGATGCAGCCCATGTGAGCGCTGCAGCCAATCACGGGCTGCAGAGGCCTCTGCAGCCAATCACAGGCTGCAGAGGCCTCTGCAGCCAATCACAGGCTGCCGCGTCAGAAAAGAAGGTCGGACTGGAGGAAGAAGAGGGACTCGTCCGCAAGACAACGACCAGGTACGTATGAAATGCTTTTTATTTTATTTTTAATCAGCAGCCTCTTTTCTCTATCAGTGATTGATAGAGATAAGTGGCTGCCGATTTGTATAATATTTTTGACCGGGTTCGGTCAAAACGGGTTCGGCCGAAACCAGTGAAGTTCGAATTCGCTGCGGACCGAACTTTTCCGGAAGTTCGGACCGAAACCGGGTTCGGTTGTCCCGGTTCGTCATCTCTAACTACAATAATAGTCAAGTTATGTCTGTACTGTATGTAATACAACGTTCAACTTTTTGACAAGGACAACAAAGTGCATTCATATATCTCAATATTTTGCTGCATTATACTTCTCTAGGATTTTCCTATCAGCTTAAATATACTGTTTGTAAAGTATAAATATTCATTAGTGAAGGGCGAAGTTGCCACATGTCATTTAATTATAACATTCAATATTTTACATCTAACATCTCCTCTAGAAAACATTATGTCACGATGCGGGTTGTGGACCCACTGGGCCGTACCGCGTAGAGGGATGGCAGCTTGCCAAACAGGTAAGTAAAGAGTTCAATAGTTCAGTAAGGATACCTGAGGCAATCGTAGACAGTAGCGAGGCAGGCACCTCCTGGACCAAGTGGCAGGAAGATGTCAGATGAGGCGTAGCAAATCATGCGTAGACTGTAGCACCGCGCGGCAACAGCACAGCATGGCACGGAAACAGGATACGGGATACAGGAACAAGGTACACTGGGAAACTGGAAGACCATTAGCACGACAAACTATGGGTAACAAACAACGCTCTGGCAAAGAGCAAGAGGGCAGAACCCTTTTTACAGCCCAGGGCATCCTGGGCTAGATTTAAGACTTCCTACAAAATGCGCGCACTGGCCCTTTAAGACCGTGAACGTGCGGGCGCGCGTGCCCTTCGGAGACAGTCTCGAAGTCCGGAAGTGAGTGCCGGTGCCTCACAGGAGGATAACGCTGCACAGAGGTAAGATGTCCATGGCCACGGCCGTCGAGGTTTAAGGCAGAACGACGGACCGTGGCCATAGACGTTACAGTATCCCCCCTCTTACGCCCCCTCTTCTAGGGACCAGAACGGGAGAGAAACTTCCTCATGAGGACAGGAGCATCGATGTTCTCCTCTGGCTCCCAAGACCTCTCTTCTGGGCGGAACCCCCTCCAATCCACTAAATATGCTGAAGTGCAGGAAAAAAGGTTTGTTTAATGATAATAAGGCTATGCGTTTCAATGCCGCATCGGCATCTTTATCAGTTTAAACAAACCTTTTTATTACTCTTACGTGACTCATTATAGCTCATGTATTGAAGCATTAAACTAAGTGCAGCAGCGCTCTTGGAGACTCTTTTTTCCTGCACCTCAGCATACTATTTGCAGTCTTCCTTTTGGATCACCGGCGTTGAGACCTGGCAGCATCAGCACATATATCTCTAATTGCCCGTTATCACCCTGCACCAGGTTAGTAGTATCTTTATCATTTTACTACTTTTCACCTGGGTAACCTGCACCATGTGGCGCCGTGTTTTTTGTTCCTCCATACAATCCACTAAATAAAATGTCCTTCCTCCCACCTTCTTGGTAGCCAGAATCTCCTTTACTTCGAAAGTCCCCGATGAGCCACCAGGGGCCACTGAGGAACTAGGAGTCCTGGAGTGGCGGTTCAGGACCACGGGTTTCAGCAGGGACATGTGGAAGGAGTTAGGAATCCTGAGGGTAGGGGGAAGCCGCAGCTTGTAGGATACTGGGTTGATCTGTAGCAGCATTTCGAAGGGTCTGAGGAACCTAGGAGCAAATTTGCATGACGGCACCTTCAGCCAGATATTCCTAGAAGACAGCCAGACCTTAGTCCCTGGAAAGAACTGCGGAGGCGCCCGTCTTCTTGTATCTGCCTTTCTCTTCATGCGGTCCACCGCCAACAGGATAGAGGATCGGGTCTGTTGCCAAATCTGTAGAAAGTCCCTGAAGGTCGAGTCAGCTGCAGGAACCTGGGACATAGTAGAAACAGGAAGAGGTATACGAGGATGCTGACCGTAGACGATGAAGAATGGACTGGAAGTGGTCGACTCACTGGTGTGGTTGTTATAAGAGAACATGGGGTTAACTGCACCCAATCATCATGGCGCCTGGAAACAAAGTGACGTAGATAGTTCTCCATAATCTGGTTAACTCTCTCTACTTGCCCATTGTACTGGGGATCATAGGCCGTAGAGAAGTCCAATTTTACACCTTAGAGGCCGCAGAGTGCTCTCCAAATCTTCAAGGTGAACTGGACCCCTTGGTCCGAGACAATATGCAGGGGCAAGCCGTGCAGACGGAAGATGTGTTGTATGAAGAGGTCAGCCAATCGCATAGCAGATGGCAGGCCGGTCAAGGGAATGAAGTGAGCCATCTTGGAAAATCGATCCACCACCACCCAGATCACACTGCAACTCGCAGAAGAAGGAAGATCTGTGACAAAGTCCATAGCGACATGTTGTCAGGGGGCAACGGGCACAGGCAGTGGTTGGAGCAGGCCAGCAGGTCTGGATTGAGCAACTTTATTTGCTGCGCATACCGTGCATGAGGAGACAAAGTCCATAACGTCTATGGGTAGCGTGGGCCACCAGAACTGACGGGTGATTAGATCTTGGGTTTTACGAGCACCCGCGTGACCTGCCAGCTTAGATCTGTGACCCCAGCGAAAAATTCTTCCTCGGTCAGCCAGACGTACAAAAGTCCTTCCCGAAGGAATTTCTCTAACTTGCAGGGGATTCACAGAGAAGATGCAGGATGGGTCAATAATATTCTGTGGAGATTCCATGGCGTCCTCAGTTTCAACAGATCTAGACAAGGCGTCGGCCCTCACATTCTTGTCGGCAGTGGAGTTCGAACGGGAACCGAGCAAAGAACAACGACCCCCTGGCTTGACGAGGATTCAACCGCTGGGCCGTCTGTAGGTAGGTCAAATTCTTGTGATCTGTGAAGATCAGTATAGGATGAACCGTGCCCTCCAGTAGATGTCTCCACTCCTGCAGAGCCAGCTTTATGGCCAGTAACTCCCGATCCCCAATCGAGTAGTTGCACTCTGCGGAAGAAAACAGCTTAGAATACAGTAGTAGCCACATACCACAGCCTTGCCTTTCGATCCTCTCTGGAGCAACAGTGCACCAGCACCAACCGAGGAAGCGTCCACCTCTAACGAAAACTGTAGGGATACATCAGGATGATACAAAATAGAGGCAGACGTGAAGGCTTTTTTTTTAAGGATTCAAATGCGGCTTCAGACTCCGGAGTCCACATTTTGGCATTCATACCCTTCTTAGTGAGGGTGGAGATAGGAGCAGTCAAAGATGAGAAGTTGGGGATGTACAGCCGGTAGAAGTTGGCGAATCCTAGGAAGCATTGTATGGCCCTTAAGCCTTGGAGGCGTGGCCACTCTAGGACAGCCTTTAACTTCTGGGAGTCCATCTTGAGGCCATGATCGAAGATAATATAGCCCAGGAAGGATAGAGACTTCTTCTCAAATACACACTTCTCCAGCTTGGCATAAAGGCGATTCTCTCTTAGGCGGAGCAACACCTGGCGGACATGACTTTGATGAGTTACTGGATCTGGGCAAAAAAATCTAAATGTCATCGAGATACACCAAAACAAAAACATAAAAGAGATCACGAAAAATGTCATTAACAAATTCTTGAAATACTGCGGGGCGTAAAACAGGCCGAAGGGCATAACTAATTATTCGTAGTGCCCATCAGGAATATTAAAGGCAGTCTTCCATTCGTCACCTCGACGAATCCAGATCAGATTGTAGGCCCCCCGCAGGTCCAGTTTAGAAAAAATATTCGCCCCCCCCATATGCGATCAAACAGTTCAGAAATCAAAGGCAGAGGGTGCCTGTTCTTCACCGTGATCTGGTTTAGGCCTCGGTAGTCAATGCAAGGTCGTAGCGATCCATCTTTTTTCTTAACAAAGAAGAACCCCGCTCCGGCCGGGGATGAGGATTTACGAATGAAACCCCTCTCCAGATTCTCCTTAATGTAGGCCGACATGGTCTCTGGCAAGGAGAGAGGGTACACTCTACCATGAGGAGGAGACGATTCAGGAACCAGGTCGATCAGACAGTCATATTCCCGGTGTGGCGGCAAGGTCTCAGCCTCCTTTTTGTTGAAGACATCGGAGAACATGGAGAATCAAGAAGGCAACCCTGTCAAAGGCTGAAGAGGGGCAGGCTGTGGCGACTGGATATGGCCCAGACAGCGGTCAAGACACTTCGGGCCCCACTGGAGGACCTCTCCAGAGTTCCAATCCAGGACGGGGGCGTGCAGACGGAGCCAAGGCAACCTCAGCAGCACGGGGTTGACGGCCGTCAACAGGATGAACAGGGAGATGAGTTCAGCATGAAGGGCTCCCACTTGGAGTCTCAATGGCTTGGTTACGGACACAACTGGGTCAGGCAATGGCAGTCCATCCACCGAGGCAACGATCAACGGCCTTTCAAGCGGGATAGTAGGCAACTGAAGGAGATCCACAAGGTCCTGACAGATGAAGTTGGCTGCAGAACCGGAGTCCAGATAGGCAGAGTCCGGATGGGACCTCTCGCCAGCAATGATGGTTACGGGAAATAATAGTTTGGAAGAGAGTTCTTTATTCAATGTGTTGACGCCCAGGGTTGTCTCTCCAACCAAACCTAGGCGCTGGGGTTTTTTGGCTTGTGAGGACACAGACGCACAACATGGCAAGTGAGGCCGCAATATAAGTAAAGTCCAGAGGTGCCCCTGTGCGGTTTCTTGGATCAATAATTTTAGTCGGTCTACTTGCATCGGGACCTCGGGGCAAAGCAATAGAAGCAGGCAAGAGGGGTTGCTGAAAATTGTGCGCCAGTCTAGGGCACCGACGCTCCTGACGAACCTCGTGAGATCTCTCCCTCAGCCTTATGTCTACCAGAGTAGCAAGCAGAATCAAGTCATCCAAGGCAGGAGGCAGGTCTCGAGCGCCCAGTTCATCCTTGATCTCGGACGACTGGCCATGCCAATAGGATGCCACCAAGGCCTCATTATTCCAGGATTGCTCTCCTGCCAGAGTCCGGAACTGGATCGTGTACTCACCCACGGAGGTGTCCTCATGGCAAAGGTTGAAGATGGCAGTGGCTGCCGATGACTCGCCCAGGCTCCTCAAAAACAGTTCGGAATATTCGCACGAACCCCTGGAAATCTTGGGTCTCGGGTCACTGACTTTCCCAGATAGGATTAGCCCATGCCAGGGCCTTGCCAGTCAGGAGGGATATGATAAATGCGATCTTGGCTCCGTCCGACGGAAATGCTCGAGAGTGCAGGGTAAAATGAATGTGGCATTGGTTCAGAAACCCCTGACAAGCACTGGCGTCTCCATCGAACCGAGAGGTCAATGGCAGCAAGAACCGAGGATCCGGACAGGAACTGCCAGGAGGATCGGCTTGAAGGACTTGCATAGAGGCAGGAAGAGAAGCAACTAGCGTTCCCAGCTGCTGCTCCAAAGTGTCCACTGCCACAAGGAGCTGATTCTGCCTAGCTCGGAGATCCAGCAGGTCCGCCTGCATGGCTTGGGAGGGTGCCAAGCCTTTGAATTGACCAGTGGAGTCCAGGGCCAGAGCGTACTGTAACGATGCGTGGTGTGGACCTACTGGGTCATACCGCGTAGCGGGATGGCAGCTGGCCAAACAGGTAAGTACAGAGTTCAATACACCGTGTTCCAAATTATTATGCAATGTTATTTTTCTTTGATTTTCCTAAATAGTCGATGCAAATGACAGTCAGTATAATCTTCAAGTCATCAACCGTTGGAGTATAATATAAATTTTATTGAACAAATCTCCTAATGATAACAGATTTTTTTTTAGGAGTAAAAAACTCAAAATGCACTGTTTCAAATTATTATGCACAACAGAGATCAAAACATTTTAAAGGTTGTAAAGAGAACTAAAATGGTAATTTGTTGAATTTGCAGCATCAGGTGGTCATATTTACAGAAATCAAAAGCTCTTTCAATCAAAAAAAACTTAACAGGCCAAGTTACATGTTAACATAGGACCCCTTCTTTGATATTACCTTCACAATTCTTGCATCCATTGAATTTGTGAGTATTTGGACAGTTTCTGCTTGAATATCTTTGTAGGATGTCAGAATAACCTCCCAGTGCTTCTGTTTTGATGTGAACTGCCTCCCACCCTCATAGATATTTTGCTTGAGGATGCTCCAAAGGTTCTCAATAGGGTTGAGGTCAGGGGAACATGGGGGCCACACCATGAGTTTCTCTCCTTTTATGCCCATAGCAGCCAATGACACAGAGGTATTCTTTTGCAGCATAAGATGGTGCATTGTCATGCATGAAGATAATTTTGCTACGGAAGGCACGGTTTTTCTTTTTGTACCACGGATGAAAGTGGTCAGTCATAAACACTACGGACTTTGCAGAGGTAATTTTCACACCGTCAGGGACCCTAAAGGGGCCTACCAGCTCTCTCCCTATGATTCCAGCCCAAAAAATGACTCCGCCACCTCCTTGCTGACGTCGCAGCCTTGATTGGACATGGTGGCCATTCCCCAACCATCCACTACTCCATCCATCTGGACCATCCAGGGTTGCACGGCACACCTTAGTAAACAACACGGTTTGAAAATTAGTCTTCATGTATTTCTGAGCCCACTGCAACCGTTTCTGCTTGTGAGCATTGTTTAGGGGTGGCCGAATAATAGCTTTATGCAGACTTGCCAACCTCTGGAGGATCCTACACCTTGAGGTTCGCGGGACTCCAGAAGCACCAGCGGCTTCAAATACCTGTTTGCTGCTTTGCAATGGCATTTTAGCAGCTGCTCTCCTAATCCTATTAATTTGTCTGGCAGAAACCTTCCTCATTATGCCTTTATCTGAACGAACCCGTCTGTGCTCTGAATCAGCCACAAATCTTTTCACAGTACGATGATCACGCTTAAGTTTTCTTGAAATATCCAATGTTTTCATACCTTGTCCAAGGTGTTGCACTATTTCACGCTTTTCGGCAGCAGAGAGATCCTTTTTCTTTCCCATATTGCTTGAAACCTGTGGCCTGCTTAATAATGTGGAACGTCCTTCTTAAGTAGTTTTCCTTTGATTGGGCACACCTGGCAAACTGATCACAGGTGTCTGAAATTGATTACAATGATCCAAAGAGCCCTAAGACACAATACCATCCATGAATTTAATTGAAATACTAATAATTAAATGTTTATGACACTTAAATCCAATGTGCATAATAATTTGGAACGCGGTGTAGTTCAGCGAGGATACCTGAGGTAATCGTAGACAATAGCGAGGCAGGCACGTATTGGACCAGGCGGCAGGAAGACGTCAGGTGAGGCGTAGCAAATCAAGCGTAGACTGTAGCACAGCACGGCAACAGCACAGCACGGCACTAAAACTGGGTAGCACGGAAACAGGATAAAGGAACAAGGTACCCTGGGAAACTGGAAGACACTGGGAGACCATTAGCACGACAAACTATGGGTAACAAACAATGCTCTGGCAAAGAGCAAGAGGGCAGAGCCCTTTTTATAGCCCAGGGCATCCTGGGCTAGATTGCAGACTTCCTGCAAAATGCACGCACTGGCCCTTTAAGGCCGTGCACGCGCGGGCTCACGCACCCTCCGGAGACAGTCTCGAAGTCCGGAAGTGAGTGCCGGCGCCTCACAGGAGGACGACGCTGCACAGAGGAAAGATGTCCATGGCCACGGCCGTCAAGGTTTAAGGCAGAACGAAGGACCGTGGCCATAGACGTTATAATGCAACTGGTTACATCAATCGCTAAATCACTTCCTAGAATAGCCTAGATAGCAACATATATATATTTTTTCACATACATTTTTTCTCTTTTTGTCATAGCCGGGCATTAATAGTTCTGAAATACCCCGCTAGGTTGTCCTTACAAACAGTCCATTATGTGCTATACATTAGCTGTACATCAGAACCTCCAAATATTTAGTTATACCAATAGGGTGCTGCCTTATGTTATATTTACAGATGTTGGGAATAGCAGTATGGCTTCTCAAGTAATCATTTTGACATATATATTTGTGAATATTTTAACCTGTTTGACAGGGGAGATCACATATGTTCTCTACAACAGATATTTTAACATTATTTTAAATAGTTCTTCATTGATTTTTCTTTATTGTTAATTCCAATGTATTTTGTGTACAAACTCATTCACACCCTGAATATTTCTCCTTTTTATATCTGGTATTCTCAGATCTGTCATCTGAATTTAGTAAGTCTATAACATAAACAAACATATCAAGTATATCTTCTATTACTATAAACTAATAAGGGCAGTTCATTTCCCTGAATTAAATAGCTCCCTCATGTATTGAGTGATAAAACACATATATATAAACAATTAATCACGTAAACAATATATATTACCAAATAGAGGGATTACATACTTGATACACACGGTGTCTCTTGTTTCCGGGAGACACAGCTGATGAATAGATTCCATCCAAAATACACAGACTGGATATAAGGGCCAGGAGTGGATACTGATTTGTACACATGCTATGATTAAGGACACAGGACATGTCAGAAACGCGTAGGCGAATTAACTAAAGGCGATTTTCAAACTTCCTCCCTTATTTCTCCATGGAGATTTGATAGCTCCCTGCTCGGTTTACTTATCCTGATGCAGCACCGTTAAACGACTATTGCATCAGAATAAAGCCCACTAATGACCGCCGTGAAAAGGCTAATCGGCTGTCATTAAGTGGTTAAGATGCTATAGAAGTAAAACTTGTTCCCCAATCCGCTGAGCATTCAAAAGCATTTTTTATAGTTCTTGTTGGGAAAAGGGGCATAGAAGAATGGATATTTCAAACAATGGAAAACTGATGGCAAATAGTTTGAATCTTGTATCTGTGCACCAACAGGTAGTTTTCTTTGAGGATCGTAAGGTAAAACAATATGAGCCTGGTTTTACCATTATAAAGCAAAAAGTGTTCACCAATGGAGTAGATTACATTTGAACTATTACTGATAATTGTTAAAAAGGGTAGATTTCTAAGATACGTTTTTTGTTAGAAATAGGGCCACTGATGTCTCTGTCTGGGTATTGCAGCTCAGCAACATTTAAATAAATGAGCCTGAGCCGCAATACCAGAAGTGGCCAGCTTCAGACTAGTCAGTTTTTGGAAAACCCCTTTACCTCAGTCTTCTGCAAGCAGTCCGAATGCAAGGCTGTGATCACATCAGACTTCAGGCTAATGGCCACAAACTTGGAGCTACGGAAACATTGTAGCTCACTGCTAAGTGGTTTCCGTAACTCCCATTTATTGCACATTTTTAACAATTACAACAGTCCAGAAATAGGACCCCCCACGAACGGTCAACCATACACCATAAAGGAAAATGAACGTATACATTTGTCATACAGAAAAATCGCCACGCAGGGCAGGAACATGTGTTTTACTTCCGCTAGCAGATATAATCTACATGCCATACACACATCCGTAGCAGAGGATATCATAACCCACTCTCCACCCAAGTAAGTATTACCCCATTGACACAGACCCAAATCAAATATTCAAGAATTGATTTACCTCCAAATCCCAACAGCCCCACCCCCAAGCAGTCCGGAACTTGCCAACCCATCAGTATGTAACCATGGCAACCAGTGCTTGCCAAACCTGGCAGGTGCTCCTCTTAACCCCTTAAGGACGCAGCCTAGTTTGGGCCTTAAGGCTCAGAGCCCATTTTTCAAATCTGACATATTTCACTTTATGTGGTAAAAACGTCGGAATGCTTAAACCTATCCAAGCGATTCTGAGATTGTTTTCTCGTGACACTTTGGGCTTCATGTTCGTGGTAAAATTTGGTCGATATATTCAGTCTTTATTTGTGAAAAATTGCTAAATTTAGAGAAAATTTACAAAAAATAGCATTTTTTAGAATTTAAATGCATCTGCTTGAAAAACAGACGGTTATACCACCCAAAATAGTTACTAGTTCACATTTCCCATATGTCTACTTTAGATTGGCATCGTTTTTTGAACATTATTTTATTTTTCTTGGACGTTACAAGGCTTAGAACATAAACAGCAATTTCTCATATTCTTAAGAAAATTTCAAGCCTTTTTTTGAAGGTACCAGTTCAGTTCTGAAGTGGATTTGAGGGGCCTATGTATTAGAAACCCCCATAAAACCACCCATTTTAAAAACTAGACCCCTCAAAGTATTCAAAACAGCATATAGAAAGTTTTTTAACCCTTCAGGCATTTCACAGGAATTAAAGCAAAGTGGAAATGAAATTTGCAAATTTAATTTTTTCTGCTGAATTTCAATTTTATTCCATTTTTTTCTGTAACAGAGAAGGTTTTACCAGAGAAATACTACTAACTATGTATTGTCCAGATTCATGCAGTTTTTAGAAATGTCCCACATGTGGCTCTAGTGCGCTCGTGGAATAAAACACAAGCCCTAGAAGCAAAGAAGCACCTAGTGCATTTTGAGGCCTCTTTTTTATTAGAATATATTTTAGGCAGCATGCCAGGTTTGAAGAGGTGTTGAGGTATCAAAACAATGGAAACCCACCAGAAGTGACCCCATTTTGGAAACTGCACCCCTCAAGGAATTCATTTATGGTTTTTGTTACCATTTTGACCACACAGTTTTTTCACAGCACCTATTTGAATTGGGCTGTGAAATGAAAAAAATGATATTTTTTTAAATAAGATGTCATTTTTGATCAAAATGTCTTATTTTCACAAGGAACAACATAACCCATTTTGTTGCCCAATTTGTCCTTAGTGCGGCAATACCCCATTTGTGGTGATAAACTGCTGTTTGGGCCCATGGGAGGGCTCAGAAGGAAAGGACCACCATTTGGCCTACTGGAGCTTTTCTGGTGCTAAGTCATGTATGCAGAAGCCCCTGAGGTACCAGTACAGTTGAAACCCCCGAGAAGTGACCCCATTTTAAAAACTACACCCCTTAAGACATTCATCCAGAGGTGTAGTGAGCATTTTGACCCCACAGGTACTGTGTAAAAGATAATGCGCAGCAGATGGTGCAGAGTGAGATTTTCAATTTTATATATATATATATATATATATATATATATATGGCATGTCAGTGTCCGATATAGTGTGCCCAGCATGCGCCACCGGAGATATACACCCCTTAAATTGTAATGTGGGTTCTCCTGGGTACGGCAATACCCTACACGTGGCTGTTATCAGCTGCCTGGGCATACGGCAGGGCTCAGAAGGGAAAGATGAGGGGGATAAGCTGTGCGGAGTGCATCAGGGTAAATTAAAAATCAAGGGATGTATGATACATTTTAAAACAATCTTTTATACAGAGCCCTGGTTTTTCGGGCACACGTGTCACATTGATATATTGTGTTCTTCCTTATCCCCATCTTATAGCAGACTCTGCACCTCTTTTGACTCTTTCCCTTTCCACCGGTTTGGGGAACTTCTCCAGGAAAGTGTTGCCCTGGTACGATGCGTGTGGCCTCGCTTCCAGAAGTACTGGGTGCCCCCCCTTCCTGGTCCCTAAAGATTAGATTTTTGATAACCACCTCTTGAAATTCCAGGAAAGTTCACCTCTGGCCTGCACATCGACGTAGCACGTACGCATTGTACAAAGAAATCTGTATGATGTGCCCGGCCAGCTTCTTATACCACACCGCATGGCGCTGTAGGGCTTCAGGACTTAATCTGACAAGTCCATCCCTCCCATGTACCTATTGTAGTCCAGGATGCAGTCTGGTTTGGGGGTGGCCTTTCCTTCATATATCCTAAATCTGTAGGTATACCCTGATGCACTCTCGCACAGCTTATACATCTTCACGCCATACCTTGCCCTCTTACCCGGCATTGAAGCCTTCCTTTAAAATGTACCAGGGACTCATCAATAGAAATACACTTCTCGGGGGTGTATGCTTGGGAAAACCGGGCACTGAAACGGTCTAATAGGGGTCTCCGTTTATACAAACGGTCAAAACTGGGGTCATCTCGGGGTGGGCACGGCTCATTATCAGTATAATGTAAGAAGCAAAGTATTGCGTAATTTATTTATTTTTTTAGGTTACAGTTCAGTTCTGAAGTTGCTTTGAGGGGCCCATATATTAGAAACCCCTATCAAACACTCCATTTTAGAAACTAGACCCCTCAAAATATTCACAACAGCATTTAGAAAGTTTATGAACCCTTTAGGTGTTTCACAGAAATTTAGAGCAAAGTAGAGGTGAAATTTAAATAATTTTTTTTTGTCAGAAAATCCTCTTTATACCATTTTTTTTATAACACAAAAGCATTTATCAGAGAAACACAACTTAATACTTATTGCCCAGATTCTGCAGTTTTGAGAAATATCCCACATGTGGCCCTAGTGCGGTAATGAACTGAAGCACCAGCCTCCGAAGCAAACGTGCACCTAGTGGATTTTGAGGCCTCTTTTTTATTAGGCACCATGTTCGGTTTGAAGAGGTCTTGTGGTGCCAAAACATTGGAAACCCCCGAAAAGTGACCCCAATTTGGAAACTAGACCCCTTGAGGAATTCATTGTAGATTTCTTGGGGTGCATGCGGCTTTTTGATCAGTTTTTATTCTATTGTTAGGTGGCGTGGTGACTAAAAAACAGCAATTCTACTATTGTTTTTTTATTCTATTTTTTTTACAGCGTTCACCGTGCGCTATAAATGACATATTCACTTTATTCTGCGTGGCGATACGATTACGGCGATACCATATGTTTATAGTTTTTTTTTATGTCTTATGGCGTTTGCACAATAAAATACGTTTTGTAAAAAATCTGTAACGGATCTGCCAGGCACAGCGGGGTTAACTCCCAGAACTAATCAGTCAGCACCTGAGAATACATCCCTGAGACTGACTCCTGCTTCCACCATTCAGGCTGGCAGGCTTAGGAGTGTGCGAGGTACAATTTGTTTCATTGTTTTGGAGAGCCTTCTGTACGAAGTTGGGGATTGATCTGTCCTTCTCCTCTGCCTTCCATCCTGAAACCAATGGCCAAACGGAGAGGACTAATCAGTCTCTAGAACAATACTTAAGGTGTTTTGTCTCTGACTGTCAATTTGATTGGGTCTCTTTCATTCCCCTCGCCGAATTTTCCCTTAATAACCGGGTCAGTAACTCGTCAGGGGTCTCTCCTTTTTTTTGTAATTTTGGGTTTAATCCACGGTTCTCCTCCGTTTCACCTGGTAGTTCCAACAATCCTGAGGTAGAGGTCGTTCATCGGGAACTGTGCACAGTCTGGGCCCAGGTTCAGAAAAACCTAGAGGTGTCCCAGAGCGTACAAAAAACTCAGGCTGATAAAAAACGTTCTGCTAACCCCCTGTTTATGGTCGGGGATCTGGTGTGGTTGTCGTCTAGGAACTTGCGTCTCAAGGTTCCGTCCAAGAAGTTTGCTCCCCGGTTTATTGGGCCGTATAAGGTCATTGAGGTCCTCAATCCTGTCTCCTTCCGGCTGGAGTTACCCCCGTCTTTTCGGATACACGACGTGTTTCATGCCTCCCTCCTCAAACGCTGCTCCCCGTCCTTGGCTCCCTCGAGGAGACCTCCTGTTCCCATCCTCACCCCGGAGGGGGTGGAATTCGAGGTGGCCAGGATTGTGGACAGCAAGATGGTCCAAGGCTCCCTCCAGTACCTGGTCCATTGGAGAGGATACGGGCCCGAGGAGAGAACTTGGGTACCCGCCCGGGATGTTCACGCTGGGGTATTGGTCAGGAGGTTCCACCTGCGTTTCCCCAGTAAGCCAGGTCCACTTAGAAAGGGTCCGGTGGCCCCTCATAAAAGGGGGGGTACTGTAAAGGATCTGCCAGGCACAGCGGGGTTAACTCCCAGAACTAATCAGTCAGCACCTGAGAATACATCCCTGAGACTGACTCCTGCTTCCACCATTCAGGCTGGCAGGCTTAGGAGTGGGAGAGCCTATCGTAACCTGGCCAGACTCAGCTAGCTCCCGCCCTCGGTCTATTTAAGCCTGCACTTCCTGTCCCTCGGTGCTTGTTATTGCTTTTGTTTCTTTCCTTGTGGTTCCTGGCCCAGCTACAGCTCCTGCTATTTTTGATCCTACTCCATACCGACCCTGGCTTACCGACTACTCTTCTGCTTTTCGTTTTGTACCTCGCACACTCCTGGCTTGACTCGGCTCGTTCACCACTCTGGTTGCTCACGGTGTTGCCGTGGGCAACGGCCCCTTTTCCTTGCTTGTGTTCCTTGTATGTTTGTCGTGCACTTACTGAGCGCAGGGACCGCCGCCCAGTTGTACCCCGTCGCCTAGGGCGGGTCGTTGCAAGTAGGCAGGGACAGAGTGGCGGGTAGATTAGGGCTCACTTGTCCGTCTCCCTACCCCCTGCCATTACAAAATCATTCACTTTTTGTGTTGCCTTATTCTAAGAGCCATGTTTTTATCTTTCAATCAATAAAGCCGTTCGAGGACTTATTTTTTGCGTAACGAACTGCAGTTTCGATCAGTACCATTTTTAGGTACATGCGACTTTTTGATCTCTTTTTATTCAATTTTTTTGGGATGTGAAGGGACCAAACAATTGTTATTGTGGTACGGTTTATTATTATTTTCTTTTACGGCGTTCACCGTGCGGGATAAATAACAAAATAATTTTGTAGTTCAGGCCGTTGCGGACGCGGCGATACCAATTATGTATAGTTTATTTGTTTTATTATTAATAAAAATATATAAACAAGGACTGATAAAGGAAAAGGGGGGATTTTTACTTTTAATACTTTTAAAACTTTTATTTTCTTATTTTTACACATCTTTTTTTAACTTTTTTTTTACTTTATTACTTTGTCCCACTAGGGGACTTGAGTGCAGGAGGCCCTGATAGCTATTCTAATACACTGCACTACATGCGTAGTGCAGTGTATTAGAACTGTCAGCTACTCACTGACAGCAAGCATAGTGGGTCCTGACGTTGTCAGGACCCACTAGGCTTCCGTCTATGGCATAGCCGGTCGCCATTGTTTGGTGTCCGGTTGCCATAGTCACCATCGCCGGCCGCTATCGTGTAGCAGGCCGGCGATGGTGGATTAACCCCTAAGAAGCCGCGATCGCTATTGAACGCGGCTTCTGAGGGGTTAATCTGCGGGGACCACCGCGATCGGTCCCTGCACATTGAGCTGTGATAGCCTGCTGTCGGAAACAGCAGCTATCACAGCTCATGAACGCGCCCCGCGCGAACGGCGCCGTGTTTACTCCATGACCTACTATTAGGTCACTGAGCGCGAACGCTACAGTTAGCATGACCTAATAGTAGGCCATGGAGCGTTAAGGGGTTAAGAAATACCGCCTTTTCATCAATGAGCAACTGGTTCACGCTATCTACAAACTCCTGAACCTTTGGGGGAGAAGTCTGAATCCAACCCTGCGTTATGAGTTTCCAGGGCACATACAGTATTCTTCCCACTGCCAGTTTCCCATTAGAGTCCAAAGGCAGACAGTCTACAAAACCTAAGAGACATACCTTTGGATCCCTAGACAGATAGAGAACACCTTCCCCACAATTGCAAGTAGGCCAGACCAGTATATATCAAGTTGCGGGCAATCCCACAGCATATGGAGGAGGTCGGCAGGCACAAACCACATCTTGGACATGTAGCATCAGGCCGAATTCCCATCCGATGTAAAACCTCTGGCATTTTATACACCTGGTGGAGTATATAGAGCTGTGAGAGCCTGCGGCCCTCACTCAGCGAAACGTTTGGAACAGCTTCCATTATAGTGGACCACTGGTCTTCATCAATCCCTGGTATATCCCTATCCCATTTACACATAGCTACCAAAGGATAACTATCCAAAAATTTAGTCAGCAGGAGTTGGTATACCCATGATATAACCCCCTTCGTGGTCCCAGTAGGGCCAAGAGCTTGGACAATATTATCTTGTTGTATAGTCACTTGAACCTGTGAGAACTGTGCCTGAAATGCATGCCTCAATTGTAATTACCTAAAGAACCCTCTATGTGGAACATTAAGTGGAACTGCTGAAAGGATTTAGAAGGTAGACCCAATTGTCAATTGAGATACCCTCGTAAGCCCCGCCTCCATCCAGTATTCCAAACAGTCTAGGCCCATGAACTCAGCAACAGTCTGTTTCCCCATATGGTCATATACTCAGTGTATCCCGTCACCCCTCTCAATTGCTTAACTTTCCCCCAGGTTTTATGAATGAGATCGAACGTTGGAAACACAGATAGTCTACCCGAGAGACGCCCACTCTCAACAGCCTCCAATAAATGTCACATTTCAAATGATACTGCAATTTAACGGCAGATGAGTCTTCCCCAGAACGAGCGCCCCAACCTTTAAGGTGCTGACACTGAGCTACCAAAAAATAAATCCATGGATTTGAGAGAGCCAGTACCCCCTCAGTTTTGGGCCTTTGCAAAATTTCCAGCCGAAGTCTAGGGCGGTTCCTTCGCCAAATAAGGTCTCGGAAAAGAGCGCTTATCCTGTGGAACCTGGTGAGCGGGATCCACACCAGTGCATTATGTACCAAGTAAAGCAATTGCAGCATCAGAATCATTTTTATAAGATTCACACGGCCTACGACAGAAAGACAGTTTACACCACGCACCTATTTTACGTTTACATTTCTGTAGCAAAGGCATGAGATTCAAATCCTCAAAATCAGATATCCGTGTCACCTCTATCCCCAAGTACCGCATTTGTGCAACACATTGGACCGAGCTCCCTATTGTTTCCACAGGCTCAACCAGGGGGGTCTATCGGAAGTAGCGCTGTTTTCTGCCAATTAATAGTAAGTCCAGATAGATGTCTAAACTCATCCACCAAGGACATAGCCGCTGTTAAAGAGGGTCCCATATCTCCCAAAAAGAACAACGCATCATCCGCGTACAAGGCAATTTTACTCACATAATTCCCATATGTGAATCCTTTAAAAATCGCTGGGGAAAGCCGAACCGCTGCCGCCAAAGGCTCAATAGCAATTGCAAACAAAAGGGGCGAAAGTGGACACCCTAGTCGTGTACCCCTATAGAGCTGAAATCTCTCCGATAGACCTCCATTAGCCCTAATTCTAGCCTTGGGACCGGAGTACAAAACTTTAACCCAAGAAATGAAAACAGGACCGACCCACATACTTTCAAGCGTGTGCCACAGATAGGGCCATTCAACACTGTTGAATGCCTTAGCGGCGTCTAACGGCGTATAACTACATTATCAGGCGGAATCTGTATACTAAGAAACAGACGCCGAATATTAATAGATGTCGCCTTACCTGGCTTAAAGCCTGTTTGATCATCATGAATAATGGCGGAAATTACCTTATTTAACCTGTTGGCCAGGGCTTTTGCGAGAATTTTGACGTATGTAGGCAACAAAGAGATAGGGCGGTAAGACTCAGGAAGCAGTGGGTCCTTACCCTCTTTGGGAAGCACTACAATGGTGGCCTCTCGCATGGATTCCCTGCAAATATCCCACCTCCAGGGACTCCTGAAACACATAGCAGCCTAGGCAACAACACTTCCCCATAGTTTTTATATACTTCCGTGGGCAAGCCGTCCACTCCTGGGGCTCTCTCATTGGCCATACCTCGCACAGTCTCCTTCAATTCCTCCCGGCTAAGGGGGCCATCTAACAGGGCCTTATCCTCACTGTACAGACCAGGGAGATTAGCAGTTCCCAGGAAACCGAATATCTGCAGTAGTAGGAGACACCTTTGAGGAGTACAACGAAGCATAAAAGGACTGTAAAATTCCCAAGACCCCTGGAGTATCAGAGATTAAGGTGCCCGTATTGACTTTTAAAGCGGCAATGTGAGAGGACTCCTGCTGAGATATAGAAATGACAGACATGTGGCCAACCTTTTCCCCCTCTGCATAGAACCTCCGCTTAGCAAACTGTCTCTCCCTATCTGCCACCTCTAAAAGGTGGGTTCTCAGGCACGTCTAAGCCGGTTTCAAGCGCTCACTGGTATCAGACACCGGATTAGCTATAAAATCTACCTACGCAGCGGTCACATCCGCATGCAATTTATCATCCAGAGCCTTTGACTTCGTAATATTGATGGACTTAATTACTATCCCTCTCAAGTAGGCTTTCATAGCCTCCCATACCGAATGCACCGATGCTGACCCCGCATTAAATTCTAAATATTTCCGTAGCAACCTTGGAACCTGTTTCCCATCGTGCATAATAGATGACCAAAACGGGTTAAGCTTCCACCCCCGAGAGCCATTATATCCCACCACGGGTTTCAGAACCACCCGCAAGGGAGAGTGGTCCAACAGGGACCTAGGCACAGATGCCTTCCACATCAATACTCTGCGCCATGCCCTGGAATGATATGTCTCTATGCACCAAGATGAAAACTCCTCTCGAACTATGAGAACAAACAGCATGATATGCAGAGGTTATCCACAGCTGTTTCAGTAAATCTATTTTGTCCGCAGTAAGATACGTTTCTTGCAGGCAGCATATGGCAGGGTGGCATTTCAACAAATCTAAAGACACCGTGTCTTTTGGTAGCATCAGAGAGCCCTCTGACATTCCAGCTAATTATCGGTGACACAGTCAGAGGCATAATTCACATTTTTGCCATTAAGACATAGAAGACGTATGCACAAAGCCCGCCACCCCCCAAACCAGAGCATACAGTATGGTCGAATCCCCTCTCCCCCTAAACCTTCGTCCCCATAACTAAACGTCACTACCACAGATCAATACAGTAGTCAGGGTCAGCCTAAAAAAACAAAAACACGTTGGAGTTACTGTAGCACATTACCCAACCTATGCATAAACAGTGAGAAAAGGAGTATCCCTCACTCCCCCTGGGTTAAATCCAAGGGGGGCAGAAGCAAAAACACAGCAATATGACATTGCAAAAAAAAAAAAAAAAACTCAGAGCAGTCAAACGGGTCCATTAAAGACAAAAATTCTCTTAAAAAAAAAAAAAAAAAAAAAAAAGAAGTAAAGAAAAGTCCCTACAGGAAGACACCTCACGTGTCAGGGGGTGCAGGCTCCAGGCAAAGTTGTCCCTCATGCTGATCAAGCCACTGCAAGGCGGCGTTATTAGTATCCTCAAAGCCGCCACCCGAAGTTTGGCGGGAAACAGCTTAGAGTAGACCACTTCCAACTCTCTCAAGCGTTTCTTGATATCCATAAAGTGGGCCCTCCATTTCTGGACCTCCGCCGAATAATCCGGAAAGAGAGAAATTTTACATCCATTGATGCCGAAGTCCGGCATATCCCGAGCTCTACGTAGCAGGGTGTCCCAGTCTTTAAAATCAAGCACTGGCCAGAATTGGGCACGGCGGCCATCCAGACGGTAATGGTCTGGTGGGCACCTGATGCGCCCTTTCAACGGCAAACAGTGGTGACAATACATTCTCCCCAAATTGTTGGACAAACCAGCCTTCAAAAAAGTCTGTGGGGTTAGTTCCCTCTGCCTTCTCCAGGAGCCCAATAATACAGACATTGTTGCGTCTAGATCTATTCTCCAGATCATCCACCTTTGCCCACAGAGCCATGGAATCTTGCACGGCCCTCCGAGATGCCCTCTTAATTTTAAGCATGTCTTCCTCCAGGGTCGAGGTTCTAGCTTCCACCTCAGTGGTCCTTTCAGAGATCTTATGGACATCTTGTCTAAGGACAGACAGCTCCTGTCTCATGCCTCCCACCTGCAGTGACAGGGAACTGATGGTGGTGTTACATTTAGAGATAGCCTTAAAGAGGCTGTCACCACATTATAAGTGCCCTATCTTGTACATGATGTGATCGGCGCTGTAATGTAGATTACAGCAGTGGTTTTTTTATTTAGAAAAATTATCATTTTTGACGGAGTTATGACCTATTTTAGCTTTATGCTAATGACTTTCTTAATGGACAACTGGGCGTGTTTTATTTTTGGGCCGAGTGGGCGTTGTACAGAGGAGTGTATTTCGCTGACCAATCGGCGTCATACACTTCTCCCCATTCATTTACACAGCAGATAGCGATATAGCTATGTGCAGCCACATAAACACACTATAATGTTACTCAAGTGTCCTGACCGTGAATAGACATTACCTCCAGCCAGGACGTGATGTCTATTCAGAATCCTGACACTTTTGTAGCACCTGTGTGAGATTTACAGCAAGGCAAACGTAATCTCATTTTAAATTACAGGTTACATCGTAATCTCGCGAGATTACGCTTGCCTTGCTGTAAATCTCAAACGCTACAGAAGTGTCAGGATTCTGAATAGACATCCCGGCCTGGCTGGAGGTAATGTATATTCACGGTCAGGACACTTGAGTAGCGTTATAGTGTGTTTATGTGGATGCACATAGTGTTCTAGTAAGAAAGCTATCTGCTGAGTAAATGAATGGGGAGAAGTGTATGACGCTGATTGGTCAGCGTCATATACTTCTCTCCGCAACTCCCACTTGGCCAAAAAAGTAAAACACGCCCAGTTGCCCATTAAGAAAGTCATTAGCATAAAGCTAAAATAGGTCATAACTCTGTCAAAAATGATAGTTTTTCTAAATAAAAAACACTGCTGTAATCTACATTACAGCGCTGATCACATTATGTAGAAGATAGGGAATTTATACTGTGGTGACAGAGCCTCTTTAAGCACATCTCTCATCGTGGGCTCCAAAGCAACCCTACCCCAGGGCTGCCACGTGTTTCGGCCTGCCACCGCTGCGGGACCTGTACCTATGCAACCACTGCATCATCCTCGTACCACATCTGAGGAGTCAGACCCATCCGGCCTATTCTTCTGCACGACGATCCCTCCTCTGACACACTGCCATGTTGGGCATACTGTCTGAGGCGGTCAGCACCATCAGACTTCCTCAGAGCCTGGGTCCCGGACCTCCGCTCCCTTTCGGCACCATCTTGGAAATCGGAATGGCGCTTGACTATCAAAGGGGTTTTACCGCTTTTCCGCAGCATAGAGTAGCCCAAGGTGTCCCTGGAGTCAGGACGAGTAGAAGATCCTGTTACCGTGCAGAAGCACCAAATTTGTTCACTGATAATCAGTGCAAGCCGGATAATTGACCGGAGCGGAGGCAGGAGATGTGAAGAGAGTGTCTCACTCCATGCACGGTCATGCCGCGCCCCCTTCCCATTTACTTCTAACAAAATGCACTCGGCTGTTTCCAGAAAACCTGGTACACTCGTTCAACTGTGGTGGAGGACCAGCAGCACAAAGTTTGATGGGGGTCTCGGTTTCCGGTTCTAGAGAGAAGTGTGGGTTTCAGATGTGGGCTCCTTATCTATCCAACTATTACAGCATATCCTCTATGCCACAAATGTCAAAGATGGGAATACTCCTTTAAGCGGTGGGTGGGGGCCCAATCTACAGGGGGCTGTGTGTGGCACCCAGTCAAAAGTTTGCTATGGGGCCCAGCCTTTCCTAGTTACACTACTGCCGCTGGGTCTGTGGATGGATCCCTGGAGCCGGCTGCCTCTAAAGAGTCTTCTCTTCTTGTTAGAGGAGTTGCTGAGCAAGCACAATTGCAGTATCGCGGTCTCACTCACTTGCTCAGTAGCTGCAGAGGTTACTTTGCCAAAGGCAGCTGGTTCACCACATCAGGGATCCCTGTGATTACAGTACCCAGTGGAGCAGAGAGACTACAGCTTGTGTGTTTATCTGTGCATTTCTGGATGTGGACACAATAAAGGCGATGGACACCTTTGTTGTTTTATGAAATGCATTTTAGTGCTAAAAATACCTTTTGTAATTTACTTTGGTTTTAAAAAAATAATAATAATAATGCAGTTTTATTTCTGCAGCTTCTATGTATCAAATTTTTTTGTACAGTTTAGAGTTAGACAGGTGAAAGACAGAAAAATACATTAGAGTCCCAATAAACCTCTAATTTTGAGATTGTTACAATATCCTTGCGTAATGAGAGTTGTGTGTGGTGCCTTACTGCAGATTTTTCAAGGACAGTTGTGGCTAGGCAAAATTCTGGATTTAATGGCAGATTGTTTTTTTTTCTTACGAGACTTCCACCTCATTCTTAGTCGGTTGTTGGTAAACTATATGCCTGCAGTACCAGGTTCAAGTGACCCAAAAGCACATTTAGATGACCTATCTGACAAAAAAGAAAAAAAAGCAGAGAAAAAAAAAATCTGGTTACTGTGGTGGGAGCCTATGAGACAAAGTGCAGTTAGTAAATGGAGAAGTCACTGGATCACTTACAGCTCCATCTTTTGTACCACGAAGGAGAATACAGAGCTTTTTCCGGTTTCATGGTTTCGTTTTCTTTTTATAGGCGGATGTTAAAGCATCAGCGAATAAAGAGTAGAAACTGAACATCTAAGGCCTCATGCACACGACCGTATTTTTTCCCACCCGTAAATACTGGCGTAAATACGGGTCCGGTGTCACACGTATTCCACCCGTATTTACGGGCACGTTTTTGGCGGCAAAATAGCACTGCACTAATCGGCAGCCCCTTCTCTCTATCAGTGCAGGATAGAGAGAAGGGACAGCCTTTTCTGTAATAAAAGTTAAAGAAATTCATACTTATCCGGCCGTTGTCTTGGTGACGCGTCCCTCTCTTCACATCCAGCCCGACATCCCTGGATGACGCGGCAGTCCATGTGACCGCTGCAGCCTGTGATTGGCTGCAGCGGTCACATGGCCTGAAACGTCATCCAGGACGTCGGGCCGGATGTCGAGAGGGACGCGTCACCAAGGCAATGGGCGGGAGACCGGACTGGAGGAAGCAGGAAGTTGTCGGTAAGTATGAAAGTCTTTTATTTTTATTTTTTACAGGTTTATACTGATCGGTAGTCACTGTCCAGGGTGCTGAAAGAGTTACTGCCGATCAGTTAACTCTTTCAGCTCCCTGGACAGTGACTATTTACTGACGTCGCTTAGCAACGCTGCCGTAATGACGGGTGCACACATGTAGCCACCCGTCATTACGAGAGCTCCATAGACTTCTATGGACTGTCCGTGCCGTTATTACGGCCTGAAATAGGACATGTTCTATCTTTTTCAAGGGCACGGGCACCTTCCCGTGAGAAAACGGGAAGGCACCCGTCGCCAATAGAAGTCTATGAGCCCGTTATTACGGGTCGTAATTACGACCCGTAATAACGGGAGTTTTTACGGTCGTGTGCATGAGGCCTAAGGAAGTGATTATCAATCTTAATACTTTGGGGGAACACCTGAACTATCTTTTCCATTTCTGGGGAACCCCCCTATAGTGAAGTATTCTATAATTCTTGCGCATGAGCTATATTCTGGATTAAGTGTTGACTGTTTGCCAAGCATCTTTAACCCCTTTAGTCTGGGTTTCCACGTACAGGAAACCCTGCAAAATTTTCAGAGTGCAGAAATTGAGCAGCATTTACAATAGACGCAAAGTGAGTGATTTAGAAAATCCCATGCCCGCACTACAGAAAAGTCATGCGGAAAGTGTTCTGCGGTGTGTCTATCGATTCTGCAGTATGTCAAATTATGCTGCGTGTTTGGCCCATAGACTTCAATAAGGGGGAATAAATTCCGCAACAGGTTTTTTTGAGGTTTTTACAGCAGAAAAGCAGTAAAAATTGCTGAAAATCCATAGGCGCACATATACATTTATTTAATCAATGTTTAACACTAAGGGCATGTGCACACAACCTATTTTCAGACGTAATGGAGGAGTTTTACGGCTCGAATTACGCCTGAAAAGACGTCTCCAATACGTCGGCAAACATCTACCCATTAACGGACACCGCAAAAAACGCGTGCACTTGTAAAAACGTCTGAAATTTATGGGGCGGGTTTCGCCTGAAAACAGCTCTGTAATTTCAGACGTATTTTGCGTTGCCTTGTGAACATACCCTAAATCTGCAGGTACTGGAAGAAAATATAGATATAGTTGGTGTTGCTGAAACATGGCTGGACTGTAAATCTGCAGGGTTTTACACTTTTTCGTAAAGACAGGACAAATAGGAAAGGTGGTGGTGTATGTCTGTATGTGAGAAGTGATATGAAGGCGAGTGTGAAAGAGACAATAGTGGATGAAGACTGTGAGGAGGTTGAAACCTTGTGGGTGGAACTAGAAAGGGAGGTAAACACTGAAAAAATTACTTTTGGTGTAATCTATAGACCCCCCAATATAACTGAGGAGATGGAAGGTCAGATATATAAACAGATGGAGCGGGCTGCACAGGCGGGTACTGTAGTGATAATGGGAGATTTTAATTTCCGGGATATTAATTGGTGTCATGGTTCGGCTTCAACTGCAAAGGGGAGACATTTCCTCAACCTGTTGCAGGAAAATTTTATGGGCCAGTTTGTGGAAGACCCGACTAGAGGTGAAGCTCTGTTGGATCTGGTCATTTCTAATAATGCAGATCTTGTTGGGAATGTCAATGTTCGTGAAAACCTCGGTAACAGTGATCATAATATAGTTACATTTTACCTATACTGTAAAAAACAAACGCAGGCTGGGAGGGCAAAAACATTTAATTTTAAGAAAGCCAATTTCCCCAGGATGAGGGCTGCAATTCAGGATATAGACTGGGAAGAACTAATGTCAAATAATGGAACAAATGATAAATGGGAGATTTTCAAATCTACTTTGAGTTATTATAGTGCAAAATTTATTCCTACAGGTAATAAGTATAAACGACTCAAATTAAACCCCACATGGCTTACACCTTCTGTGAAAGGGGCAATACATGACAAAAAAAGGGCATTTAAAAAATACAAATCTGAGGGTACAGCTGTAGCCTTTGTAAAATATAAAGAGCTTAATAAAATCTGTAAAAATGTAATAAAGTTAGCAAAAATACAAAATGAAAGGCAGGTGGCCAAGGATAGTAAAACAAATCCTAAAAAATTCTTCAAGCATATAAATGCAAAAAAGCCAAGGTCTGAACATGTAGGACCCCTAGATAATGGTAATGGGGAGTTGATCACAGGGGATCAAGAGAAGGCAGAGTTACTAAATGGGTTCTTTAGTTCTGTATATACAACAGAAGAAAGAGCAGCTGATGTAGCCGGTGCCAGTGCTGTTAATATATCAGTTGATATACTGAATTGGATGAATGTAGAGATGGTCCAAGCTAAATTAAATAAAATAAATGTGCACAAGGCTCCGGGACCAGATGGGTTACACCCTAGAATTCTTAAAGAGCTTAGTTCAGTTATTTCTGTCCCCCTTTTCATAATATTCAGAGAATCTCTAGTGACTGGTATAGTGCCAAGGGACTGGCGCAGGGCAAATGTGGTGCCTATTTTCAAAAAGGGCTCTAGGTCTTCCCCGGGTAATTATAGACCAGTAAGCTTAACATCCATCGTGGGGAAAATGTTTGAGGGGCTATTGAGGGACTATATACAGGATTATGTGACAATAAATAGCATTATAAGTGACAGCCAGCACGGTTTTACTAAGGACAGAAGTTGTCAAACTAACCTAATCTGTTTTTATGAAGAGGTGAGCAGAAGTCTAGACAGAGGGGCCGCTGTGGATTTAGTGTTTTTGGACTTTGCAAAGGCATTTGACACTGTCCCCCATAGACGCCTAATGGGTAAATTAAGGACTATAGGTTTAGAAAATATAGTTTGTAATTGGATTGAGAATTGGCTCAAGGACCGTATCCAGAGGGTTGTGGTCAATGATTCCTTCTCTGAATGGTCACCGGTTATAAGTGGTGTACCCCAGGGTTCAGTGCTGGGACCACTATTATTCAACTTATTTATTAATGATATAGAGGAAGGGATTAATAGCACTATTTCTATTTTTGCAGATGACACCAAGCTATGTAATATAGTTCAGACTATGGAAGATGTTCATGAATTACAGGCAGATTTAAACAAACTAAGTGTTTGGGCGTCCACTTGGCAAATTAAGTTTAATGTAGATAAATGTAAAGTTATGCATCTTGGTACCAACAACCTGCATGCATCATATGTCCTAGGGGGCGCTACACTGGCGGATTCACTTGTTGAGAAGGATCTGGGTGTACTTGTAAATCATAAACTCAATAACAGCATGCAGTGTCAATCAGCTGCTTCAAAGGCCAGCAGGATATTGTCGTGTATTAAAAGAGGCATGGACTCGCGGGACAGGGATGTAATAATGCCACTTTACAAAGCATTAGTGAGGCCTCATCTAGAATATGCAGTTCAGTTCTGGGCTCCAGTTCATAGAAAGGATGCCCTGGAGTTGGAAAAAATACAAAGAAGAGCAACGAAGCTAATAAGGGGCATGGAGAATTTAAGTTATGAGGAAAGATTGAAAGAATTAAACCTATTTAGCCTTGAAAAAAGAAGACTAAGGGGGGACATGATTAACTTATATAAATATATTAATGGCACATACAAAAAATATGGTGAAATCCTGTTCCTTGTAAAACCCCCTCAAAAAACAAGGGGGCACTCCCTCCGTCTGGAGAAAAAAAGGTTCAAGCTGCAGAGGCGACAAGGCTTCTTTACAGTGAGAACTGTGAATTTATGGAATAGCCTACCGCAGGAGCTGGTCACAGCAGGGACAGTAGATGGCTTTAAAAAAGGGTTAGATAATTTCCTAGAACAAAAAAATATTAGCTCCTATGTGTAGAAATTTTTCCTTCCCTTTTCCCTTCCCTTGGTTGAACTTGATGGACATGTGTCTTTTTTCAGCCGTACTAACTATGTAACTATGTAACTATGTAACACGACAGCATTTGCACAGCAATGTTAGCAGCAAAAACGCACTATTTGCTACAGATTTAAGCGTTTTTTTCTTAAAGACAGAACAATTTATTTTAGGTTTTTCTCTTTGCATCCCGTCTCTGAACTTGTTTTTTGTTTGACGTAGCTGTATGAGACCATTTTTTTGCAAGTTGAACTTTTTGATGGTGCAATTTTGTCACATTTAGGGTATGTTCACACGAGGGCGTCCGTAACGGCTGAAATTACGGGGATGTTTCAGCCTGAAACCATCCCCGTAATGTCAGCCGTACCGGCATGTGCAGGCGCTTGAACGCCGCGTCAATTACGGGCGTAATTAGCGCTGCTATTCATTGGAGTCAATTAATAAACGGCTCTATTTACGGCCAAAGAAGTGACAGGTCACTTCTTTGACGCGGGCGTCTATTTACACGCTGTCTTTTGACAGCGGCGCGTAAATATACGCCTCGTGTGAACAGACAAACGTCTGCCCATTGCTTTCAATGGGCAGATGTTTGTCAGCGCTATTGAGGCACTATTTTCGGACGTAAATCGGGGCAAAAACGCCCGAATTATGTCCGTAAATAGGCCGTGTGAACATACCCTTAACCTTATCATTTAACCCCTTAAAGGACGGGTGTCGCAGATTTTTTTTTTTTTTAGCTCAAATTGCTTTTAGTGTTTTCATTTTTACTATGCTGTACGCCGTCTGTGTGGGAAGGTCTTCGGCCGAGCAACATCCAGCACTATTTTCTTGTGGACGGGAAGCCGCGGCCGGACAGTAAGATTACTACTTTCGGTCGCGGCTTCCGGACATGTGTTCTGATGCAAGTACTAGGAGCGGAGGAAGCAGACGGACCGGAGGGAGCGGCGGCGGCAGGAGCAGGTAAGTTATGTCTGTGTTTGTTCGTGTTTTACTGTGTGATTAGAACTGTATGTAAGCCTACTACACTGTGTATTCGCTCAAAAAATGGCGACACACAGTGTAGGAGGTTTGAACGTTCAATCCCCTCTTTTCTCCTGGCACTAGCCAGGATAAAGGAGGGGGGATTGTTTGAGGACGCTGTGTGTCTTCTCAGATTTTGCAGCATAAAGCAATGATGTTGCTTTACCACATGCCAATGCTGCAATTTTGGGAATTGCTCCCTCTAGTTACCAGCACAGGGAAATGTTCTAAATTAGAATCAAATTTATAATATTTCCTGACTCGTGAAAAAATTAAAAAAATTAGAACAATGTTTAATCATTTATACACGAACTGTTTAACTAAAAAAAACAAAAAAAAAAAAACACAGCCAGGCTCCTGCCGCAATCTAACTGCGCTCCGATTCCGGCAGTTTAGCACATTAGATGCCGCTGTCAATAGCGACATCCAATGTGTTTGACAGAGGGAGGCGTTGGATTTCCATGGCAGCCAGGAGCGTAACAAAGGCCCCCAGGTCTGCCTTCAGAAACTGTCCCGTTGCTCCGTTCCGACAAAAAGTAGAGCATGTCCGAGATTCCGTGACCATGAGGCCCATGCAAGCCTTCTGATGTCATCCAGACTTGCGTGACTGCCACTACAGCCCGTGATTGGCTGCAGCGGTGACATGGGATGAAACGTCATCCCATGAGGCCGGACAGGACGAAAATGCAGGGAGTTCTGGGTAAGTATGTACTGATATTTTTATTTTTTATTTCATAAATTGTATTTTGCGAGCACCGAGCATGGTCATTCTTCAGCGCTAGTCACTGACCAGGATGCTGAAAGAGTTACCGCCGATCAGTGCAGCCCATTAACTCTTTCAGCACCCTGTACAGGGATTAGCGCTGAACAACCCTGCTCTTTCAGCACCCTGGACAGTACCATGCTCGGCGCTCGAAAACACGGAAATCACACGGCCGCTAAAAACGGCCTCACGGACGCGTCAAAAACAGCCGTTTCAACGGTGATGGAGGTGTGTCTTAGATTACGGTAAAAATATAAAATAAACTTTTTTTCCCAAAAAGTGGTTTTATTTAGTAAATGCAAAAAAAACAACAAAAAACAAAAACAAACACATATGGTATCGCCATGATCGTAACGGTGCAAACAATAAAAGTTAACACATTTAAACAGCCGTGTGAACTGCATCCAAAAAAAACTGCGACAAACAAAAATGACAAAATTCTTTACTCCCATTCCCACCATAAAATATAAATTAAGTTAATCAATACCCCATGTACCCCAAAGCACTACCAATGAAAACTATACCTTGTCCCGCATAAAACAAGCCCACAAATGTCTACAATCGACAGAAAAATAAAAAAAAGTTACGGGTCTTGGAAAAGGGTTTTTATTTTGTAAACTTAGCAAAACATAAAACCTTTACATATTTGGTATCCCCGTAATTGTGCCGACCCATAGAATAAAGGTAACATGTTATTTATGCCACCATAGTGAAAGTCGTAAATTTAGAACGTGAAAAACAATGCTGGAATAGCGGTTTATTCTTTCCTAAAATAAAGTTAATAAAAGTTAATATATTATATGCACCCAAAAATGGTGCAATTGAAATATACAACTCGTCCTGCAAAAAACAAGCACTTATACAGCTATGTGGACAGGAGGAGAAAAAAAAAAAAAAAGACTCCTAGAATGTAACAGTGTAAAAACAAAAATCGTTGGACATTAACGTGTAAAATGGACTGGTCATTAACCCCTTCAGGACCCAGCCACTTTTGGACCAAATGACACAGCCTCATTTTTTAAATCTGACGTGTGTTACTATATGTAGTAATAACTTGGGAATGCTTTTACCTATCCAAGCGATTCTGAGATTGTTTTCTCGTGAAATATTGTACTTTAAGTTAGTGAAAAAATTTGGTCGATATATTCAATATTTTTGTGTGAAAAACTGTAGAGAAAATTTGCAAAAAAATTAGCATTTTCTAAATTCAAATGTATCTGCTTGTAAGACAGATGGTTATACCACACAAAATAGTTACTAGCTAACATTTCCCATATGTCTACTTTAGATTGGCATCATTTTTTGAACATCCTTTTATTTTTCTAGGACGTTACAAGGCTTATAAGTTCAGCAGCAATTTCTCAAATTTTCAAGAAAATTTCAAAAGCCTATTTTTTTAGGGATTAGTTCAGTTCTGAAGTGGCTTTGAGGGCCTTATATATTAGGAACCCCACAAATCACCCCATTTTAAAAACTGCACCCCTTAAAGTATTCAAAACAGCATTTAGAAAGTTTCTTAACCCTTTATGCGTTTCACAGGAATTAAAACAAAGTGGAGGGAAATTTTCAAATTTCATTTTTTTTGCAGAAATTCCATTTTAATCAATTTTTCCAGTAATACTGAAGGTTTTTACCAGAGAGACACAACTGAATATTTATTGCCCTGATTTTGAAGTTTTTAGAAATATCCCACATGTGGCCCTAGTGTGCTACGGGCCTGAAACAAAAGCCCCAGAAGCAAAGGAGCACCTAGAGGATTTTTGGGCCTTCCTTTTCTTAACCCCTTCCCGCTCCTTGACGTACTATTACGTCATGGCAGTTGTATAGTTCGCGCTCCATGCCGTAATAGTACGTCTCGGGAGTAACGGCCGTTTCGGCCGTCCTCCCGACACATACAGGAGCTGTGACGCTGCTGTCTTGTTCAGCAGCTGTCACAGCTCCTACAGCGGGGACCGATCGCTATGTCCCCGCTGATTAACCCCTTAAAAGCCGCGTTCTATAGAGATCGCGGCTTTTTAGGGTTTAAGCTGCCATCGCCGGCCTGCTACGCGATAGCAGCCGGCGATGGTGACTATGGCAACCGGACACCAAACAATGGCGTCCGGCTATGCCATAGACGGAAGCCTAGTGGGTCCTGACAACGTCAGGACCCACTATGCTTGCTGTCAGTGAGTAGTTGACAGTTCTAATACACTGCACTACGCATGTAGTGCAGTGTATTAGAATAGCGATCAGGGCCTCCTGCCCTCAAGTCCCCTACTGGGACAAAGTAATAAAGTTAAAAAAAAGTTAAAAAAAGATGTGTAAAAATAAGAAAATAAAAGATTTAAAAGTAATAAAAGTAAAAATCCCCCCTTTTCCCTTATCAGTCCTTTATTATTAATAAAAATATATAAACAAACCAATAAACTATACATAATTGGTATCGCCGCGTCCGTAACGGCCTGAACTACAAAATTATTTCATTATTTATCCCGCACGATGAACGCCGTAAAAGAAAACAATAATAAACTGTACCACAATCACAATTCTTTGGTCACTTCACCTCCCAAAAAATGGAATAAAAAGAGATCAAAAAGTCGCATGTACCTAAAAATGGTACTGATCGAAACTACAGTTCGTTACGCAAAAAATAAGTCCTCGCACGGCTTTATTGATTGAAAAATAAAAACGTTCTGGCTCTTAGAATAAGGTAACACAAAAAGTGAATGATTGTTTACAAAACGTATTTTATTGTGCAAACGCCATAAGACATAAAAAAAAACTATAAACATCTGGTATCGACGTAATCGTATCGCCCCGCAGAATAAAGTGAATATTTTATTTATAGCGCACGGTGAACGCTGTAAAAAAAAAAAATAATAAAAAAACAATAGTAGAATTGCTGTTTATTAGTCACCACGCCACCTAAAAATAGAATAAAAACTGATCAAAAAGCCGCATGCACCCCAAGAAAACTACAATGGATTCCTCAAGGGGTCTAGATTCCAAATTGGAGTCACTTTTGGGGGGTTCCCAATGTTTTGGCACCACAAGACCTCTTCAAACCGGACATGGTGCCTAATAAAAAAGAGGCCTCAAAATCCACTAGGTGCTCCTTTGCTTCTGAGGCCGCTGCTTCAGTCCATTACCGCCCGAGGGCCACATGTGGGATATTTCTAAAAACTGCAGAATCTGGGCAATACGTATTAATTTGCGTTTCACTGATAAATCCTTTTGTGTTATAAAAAAAAAATGGTATAGAGGATTTTCTGACAAAAAAAAAAATGTAAATTTCACCTCTACTTTGCTCAAAATTTTTGTGAAACACCTGAAGGGTTCATAAACTTTCTAAATGCTGTTGTGAATACTTTGAGGGGTCTAGTTTCTAAAATGGGGTATTTCATAGGGGTTTCTAATATATGGGCCCCTCAAAGCAACTTCAGAACTGAACTGGAACCTAAAAAAATAAATAAATGAGGCAATACTTCATTTCTTACATTATACTGATAATGAGCCGTGCCCACCCCGAGATGACCCCCAGTTTTGACAGTTTATATAAATGGAGACCCCTAGTAGACCGTTTCAGTGCCCGGTTTTCCCAAGCATACACCCCGAGAAGTGTATTTCTATTGATGAGTCCCTGGTACATTTTAAAGGGAGGGTTCAATTCCGCGAGTACCTGCCGGGTAAGAGGGCAAGGTATGGCGTGAAGATGTATAAGCTGCGAGAGTGCATCAGGGTATACCTACAGGTTTAGGATATATGAAGGAAAGGCCACCCCCAAACCAGACTGCATCCTGGACTACAATAGGTACATGGGAGGGATGGACTTGTCAGATCAAATCCTGAAGCCCTACAGCGCCATGCGGTGTGGTATAAGAAGCTGGCCGGGCACATCATACAGATGGCTTTGTACAATGCATACGTGCTACGTCGATGTGCAGGCCAGACGGGAACTTTCCTGGAATTTCAAGAGGTGATTATCAAGAACCTAATCTTTAGGGACCAAGAAGGGGGGGCCACACGCATCGTACCAGGGCGGCAACACTTTCCAGGGGAAGTTCCCCAAACTGGCAAGAAGGGAAAAAGTCAAAAGAGGTGCAAAGTCTGCTATAAGAGGGCGATAAGGGATGACACAATATATCAATGTGACACGTGTCCCGAATAACCAGAGCTCTGTATGAAAGAGTGTTTTAAAATTTATCATACATCCCTTGGTTTATAATTTACCCCTCCGCACAGCTTATCCCCCCTCGTCTTTCCCCTCTGAGCCCTGCTGTGTGCCCAGGCAGCTGATAACAGCCACATGTAGGGTATTGCCATACCCGGGAGAACCCACATTACAGTTTATGGGGTGTAGGTCTCCGGTCAAAATGCTCACTACACCTCTAGATGAATGCCTTAAGGGTGTAGTTTTTAAAATGGGGTCACTTCTTGCGGGTTTCAACTGTACTCGTACCTCAGGTGCTTCTGCATACATGACTTCGCACTAGAAAATCCCCAGTAGGCCAAATGGTGGTCCTTTCCTTCTGAGCCCTCCCATGGGCCCAAACGGCAGCTTATCACAACAAATGGGGTATTGTGGCCCTCAGAACAAATTGCGCAACAGAATGGGGTATTTTGTTTCTTGTGAAAATAAGAATTTTTTAGCTAAAATGACATATTATTGGAAAAAATATGTATTTATTTAATTCCCAGCCAAATTCAAATAAGTTCTGTGAAGAAACTATGGGGTCTAAATGGTCATATTACCCATAAATGAATTCCTTGAGGGGTGTAGTTTCCAAAATGGGGTCACTTTTGGTGGGTTTCCATTGCTTTGATACCCTTGAGGCTCTGCAAATGTGACATGGAACCCGAAAACCAATCCAGCAAAATCTGGACTCCAACAAACATATAGCGCTCCTTTCCTTCTGAGCCCTCCCATGGGCACAAACGGCAGTTTATCACCACAAATGGGGTATTGCCACACTAAGGACAAATTGGGCAACCAAATGGGGTATTTTGTTCCCTGTGAAAATAAGAAATTTTGATCACAAATGACATTTTATTGGAAAAAATTAAATTTTTTTCATTTCACATCCCAATTCAAATACGTGCTGTGAAAAAACTGTGCGGTCAAAATGGTAACAACAACCCTAAATGAATTCCTTGAGGGGGTGTTGTTTCCAAAATGGGGTCACTATTGGGGGATTCCTACTGTTTTGGCACCTCAACACCTCTTCAAACCTGGCATGCCGCCTAAAATATATTCTAATAAAAAAGAGGACTCAAAATGCACTAGGTGCTTCTTTGCTTCTAGGGCTTGTGTTTTAGTCCACGAGCGCAGTAGGGCCACATGTGGGACATTTCTAAAAACTGCAGAATCTGGACAATACATATTTAGTAGTATTTCTCTGGTAAAACCTTCTGTGTTACACAAAAAAAATTTAATAAAATTGAAATTCCGCAAGAAAAACGAAATTTGCAAAGTTCACCTCCACTTTGCTTTAATTCCTGTGAAATGCCTGAAGGGTTAAAAAACTTTCTAAATGCTGTTTTGAATACTTTGAGGGGTCTAGTTTTTAAAATGGGGTGTTTTCTCAGGGTTTCTAATACATAGGCCCCTCAAAGCCACTTCAGAACTGAACAGGTACCTTAAATAAAAGGCATTTGACATTTTCTTAAAAATATGAGAAATTGCTGTTTATATTCTAAGCCTTGTAACGTCCAAGAAGAATAAAAGAATGTTCAAAAAACAATGCCAATCTAAAGTAGACATATGGGAAATGTGAACTAGTGACTATTGTGGGTGGTATAACCGTCTGTTTTACAAGCAGATGCATTTAAATTCTGAAAAATTCAATTTTTTCAAAATGTCCTCTAAAATTTTGCAATTTTTCACCAATAAACACTGAATATATCGACCAAATTTTACCACGAACATGAAGCCCAATGTGTCACGAGAAAACAGTCTCAGAATCGCTTGGGTAGGTTTAAGCATTCCCACGTTATTACTACATAAAGTGAAATATGTCAGATTTGAAAAATGGGCTCTGAGCCTTAAGGCCAAAACTAGGCTGCGTCCTTAAGGGCTTAAAGAGGCTCTGTCACCAGATTTTGCAACCCCTATCTGCTATTGCAGCAGATAGGCGCTGCAATGTAGATTACAGTAACGTTTTTATTTTTTAAAAACGAGCATTTTTGGCCAAGTTATGACCATTTTTGTAGTTATGCAAATGAGGCTTGCAAAAGTCCAAGTGGGTGTGTTTAAAAGTAAAAGTCCAAGTGGGCGTGTATTATGTGCGTACATCGGGGCGTGTTTAATACTTTTACTAGCTGGGCGCTCTGACGAGAAGTATCATCCAC
Source organism: Rhinoderma darwinii (assembly GCF_050947455.1). NCBI lineage: Eukaryota > Metazoa > Chordata > Amphibia > Anura > Rhinodermatidae > Rhinoderma > Rhinoderma darwinii. The sequence goes on along the minus strand of NC_134687.1, from coordinate 277,996,389 downwards.
TTCTCTTCAGAACGCCCAGCTTCTGCCAGATCATGCTGTGACGTCACTCACAGGTCCTGCATCGTGTCAGACGAGCGAGGACACATCGGCACCAGAGGCTACAGAGGATTCTGCAGCAGCATCGGCGTTAGCAGGTAAGTCGATGTAGCTACTTACCTGCAAACGCTGATGCTGCTGCAGAATCAACTGTAGCCTCTGGTGCCGATGTGTCCGACACGATGCAGGACCTGTGAGTGACGTCACAGATCTGCACTGCCAGAAGCTGGGCGTTCTGAAGAGAAGTGGATGATACTTCTCATCAGAACGCCCAGCTAGTAAAAGTATTAAAAACGCCCCGATGTACGCACATAATACACGCCCACTTGGACTTTTACTTTTAAACACACCCACTTGGACTTTTGCAAGCCTCATTTGCATAACTACAAAAATGGTCATAACTTGGTCAAAAATGCTCGTTTTTTAAAAATAAAAATGTTACTGTAATCTACATTACAGCGCCTATCTGCTGCAATAGCAGATAGGGGTTGCAAAATCTGGTGACAGAGCCTCTTTAAATTATATTTCAGGCACCATGTCAGGTTAGAAGAGGTCTTGTGGTGCAAAAATAAAGGAAACACCCCAAAAAAGACCCCATTTTGGAAACTACACTGCTTGAGGAATTCATCTAGGGGTGTAGTGAGCATTTTGACCCCACAGGTGTTTCATAGATTTAATTAGAATTGGGCAGTGAAAATGAAAAATTACATTATTCTCCAATAAGATGTAGCTTTACCTCAAAAATTTTTTTTTCGTTCAACAAATAAATGATGAAAAGCACCATAACATTTGTAAAGCAACTTCTCCAGAGTACGGAAATACCCAACATGTGGTCATAAACTGCTGTTTGGGCAAGCAGCAGGACTCACAAGGGAAGGCACGCCATTTAGCTTTTGGAGTACAGATTTTGCTGGTTTGATTTCTCGGCACCATGTCGCATTTGTAAAGCTCCTAAGGTACCAGTACAGTGCAAAAAAAGTGACTCCATTTGGCAAACTACACCCATTGAGGAATTCATCTAGGGGTGTATTGAGCAGTTTGACCCCACAGGTGTCTCATATATTTTATTAGAAATGGGCAGTGAAAATGAAAAATTACATTATTTTCCAATAAGACGCAGCATTGGTTCAAAATCTTTCATTTTCTCATCAAATAAAGGAGAAAACGCACCATAACATTTGTAAAGCAACTTCTTCAGAGTACGGAAATACCCCACATGTGGTCAAACTGCTATTTGGACACACAGCAAGGCTCTAAAAGGGAAGGAGCGAATTTAGGATTTGGAGTGGAGATTTTAGAAGATTCGTTTTTTGACCCCATGTTGCATTGAGCTATAGTATCTGTACAGTGGTACCCCCAAAAAATTACACCATTTTGGAAACTAGATCCCTCAAAGAATTTATCTAGGGGTGTAGTGAGCATTTTGACCGCACAAGTGTTTTGCAAAAATGAGTAAACAATAGATGTTGCAGATTGAAAATTGCTGTTTTCCACAGTTATGCCATTTCAGTGCCCAATGTGTTATGCCCAGCTTGTACCACCGTAGACACACATTCCATAAATTGTTAAGCGGGTTCTCCAGAATACAGTAATACCCCATATGTGGTCATAAATTGCCGTTTGTGTACACGGCCAGGCTCAGTTCGACCACCATTTGGCTTTTGAAGCGCAGATTTTGTAAACTGGGCGGAGTACATCAGGGTATATGTAATCTGTGCGGGTACATCAGGGCATATGTAAGCTTGGCGGAGTACATCACGGTATATGTAAGCTAGGCCGAGTACATCAGGGTATATGTAAACTGGGCGGAGTACATCAGAGTATATGTGAGCTGGGCGGAGTGCATCAGGTCATAATAGGATGATGTAATAATGGGGAGAATGAATAATCCATGGATTGGTGTGGTCGCTTTGAACCAATCCTTTATACACAGGCCGGGTTTATTGGGTATTATACAAAATATCTGCGCTCACTTATTGCCTAATCTTTGACTTCTTCATTAGCCCTATAAGCCGCACAAGGCCCTAAAGTTTCCTCATCACCGCTGTGTCCATGGGGTCCACCTGGGGGGTCCAGCAAATGACGATGTGGGGTGTTTAGTGAAATTCTACTGGACCTAAAAATGAGAGTCTGGGCCGTCATTTAGAATCATTTTGCATCATTGCGTTTTGAGTCATAACGTGTTATTTTTCCGGTGACGGAGCTGTGTGAGGGCGCGTTTTTTGTGGAACGAGCTGTAATTTTTATTGGTTTCATTTTGGGGGACATGAGATTTTTTTATCACTATTTATTCCATTTTTTGGGAGATGAGGAAACCAAAAAACAGCCATTCCAGCACGTTTCTTTTTTGTTTTTTTTACAGTGTTCACCGTGCAGTATAAGCAACATGTTAACTTTATTCTGCGGGGCGATACGATTACAGCGACACCAAATTTATATCATTTTTTTAATGTTTCACTGCGTTCCCACAATAAAAATACTCTTCTAAAAAAATCATGTTTTAGTGTCGCCATTTTCTGACAGCCATAACTTTTTTATTTTAGTTGATATCGCTGCGGGACGGCTTGTTTTATGCGTGACGAACTGTAGTTTCTATTGGTACCATTTTGCGTTACTTGCAACTTTTTGATCACTTTTTATTAAAAAATGTTTGAGACAAGATGACAAAAAAAGAAAATACGGTCATTGTTTTTTATTAAAAGTTTTTACGGTGTTCACCGTGCGGTAAAAATAATGTGATATTTTTATAGATCAGGCCGTTCCGAACGCGGCAATACCTATTATGTATAGTTTTTTTTTCATGTTTTCATTTTTTTTCTAATAATAAAGGAGTTGATCAGGGAAACAGGGCAAGTGTTGTTTTTATTATTTATTAATTTATTTATTTTTCTTTCACATTTTTCACTTTTTCTTTTATACTGACCTGGGGACTTGAAGATCTGGTCTTCTGATCCCCGCTACGATACACTGCACTACTTATGTAGTGCAGTGCATCGTAACTGTCATTTTTCATTTGACAGTTAGCAAATTAGGTCCTGCCTCGGGCAGGACCTAATAGGCTACCGTACCTTGGCAACCAGGAAGCCTAGTAACGGCTTCCTGGTTGCCATAGAGCTCCCTCCCTCTGTAAACCACTTCAATGTGGCGGACGTCATTGACAGCCGCATTCAAGGGGTTAAATGGCTGCGATCGGCGGTAACAGCCATCGCAGCGGCATGTCAGCTGTGTATAACAGCTGACAGCCGCCGAAGATAAAGCGCGCACAGCTCCTGTGCTCGCATTATCTGCTGGGCGTAACGGTACGCCCGAGTGCGGGAAATCACTTGGAATTTGGACGTACAGTTACGCCCAATCGCGGGAAGGGGTTAAGTTATACAATGTTATTTAGGCAAAGATGCAGAAGAAAAAAAAAGTTTTGATGCAGTTTTTCTTTTTTGTTTACAGTATACACTAATTATACAGGACGCTGTAAGTTTGTTGTGCAAGTTGTTACGGTTTTGACGATACCAAAATTATTATTTTATGTTTTGGGACTTCCATTTTTATAAAGTTTATTGTAAAAATGTGTATTGCGTATTTTATTTAACATTACTTTTGTTTTTATTAATTTTACTTTTTTTGAATCGCATAGAAGGATTTTTAATTTTGATTTTTTTACCTTTAGTATACGGGCATACTAGTCCTTCTCAATTAATTAGAATATCAAAAAGTTATTTCAGTAATTCATCTCTTATAATATATAGATTTATTACACAGTGAATTACAGAATTGCTTTCTTTTAATGTTAATGATTATGGCTAACCGGTAATGAAAGCCCAAAATATTTTTTGAAATTGGGCTTAAAGGGATCCTGTCATCACCATCTTACCTTATAAAACGTCCTTACCCTGTAGTGGCCGCAGCTGTCCATAGTGCATTGATGTGTTCTTCTCTCCTCACGTCCTCTTCTTGCCCGAAATATAGTCATTTAAAGTTTTACCGCCTTTTATGGCAATTCATTTAAGCTTTGTGACGCACGATCTGGACTCCGCCCACGTACGTCGCCTGTACAGCCCTAAATGCCGAAATCTCGTTTCACATCTCGCGCATGCGTGCCTCACCACCCGTCCCGGCTTCATTCATCCAGAAATATTTAACTGTGCATGCGCCGCGCGGGTACACACCCCCTCGTCGTATGTTATACAGCATAATAACGGCTTTCCAGCAACGAAAGAAGACGCTGTACATCGGTTCCTTACTGGAAACATCAACCAGTTTTTCAGGTATGTAAATCGAAGTTTTGAAGTTCATTTTTGTTCAAATGTTTGATGTTCATTGATGTTGATTTTCGCTGTGTAAAATGTGTGAACTGCTACTCCATTCTATATTATGCTTGCCTAGATGTGTATACATAGGAGATATATATATATATATATATATATATATATATATATATATACACACACACACACACACACCTGTTCAAAAGTTTGGGGTCACCCAGACAATTTTGTGTTTTCAATGAAAACTCACACTTATATTTATCAAATGAGTTGCAAAATGACTAGAAAATATAGTCAAGAGATTGACAAGGTTAGAAATAATGATTTTTATTTCTAATAATAATTTTCTCCTTCAAACTTTGCTTTCGTCAAAGAATGCTCCATTTGTACCAATTACAGCATTGCAGACCTTTGTCATTCTAGCTGTTAATTTGCTGAGGTAATCGGGAGAAATTTCACCCCATGCTTCCACAAGGCCCTCCCACAAGTTAGATTGGCTTGATGGGCACTTCTTGCGTACCATACGGTCAAGCTGCTCCCACAACAGCTCTATGGGGTTGAGATCTGGTGACTGCGCTGGCCACTCCATTACAGATAGAATACCAGCTGCCTGCTTTTTCCCTAAATAGTTCTTGCATAATTTGGAGGTGTGCTTTGGGGGCATTATCCTGTTGTAGGATGAAATTGGCTCCAATCAAGTGCTGTCCACAGGGTATGGCATTGTAAAATGGAGTGATAGCCTTCCTTATTCAAAATCCCTTTTACCTTGTACAAATCTCCCACTTTACCAGCACCAAAGCAACCCCAGACCATCACATTACCTCCACCATGCTTGACAGATGGCGTCAGGCACTCTTCCAGCATATTTTCACTTGTTCTGCATCTCACAAATGTTCTTCTGTGTGATCCAAACACCTCAAACTTCGATTCGTCTGTCCATAACACTTTTTTCCAATCTTCCTCTGTCCAATGTCTGTGTGCTTTTGCCCATATTAATCTTTTACTTTTATTAGCCTGTCTCAGATATGGCTTTTTCTTTGCCACTCTGCCCTGAAGGCCAGCATCCCGGAGTCGCCGCTTCACTGTAGACGTTGACACTGGCATTTTGCGGGTACTATTTAATGAAGCTGCCAGTTGAGGACCTGTGAGGCGTCTATTTCTCAAACTAGAGACTCTAATATACTTGTTTTGTTGCTCAGTTGTGCAGCAGGGCCTCCCACTTCTCTTTCTACTCTGGTTAGAGCCTGTGTGTGCTGTCCTCTGAAGGGAGTAGTACACACCGTTGTAGGAAATCTTCAGTTTCTTGGCAATTTCTCGCATGGAATAGCCTTAATTTCTAAGAACAAGAATAGACTGTCGAGTTTCACATGAAAGCTCTCTTTTTCTAGCCATTTTGAGAGTTTAATCGAACCCACAAATGTAATGCCCCAGATTCTCAACTAGCTCAAAGGAAGGTCAGTTTTATAGCTCCTCTAAACAGCAAAACTGTTTACAGCGGTGCTAACATAATTGTACAAGGGTTTTCAAATCCTCCATTAGCCTTCTAACACAGTTAGCAAACACAATGTACCATTAGAACACTGGAGTGATGGTTGCTGGAAATGGGCCTCTATACACCTATGTAGATATTGCATTAAAAACCCGACGTTTGCAGCTAGAATAGTCATTTAGCACATTAACAATGTATAGAGTGTATTTCTGATTAATTTAATGTTATCTTCATTGAAAAAAGCTGTGCTTTTCTTTCAAAAATAAGGAAATTTCTAAGTGACCCTAAACTTTTGAACGGTAGTGTATATATAGATATAGGATATAGACAGACAGATAGATAGATATAGGATATAGACAGACAGATAGATAGATATAGGATATAGACAGACAGATAGATAGATATAGGATATAGACAGACAGATAGATAGATATAGGATATAGACAGACAGATAGATAGATATAGGATATAGACAGACAGATAGATAGATATAGGATATAGATAGATAGATATAGGATATAGATAGATAGATATAGGATATAGATAGATAGATATAGGATATAGATAGATAGATATAGGATATAGATAGATAGATATAGGATATAGATAGATAGATATAGGATATAGATAGATAGATATAGGATATAGATAGATAGATATAGGATATAGATAGATAGATATAGGATATAGATAGATAGATATAGGATATAGATAGATATAGGATATAGATAGATAGATAGATATAGGATATAGATAGATAGATAGATATAGGATATAGATAGATAGATATAGGATATAGACAGATAGATATAGGATATAGACAGATAGATATAGGATATAGATAGATAGATATAGGATATAGATAGATATAGGATATAGATAGACAGATAGATATAGGATATAGATAGATATAGGATATAGATATAGGATATAGGATATAGATAGATATAGGATATAGATAGATATAGGATATAGATAGATAGATATAGGATATAGACAGATAGATATAGGATATAGATAGATAGATATAGGATATAGATAGATAGATATAGGATATAGATAGATAGATATAGGATATAGATAGATAGATAGATAGATATAGGATATAGATAGATATAGGATATAGATAGATAGATAGACAGATAGATATAGGATATAGATAGACAGATAGATATAGGATATAGATAGACAGATAGATATAGGATATAGATAGATAGATAGATAGATAGAGGATATAGATAGATATAGGATATAGATAGATAGATATAGGATATAGATAGATATAGGAGATAGATATAGGATATAGATAGATAGATATAGGATATAGATAGATATAGGAGATAGATAGATAGATAGATAGAGGATATAGATAGATAGAGGATATAGATAGATATAGGATATAGATAGATAGATATAGGATATAGATAGACAGATAGATATAGGATATAGATAGATAGATATAGGATATAGATAGATATAGGATATAGATATAGGATATAGATAGATATAGGATATATATATATATATATAGGATATATATATATATAGGATATATATATATATAGGATATATATAATATATATATATATAGGATATATATATAATATATATATATATAGGATATATATATAGGATATATATATATAGGATATATATATAGGATATATATATATAGGATATATATATAGGATATATATATATAGGATATATATATATAGGATATATATATAGGATATATATATAGGATATATATATAGGATATATATATAGATATATATATATATATATATATATATATAGATATATATATATATATATAGGATATATATATATATATATAGGATATATATATAGGATATATATATATATATATATATATATATATATATATATAGGATATATATATATATATATATATAGGATATATAGGATATATATATATATATATATATAGGATATATAGGATATATATATATATATATATATAGGATATATATATATATATATATATATATATATAGGATATATATATATATATATATACACACACGGGATATATATAGGATATATGATATATATATAGATATATAGGATATATATATATACACCAGTAGAAAAACGGCAGCACTCTAATTCAATTTGCAGGTTCCAGTAATGGAGGGTGCCAGCTGATAGTCCCGATCCAAAGACTATACATATATCCAAGAAGAAAATTCAGCAGCACTCCAACGATCAAGGTGAAAAAAGTGAAATTTATTGTGCCAACATGGCAATGCAACGTTTCCGTCCCACCTTGGGACCTTTCTCATGCTTGAATTTCACTTTTTTCACCTTGATCGTTGGAGTGCTGCTGAATTTTCTTCTTGGATATATATATATATATATATATAGGTATATATATATATATGATATATATTAGGTATATATATGATATATATATATTGAAGGAAATAAGTATTTGATCCCTTGTTGATTTCGTAAGTTTGCCCACTGTCAAAGACATGAGCAGTCTAGAATTTTTAGGCTAGGTTACTTTTACCAGTGAGAGATAGATTATATAAAAAAAAAAAACAGAACATCACATAGTCAAAATTATATATATTTATTTGCATTGTGCACAGAGAAATAAGTATTTGATCCCTTTGGCAAACAAGACATAATACTTGGTGGCAAAACCCTTGTTGGCAAGCACAGCAGTCAGCCAGTTTTTGTAGTTGATGATGAGGTTTGCATTCATGTTAGATGGAATTTTGGCCCACTCCTCTTTGCAGATCATCTGTAAATCATTAAGATTTCGAGGCAGTCGCTTGGCAACTCGGATCTTCAGCTCCCTCCATAAGTTTTCGATGGGATTAAGGTCTGGAGACTGGCTAGGCCACTCCATGACCTTAATGTGCTTCTTTTTGAGCCACTCCTTTGTTGCCTTGGCTGTATGTTTCGGGTCATTGTCGTGCTGGAAGACCCAGCCACGAGCCATTTTTAACCCCTTCCCCCTGCTGGCATTCTGGGCCCTAATGTCCAAGCCATTTTTTAGATTTTTCCATTGTCACATTCGAAGAGCTGTAACTTTTTTATTTTTGCGTCGGCATAGCTGTATAAGGTCTTGTTTTTTGCGGGACGACTTGCAGTTTTTATTGGTACCATTTGAGAGTAGATGCGACTTTTTGATCACTTTCTATCACATTTTTTTTAAGTCAGGATTAACAGAAAACAGCAATTTTTCCATTGTTTTTTATTTTATTTTTTACGGCGTTCACAGTGCGGGTTAAATAATGTAACAGCTTTATAGTCGGGGTCGTTACGGACGCGGCGATACCAAATACGTGTAACTTTTTTGCTTTATTGTAGTTTTTTTTAATAGTAAAGCATTTTGTAAGGGGAAAAGCTGGGTTTTTCATTTTTTTTTTTCACTTTTTTTTAAAATTAACTTTATTTAACTTTTTTTACTTTTTTACTAGTCCCACTAGGGGACTTCCCTATCCTCCGATCGCTATTATAATACACTGCAATACTTTTGTATTGCAGTGTATTACTGCCTGTCCGTTTAAAACGGACAGGCATCTGCTAGGTCATGCCTGCGGCATGATCTAGCAGGCATTCGCTGCAGGCAGACCTGGGGGTCTTTATTAGACCCCCGGCTGCCATAGAAGACACAGACACTCGGCGATTTTATCGCCGGGTGTCAGTGAGATGAGAGGGAGCTCCCTCCCTCTCTCCAAAACCATTCAGATGCGGTGCTCGCTATTGTGCACCGCATCTGAAGGGTTAAACAGGTTAGATCGATACTAATATCGATCTCACCCGGCAGAGCAGGGACGCCCCCAGCTGCTTCTGGCAGCTGACAGCAGGGAGATTTCACGGCTCCCTGCTCTGTTTACTTTATTCTAATGCAGCGACGTAGTTTGGCGGCGCTCTAGAATAAAGCCCACTAATGACCGCCGTAAAAAGACGTATCGGCGGTCATTAAGGGGTTAATGTCCTGGTGGAGGGAAGGAGGTTGTCACTCAGGATTTGACGGTACATGGTTCCATCCATTCTCCCATTGATGCGGTGAAGTAGTGCTGTGCCCTTAGCAGAGAAACACCCCCAAAACATCTCCATGCTTGACAGTGGGGACGGTGTTCTTTGGGTCATAGGCAGCATTTCTCTTCCTCCAAACACAGCGAGTTGAGTTAATGCCAAATAGCTCAATTTTAGTCTCATCTGACCACAGCACCTTCTCCCAATCACTCTCAGAATCCAGATGTTAATTTGCAAAATTCAGACGGACCTGTACATGTGCCTTCTTGAGCAGGGGGACCTTGCGGGCACTGCAGGATTTTAATCCAGTACGGCGTAATGGGTTACCAATGGTTTTCTTGGTGACTGTGGTCCCAGCTGCCTTGAGATCATTAAGTTCCCCCCGTGTAGTTTTCGGCTGAGCTCTCACCTTCCTCAGGATCAAGGATACCCCACGAGGTGAGATTTTGCATGGAGCCCCAGATCAATGTCAGTTGACAGTCATTTTGTATGTCTTCCATTTTCTTACTATTGCACCAACAGTTGTCGCCTTCTCACCCAGCGTCTTACTTATGGTTTTGTAGCCCATTCCAGCCTTGTGCAGGTCTATAAACTTGTCCCTGACATCCTTAGAAAGCTCTTTGGTCTTGCCCATGTTGTAGAGGTTAGAGTCAGACTGATTAATTGAGTCTGTGGACAGGAGTCTTTTATACAGGTGACCATTTAAGACAGCTGTCTTTAATGCAGGCACCAAGTTGATTTGGAGCGTGTAACTGGTCTGGAGGAGGCTGAACTCTTAATGGTTGGTAGGGGATCAAATACTTATTTCTCTGTGCACAATGCAAATAAATATATATAATTTTGACTGTGATTTTCTGTTTTTATATAATCTATCTCTCACTGGTAAAATTAACCTAGCCTAAAAATTCTACACTGTTCATGCCTTTGACAGTGGGCAAACTTACAAAATCAGCAAGGGATCAAATACTTATTTCCTTCACTGTATATAGGATATATATATATATAGGCGCTATGTATTATGTATTGAGCTGCTGGTTATGTAGTTATTTGTTGCATTGCGTTGCTGGTTATGTAGTTGTGTTGCATTGCGTTGCTGGTTATGTAGTTGTGTTGCATTGCGTTGCTGGTTATGTAGTTATGTGATGCATTGCTCTGCTGGTTTTGTAGTTATATGTTGCATTGCGCTGCTGGTTATGTATTTATGTGGTGCATTGCATTGCTGGTTATGTATTGCTCTGCTGGTTTTGTAGTTATGTGTTGCTGGTTATGTAATTATGTGATGTATTGCGCTAATGGTTATGTAGTTATGTGTTGCATTACTCTGCTGGTTATGTAGTTGTGCTGCATTGCGCTGCTGTTTATGTAGTTGTGTTGCATTGCGCTGCTGGTTATGTAGTTATGTGATGTACTGAAATTTTACATTGTGTCCCTTTTTCCAGATGGATTCTGCTTACTTGAAGGACAGCAAATCACATTTTCTATCTTAGTTTGAAACCTACAAAAGAAAAAAAAATAGGTAAGTACTCGTTTTTAAAAAATTTGAGGCTACATTACAACGTTGAAAAACGTATCAAACATTTTTTAATTGTTATATTAATTTTGTACACTAGGCAATCAATAAATCATACATTCTTAGGACGTACATTTGTTCATGTGTTGTGGACTTGGTAAGTATATTCTAAAAATTTTTGAAGGCAATACTGAAACAGATAACATCGTACATGTCAACCAATCAACTTACCAAGGTAAAACCGTTAACTTATTTTTCTTTAACGTTGGTAAGTGTCTCTTACAACTAACCGTTTTACTTTGCCTTTTTTTTTTCTATAGACTTAACTGACTAAATACAATGCCTTCATGCGTTTTTAGCAATTGCCTGAGTAAGACAGGCAGAAAGGATCAAAGCATAGCTATCCGCTTACATTCCTTTCCAAAGGATCCACAACGCATACAACAATGGCTAAATCAAACTGTTCAGAATTTTACAGACAACAAAATGATGCAAACAATAATTGAAGATAAGTGCAAAAAATTCCGCATTTGCTCACTACACTTCAGCCAAGAGTGTTATAAGGAAACCAAACATTGCCAAACACTCCGTCAAGATACACTGCCTACCATTTTCCAGAGGGTAAGTGTTACATAGAAGAGACCCTGAAGAAAGACAGAAAGAAGAAAAAAATGAAGAGACCATTTGATTCTGGCGTTGCTGGTACCTCGACCAGTGAAGATCTTGCCTTGGAGGATCCAGGCAAAGAAAGTCCCTCTGAGTGTCATCCAAAGCAGTGTTCTGTGTCTACTCAAACAGATTACACCCTATTAAATGCTATGATTTTTTACATCTCAGGAACAGATACATCGAGAGAGATTTCAAGTAACAGTGATGTTCTCTCTCTCCAATAGCTTTAAAATCGAACCCAAATTTTCAAAAAACAAGCAGCCCGAAATCGGTAAGTAACTCGGAATTCTCTTCTCCCCAAAAATAAAAAAGGCACTTATACAGATTGATACAAAAGAGACTTGCGACTTTCAAGAAGACGACATCAACTTTCAAGACATCATACCACTTTCTCCTATTGAAGAAGCTTTTGGGATACTAGAAGAAACCATTGACACGGAAAGTGATGCATATCTGGATAAAAATGATGGCCATAAAGATGAAGACCATCTCCCCCAAGATACCAGTATGACAGATTCAGATTTATTAGATTCTGCTTCACTAATTTACCCGCACCATCCTCTTTCACCACCTAGAATGACACCTCTAACTCTTAGACAACAAGTTATTGACAGAAAGCTTCTGGTATTTGAATCATGTTTAGACAATCTAATCATGAAAGTTAAATGTCAGTATACACCAAAATGTAACTACCTTGTAAAGAGCTTTAAAAAAAAAAATTTGATGCGTCCGCATGTAAAATTTATGGAAAATGTTACCAAGGCCATCAGTTTACAATTTTTGAGTCCCAACCAAAAATCGGAAGAATGTCCTCGGGAAACCTACTACTGTCTGCATCGATTTTGTTTAGTGGGTTGAACTTTCAGAAGGTCAACGAACTATTCAACATACTTGGCATGGTAAGTATTTCAGAAAATACTTACTACCGGCCCCAGAGTAAGTTTATTTTTCCGCCCATTGACATTGTGTGGCAAGAGGAGAAAAATAAAAACTTTGACGAATTGAAGACCACTCCAATATGTGTGTCAGGTGATGGCCAATGTGACAGCCCAGGTCACAATGCAAAATACTTTACATATACCATACTGGATAGCTTATCAGACAAGATCCTTGATTTTGAAGTTGTTCAGAAATCAGTGTTCTTTTTCCGTCGCAATGGAGAAGTTCGGATGTCAAATTTGTCTTGAAAGAATAATTACCTCCAGTTGAAAAGTTCTAATATTTGCTTCCGATAGACATGTCAGCATAAGAAAAAACTATGAGGCTAGACTATCCACATATCCGACATCAGTTCGATGTTTGGCATTATGCCAAGTCCATAAAAAAAAAAAAATTAACCCAAGCCAGCCACCAGAGGTTTTGTAAAGAAATTACTCCCTGGATTGATAAAATCGGCCTTAATTTCTGGTGGTCTATACAAACCTGTGATAACGAGGAAAATCTTAAAGAAAGATGGCTGTCTCTGCTTTACCACATTGCAGGCAAACTTTATACCCAATGTAGCCATGGATCCCTGGATGCTGTAGAAAAGGAAGGTAAAGTATTGTGGCTCAATACTCAATATGAGGGAGACTGCCCCATATCTCACAATTGAAAAAATTGTGAACAATCCACAACTAATCGCCGAACTGCCACATTTAGTGAACAACTGTCATACAGGAAGTCTTGAGAATTTTCATAGTCTGGTCCTGAAATATAGAACCAAAAGGATACACTTCGGTATTGATGCAATGGAGGCAAAAACTAAATTAGCTGCCCTTACTCATAATAAAAATGTGGGAAGAGAGCAGGCCACCGTGAAAAAAAAAACACTGAAAAAAAGGGCACAAAAAAAACCAAATTCTCCCAAAAGGAAAATCAAGATGGATAGTTAAAAATGTATATGAGAAAATAAGCGTTGAATATTTGGAAGAACTGGCCGTTAATGTACTAAAGATTGCCAATGGAGAAGTAACATCAGCGTGGAGTTCTAGAGCACCAAGCCTACCACCTAATTTAGCGAATTTAGAAAGGCCAAATAAAGAAGAAAAAAAAAAATAGCACGCTTCCGTACCTCCTGCCAGATAGATGCTCGATAGTTCCTTCAAATGTCAACGACAGCTATTCTCTTGACAATCATAATTTTTTAATATCAGTTGCTTTGCGTATGTCTACGTTTGATATGTTTCCTTTGGTTTGAAAGATACACTATAGTTATGACATTGCCTCTTAGATTAGAGAGTACATTGGCCATTAGTAACCTAGTGACATATCCTCTTTAATTATCCAAATTAACACACAGTTATTGTTCTTTTATTTTTGAGATAACATTTTTATATTTTGTATTACAGAAGTTCTTTTCGGACTATAAAGAGAAAAATGAAAAAGTGAGTAACTTTATTCTATCTGTTACTTTTTTTAGTTCTGCTGCCCAGATGCTACTCATGTATTTTTTGGTTTTCAAAGTATCATATTACGTGATTGCATACGTTTATATGTGTTAATTGTGAGGCAATAAATCTTGTGAAAGAAAAACCTTAGTTTTGTTGCAGTATTGGGATTATGATGTTATACTCTTGTTCTGCACAACATTATGTATGTTAGGCTCTGTTCACATCTGCGACGTAGGTCCATTACGCATTGTTTACCTGAGACAATAGCAAAGCTATTGTGTCCTGTAAAATCACAGATACAACCACGTAAAGCCGATGAAACACAAAGTCAATGTGTTCCATAGGCAAACGGCAGTGTCCCAAGTGCTATGGAACCCTTGGTTCCATTATTCCCTTGTTATGCTGATTTGATGTAGCAGAACTAAATGGCACAACGCTGATGTGAATAGAGCAGAAGTATTGAGAATTCATTATTTTAAGAACTCAGTATTGAATTTGAATATAGATCAGGGTTATGTTTTTAATATTTGTGGTTTCTTTTTCCTACAGTGTGAACACTACATACAGATGAAAATACTAACCAGACAACATTCCTGATTTTAAAACTAAAAATTTTCTAACATTGTTTTTAACAATTTGCTTTTATCGCATTGAAAATTAAGATTACAGTGGTTACAATACACCAAAAAAAATAAGAAAAAGACAAAAAAAAATTAATTAGCCCATGAATGAAATTATTAGGTAAGTTGACCAGTATGCCCATATAAACAGACATGCCGATTTTAGAAAACTGTTGAGGATTAGAAGTCCATCAGACATGAACAGATTTATAAAAAGCAGCAAATGGATGTGGTTTTTAAAGTATTTTTACAAACAAGTTTTCTGCCCCTCCCACCAATTCGCATGTGTATACATTTTATCCCATTTGGTTTTCATGGTACATTTTAAACTCTTTATTGAAAAACAAAATTCACAAAAATGTAGTATTCTAATACAAAAATTGTTAAAAAACAAAAAAAACAAATCTATGGTGCAAAGCTTCTGTTTTATGGCACAGTTATTGATAAATAAGTTTACGACCAAATAACAGATAGAGTGTTTTGAAACAGTCATAATATGATAGGATGCTTAATTAATTTTTGCTGAATAAAATAATTTCAAAAAACATTTAACAAAGTTTATTTTATAATAAGTGTATTACAAAAGTTGACCTTAAATTTATTTTCAAAATAAAAACATTAAAATAACATGAACTGTGTAAAGTCTATTCTTACTATTACCAATCAAATTATTAGATGTAATGTTTGTTTTCAGAAATTGTGTAAGAAAAATACGAGTTTAGTGTGGTACATTGGTTTGATTTTTTAAAGTCTAATATGGTGTATAAAGATTAAACAAAAGAGTACACGGTACATTAGACTAAGGGCCTGTTCACATCAGCGTTGGCTTTCCGTTGAGGGGTTCCGTCTGAGGTTTCCATCGTGGAACCCCGCAACGGAAAGCCAGTGGGAAACATTAGCTTCCGTTTACATCGCCATTGATATCAATGGTGACAGAAACATTGATAATGGTTTCCATCTGTCAACTTTCCGGCAGGTTTCCTTTTTTCTATAGAATAAATTGTTCAGTCGACTGGGCTGAGCCGGCGTCATCGGCGGTGGATGTCAGCTGTATGTTACAGCTGACATCCACCTGTAACGGTGGATCCATGCCATTAACCCCTGTAGCTCCGATCCCTGCCATGAACCCCTTCGATGCAGCGATCGTAATCGATCGCTGCATCTTAGCGGTTGCCTTCCAAGCCCTGCCGTGTGTCCAAACACCTGTTTATGACCACATGTGGGGTATTTTTTTTTACTCTGGAAAAATGGCTTCACTAATTTTGTGGTGCTTTTTCTCCTTTAGTCCTTGTGGAAATGAGAAAAAGAACTGCAAAACCGAAATTTTCTTTAAAAAAAATGTGGATTTTAATTCTCACGGAATGAAAATCTGAGAAATGGCTAATAAAATACCATTCTGAACTTATTACCACCTAAAGTGCAACATGTCAGATTTTAAAAATGAGGCTCCTCAGGAAGGCCAAAAGTGGCCAAAGTGGAAGGGGTTAAACGGCAGGAGTGTTGATGGTCGGAACACAAAGATAGTTCAATAGTTGAAATGCTGTTGACATTTTCACTTTTACAAAGGTTTATAATTAAACAATTGCATTAGCCCTAAACAAAAAAAAAAATGAAAGTGTATAAAGTGCAACATAATGCTTTAAGAACAGAACGAATTAAAAAATTAATTAGATCACTACTCAAAGGCCATGAATTCAGCTGGAGTATCACTACAAGGAAGGTATCCCATGTATTCTCCATGCAAATCGGGAAAAGCAGCGCGGACTTTGCGTACGAAGCAGGACGGAATGGGTCGTCTATGTCCTATACCTAAATAGCAGTGAATCCACGCAGTAAAGGATCTATATGCAGTCTTTCTAAGGTGCCTACAGGTAAATGAACACAAGCAGAATGCAGGCATATCATAAAAATATATGCATTCATATTTAAAATAACTTTTTAATACAAGAGCAGCCCTTTTTCAGATTTTCATTTACGTTTTTACCTCCCCACCTTACGAAAGCAATAATGTATTTTTTGTTTACTATGCTCTAGGGGGAAAATGGGGGTTTTATGAACTTTTACTATTAATTTGTTTCACACCAAAAATTATTTTTTTAATTTATTTTTTAGTTTTTGTATTAGTCCCCCTAAGGGACTTCAACCAGCGATCGTTCGATCGCTTGCACGATATACTGCAATACTAATGTATTGCAGTATATCGTGATTCTGACAGGCATCGCTAACAACGCCGACAACCATCGCCCCCGATTGTGTTGCGGGGGGCACGATGAGCTGTTACAGGGGTTGGCCCCCCTCTTTGTAACGATTTCAATGCTGCGGTCGCTATTGGCCGCAGCATTTAACGAAGTGTCGGCTGTAACAAACAGCTGACACCCACATCGTATGGAGCGGGTTCACTCCGTGAGCCCGCTACGTACTTGCCCTACCCGACTTTGGCATATGGATACGTCAAATCTCGGGAAGGGGTTATAAAAAAATAAATTAAAAAAAAATTACTTTTTTTGGCTCAGTCTGCCATAACAGGAAATATGGTCATACAGCCCTGGGGTTCTTTAATGGAGCCTGTACTGTCTGCCCTTCTCTGGTATGTCCCTCGATCACATCCCAGGAATTCCTCCTGACGTGATCCAAAAGGCATCCCCCTTCTCACTTTCACCTTGAATGCTGAGATTACCTTTTTTTCGCAGCATTCAGGGGAATAGCGTTGGAGATTAGAGGTTAAACGGGGCTGTGGTTGTATAATACAACCATTGGCCAGCTCCTGACAATAAGTGCGTGTGCGGACAGCATCAGGTGATGCGGCCAGCGCTGCACTAATGGGCGGCGTCTCCAGCACAGAAGACAGAACATGGTGTGTGCACTACAAAACACCACCATGTTCTGTCTTCAGTGCTTGAGCTCATTAGTACAGCACTTCTCAGTAGCGGGGAAATGGCTGTATTACACAGCCGCACCCCCACCCTAACAACATTAATGTATTACTATACTTAGATATGCGTCCGCACGACTTAGTATAGAAATCCATGAAAGAACGTTATCTAATATTTGGAGGGTGCGCGTTATAGGAACAGTCTCGAAGTTTCGATTCATCGTGCGACCATAATACAAACACAGTATGGCTGTATACTTTTGACTTTGTTCCAACTTACCGATTTAGGTCCTTTCTCGGTGGTGGACGCCTTACATCCCCTATAGTTCTTAAAGTAATATTTACGGTGTTCTCACGGGTACAAAAAAGAAAAAAAATTCATGCTCAGAGATACACTGTAAGTTACTCATATATTCAACAGAGTTTTCAACTTCTTGACAGCAGATTGATTCAAGGTTGGTTGGCATCATAACACATTGAAGACATTTGCACCAGTCTACTCTTCCAATCCTCCCTTCTACCATTAGATTGTCAAATTCTATAAAATTGGCATTGACATTACGCAGTGGATTATTGGGAAAACATGGTGCGTGTCTTGACTGTCCAGAGTATTTTTTACGAAGATTTGCAAGTAAAAAACGCATCTATGGATGAATATAAAAAAAAAAAAAAAAAAAAAAAAAAAAAGAGCTGTGGTCAAGCTGTGTTATGCACCTATCAAATATACAGTTTGACACAGAAATCAACCTTCTAAATTTTAACTGCTGACCTAATCATCTGTATTGAAGATTTCAGAAGTAAACAATCCAGGCTGAGAACTAGAATTTGTGGGATTGGTGTGTCCAATGTGCTCTTCGGAATGTATTTCTTCTAGAGGATAATAAATAAAATAAAAAAATTATTTAGCATAAGAAAATGAATACATTTTTGGCCACGATATAGGATTTAACATCATGAACAAAGATATTCTGAAGTAAACTCACTGCCACATAGTACATTTTTAAGCTGACCCCCTGTATATGACGCCATACAGACCCCCCCCCCCCCTTTAGATGATGCCACAACCCCCCTACCTGTAGTAATCTTACAGGACTGTCTCTGTATATTCAGGACAGTTCAGAAAAATTAGCTACAGTTGACAACAATGATCCCTGTACTAGTGCTACACTACCCTTGAAGTCAGCACAACAATACCCGACATATAATTCTGCCAGAATGCCCTACACACTCACCGATGCAGACCCGTGTACTTCACATGTGGCCTCTTGTCTTCACGGGATCTGCGAAGGAGGCACAATGACGTCATCTAGTCACCGTAGCAGAACCTGTGAGACTACAGACCACACACGGAGGACGGCGCTGCATCAGTGAGGGTCATTGCGCCGCCCATAGCCAGCAAGGGAACCAATAGTTGTCTTGCCTCTTGAATCCCCATGTCACAGATCCATTTTTAACGGTTGTTACATGTATAGACAGCCTTTAAAAACTAATAAATTTTGACTTCTATGGGGGCCGTCTGGCAGTGAAAACGTGCAAAAATAGGACATGTCCTATTTTTGGACGATCAATCTTCACGGGCCATTTTAAAAAACCGGCAGTGTGAATAAATCATTGTTGTGTAATCAGCCTTTTTTCACAGTACTATTAATGTAGCCTAAGAATAAAAATTAGGCTATTACATTATAACAAACTCAAGAAAGTTGAGACATCTTACCAGTTGATGCTCGTTTTATGACATTTTATGTAATCAGTTTTGAGGCTTAAAAAAAAAATAAAAAAAGGGAAAAATACATAAACAAGAGCAGTTAATAGAACATGCATTTTTTGTAATAGAAGTTGTGTGGAATTTTTATTTAAATAAAATTTTTAATCTATGTCCTTGTATTTGTTTAACCCCTTCCCGACATCCGCCGTATATATACGGCGCACGCCGGGTGGGGGAATATGGAGCAGGCTCACGGGCTGAGTCCACTCCATAGAGCGAGTGTGTCGGCTGTGTGTTACAGCCGACACTTCCGGGTTCCGAGCGGGATCGCGCTTTAGCGCGATCCCGCTTGTTTAACCCGTTAAATGCCACGTTCAATAGAGATCGCGGCATTTAAATTACTAAAAACAGGGGGGCGACCCCCTGTAACGTCTCATCGGCACCCCCACTGCGAGATCGGGGGGAGCCGTTGGTTCACACGGCTGCCTGGGGGTCTGACGAAGTCCCCCAGGTCCGCCATCTTGGTACGCCTATGAAGCTCCGGCAGGGCTTCATAGGAGACCGTCAGAATCACGATATACTGCAATACATTTGTATTGCAGTATATCGTGCAAGCGATCTAACGATCGCAGGTTGAAGTCCCCTAGGGGGACTAATAAAAAATGTAAAAATTAGTTAGTTTTTTTTTTTGTGTAAAAAAAAAATTTAAATTAAAAGTTACAAAAAAAACCCTTTTCCCATTTCCCCCCTAGAGCATAGTAAAAAATTAAATAAACAATTGGTATCGCCGCGTCCGTAAAAGTCTGAACTATCACAATATATCATTATTTAACCCGCACGGTGAATGCCGTAAAAAAAAAAAAAAAAACAATTGTAAACGCCAGAATCTCTATTTTTTGGTCACCTCATCTCCCACAAAAAATGAAATAAAAAGTGATCAAACCGTCACATTTACACCAAAACTGCAAAAAAAAAAAAAAGCCCTTATACAACTTAATCGACGGAAAAATAAAGAAGTTACGGCTGTCGGAATTTGGCGAAACAAAATACATTTTCTTTTTTACACTTAGGTTTTTACTTGTAAAAGTAGTAAAACATAGAAATAACTACACATATTTGGTATCGGCGTAATCTTATTGACCCATAGAATAACATTAAGATGTTTTAATTGTACAGTGAATTCCGTAAAAATGGCGCGCAAAAAACTATGGCGGAATCGCTGTTTTTTTCATTTTCTACCCCACAAATAATTTTTTGCCCGTTTGTTAGTACATTATACGGCAAAATAAATGGTGCTACGAAAAACTACAACTTGTCCCGCAAAAATCAAGCCCTCATAGTACTATATCGACGGAAAAATAAAGGCGTCATGGCCTTTGGAAGGTGGGGAGGGAAAAACGAAAATCTGAAAAAGGGCTGTGGCGTGAAAGGGTTAAACTTTATAACTAACGCCCTAGTAATGGTTGCTGGCTGAATCACAACGCCCATTACTAAGGGGGAGAATGAATGTTAGACATGAAGAGGTTAACACTAATCCCCATTATTAATCTGGTACCCAGCGCCCCCAGGAAGAGCCGGGTACGATCTAGTACCCGACCATCTGTAGTGACAGAGGGGCACCAGCCGCAGTCTGGTATTATTAGGCTGGGAAAGGACAAAAACTGACCCTTCACACCCTGGTAATGCTAGGCTGCTGTTGCTGTGTTGTATCTGGCTGGTTATAAAAATGGGGAAACCCCACATCATGCTGTGAAATTTAAAAAAAAAAAAAAATAATTACGTGGGGTCCCACCCCATTTTTCATAAACAGCCAGATACAACAGAGCAACAGCAGGCTAGCATTACCAGGGTGGGAAGGGCCACTGTTTTTGGCCTTTCCCAGTCTAATAATACCAGCCTGCAGTCACCCCCGTGCCCGACCATCACTACAGATGGTCTGGTACTGGATCGCACCCGGCTCTTCCTGGCACCCCTGGTGGCGGTGGGTACCAGGGTAATAATGGGGGTTAGTGTTAGCCTTTTCTCCGGCTAACACTAAGCCCCGCCTTAGTAATGGATGCTGTCAACCTGTCAGCGGCCATTAGTAAGTTGGTAACGATAAAGTTAAAAAAAAATAAAAAAAAAATAAGACAGAACAAATAGATTTATGGAAATAAAACACCCCCACACAACCCTCATTAACCATTTTATTGAAAATAAAGAAGCCGTCATCGAAGTAGTCCTCGAATCCGAAGTAGTCCAACGACCCAACCTGTAAAAAAAACACTAAAAAAACACATTAGTAAGGGCCTGTCCACATCACCGCTACCCTTCCGTTGATGGGTTCCGTCGGGTTAACCCCTCAACAAAAGGCACTGAAACCTCCGCTTCAGTTTACCTCACCATTGATCTCAATGGTGACGTAAACGTTGCTAAAGATTTCCGTTTGTCACCGTTATGGCAGGGTTCCGTTGTTTTGCGTTGTCGACTGCGCTATTGATTCTGCCAAAACAACGGAACCCGTTCACAACGGTGACAAACAGGAACCATTAGCAAAGGTTCCATCACCATTGAGATCAATGGTGATGCAAACGGAAGCTAAGGTTGCCATTTGCCTTTACGTTGAGGGGTAACCAGACAGAACCCCTCAACGGAAGGGCAGCAGTGATGTGAACAGGGCCTTAGATACAGGGCCCATGTGCATGTGTGATACTGTTTGTTGGACCCTGTATCTAAGCCTAAGGTAGGCTTAGATACAGGGTCCAGCAGACAGTATTCTTATGCATTATAAGCTTGGGCCCTGTATCTAAGCCTAGTCAATAGAAGGAATGCCTGCAGGCAAACAAAACCCTTTTCCTGACTACCCCAATTAACAGTAAAAGATATATTTTATTTTATTATGCTACGTATAGCAAAAAGGTCAGACCACATAAATGTTATTAAAATTATCACTGCCAAGAGCCGAAAATAGGAGTGAGCCGCTGGTGCAGACACAGCACCGTGGTGACAACCATAAGTCAGTAATGGATAGCGTATAGCAAGTTACATTGACTAAATGAAAGGCATTTTTGTAAACTCGTCAAAAGGAGGAGCTGGGGTGTAGGAAAGTCCCTTTCGTAACAGAGTCAACTGGTGGGGATTCAGAACAAGCTTCTACTGAATTTTTGAGCAGAAATAGATCATGTCCATCTACTACCTCCAATCCGTCATCTATTTTGTCTATACCTACTTCCACATATGTACCAAACACCACGAGCATGCTGGGCAATTCTCAGTCACTGACTTCCAATGCAATTCTGAGTGGAGGGAACGGCACTACCAATACCACTACAGGTCCTCCTGCTACTTTCCCTTTTTTAGGACCACTCAATTTGCATTGGGGGCTCAAGCAATAACCCCAATTATACCTGCCACCAAGAATGATGATATGCAGATATTTAATCTATCCTCACATGAATTGAATCCTCACCAGTTGACTCTGTTACGAAAGGGACTTTCCTACACCCCAGCTCCTCCTTTTGACGAGTTTACATGGGCTAAAGATATTAATCTTTTTGCCAGAAAATTGGCCCTACATAAACACTTCAGGGGCACTACACAGGATGGAACTTATCAAAATCGTCAGGAACTAAATACTATGAGGGATCTTGAAAGTCTACTTCATGAGAATGAAATCGGAGCCACTGAAGCTGTTGGCCCCTATTCCTCTCTACGTCCGAAGTCCAAGCTCACTCCCCCCTTTTCCCAGTACAGTCACATCGACATTTTTGTCAAGATGGTCTGCAATGACCTCAAGAAGCTTAGAGGTGATAGATCCATGTCCTTTAGAAATCTTAGTAGTGATGAAAGGATGGCACTGGATGATCTATGCAGTAACGATAATTTGGTCCTCAAACCTTCCGATAAAGGAGGCAATATAGTGATCATGGACCGTGTCGATTATACAGGCATGGTCCATAGGTTACTTGATGATCACACTACCTATGTCATTCTAAGAGGTAATCCCACGATCAGTTACCTGTCAGAACTGTATGATCTTCTCATTGATGCTAAAAATAATGATCTTATTACTATGGACGAATTCAAGCGTCTATATAATCCTACTCCCACTTTGGCAACCTTTTATGCCCTACCAAAGGTTCATAAAAATAAACGCACTATCCCTGGCAGACCCATTGTGTCGGGAAATGACAACCTGACACAGGGGATAAGCCTCTATGTAGATGAAATTTTGTCCCCCTTTGTTTCTTCCTTGTCGTCCTATCTCAAGGACACCGTCACCAGGATCCAGGAGATCAATGTTACTTCCACCACCATATTGGCGAGCATAGACGTAGAGTCATTATATACTAACATCCAGCACGATCTAGGTCTCACTGCAGTAAAACATTTTTTGAGCACAAAAGGCACACAATTTCAACGACACAATAATTTTGTTCTGTCACTATTACGTTTTCTGCTCACTCATAATTTCTTCACTTTTGATGCTAAATATGATCATCAGATAAAAGGCACAGCCATGGGCACTGTATGTGCACCCACTTACACTAACCTCTTTCTTGGTTGGTGGGAAGATACCATCGTTTTTTCTGATGATCTCCTCTTCGTCACCTCACATATCTCCTTTTGGGGAAGATATATTGATGACATTCTCATCCTGTGGGATGGGGATGCAAACACATTTATTGACTTCATGTCTATGCTCAATAATAATTCTATCGGCATGAAATTCACCTACGATATACACGATCGGGTGATTAACTTTCTTGACCTCAAGATCTCTCTGGACCCTGGTGGCGGTATCCAAAATGACATTTTTCGTAAGACTACGGCTACTAATAGTTTTACACTGGGACAGTCATCACCCCCCTGCCCTTAAGAGAGGGATACCTATAGGCCAATACCTGAGGGCCAAGCGCAACTGTTCTAATGAACTATCTTTTCAAAGAGAATGCGATGGACTATCAAAAATTCTTGGCACCGGGGTATCCCAATAAGTGGCTACATAGGGCCTATGCCAGGGCTAGGGCGTCTCATAGACCTGATCTACTTTCTGAAAGAGGTACAGAATCTGCAATGTCAACATCATCCAGTGCCATTCGTTGTATTAGCACTTTCGATGTGTGTTCTCCCCAGGTTAAGGTTTTGTAAAAACATTGGTCCATCCTTAATGCTGACCCTGACTTAAAAGACGCTATTTCTGCCAATCCTGCCATTACTTATCGTAGGGGTAGAAATTTGCGTGATCTTCTGGTACACAGCCACTACTTGCCAACATCTTCTAATACTCCATCTACCTGGCTGAAATCACCTATTATAGGGTTTCATTCGTGTGGCAGATGCTCTTTTTGCCCCTTGATGCCCAGGGTCAAGAGATTTACCAACCCTCTCGATGCGAAGTCATATGATATAAAACAATTTCTGAATTGTCAAAGTAGTGGGGTTATATATCTGGCTAGATGTCCCTGCCCCAAATTATATGTCAGCAAGACTCTGCAGGAATTGAGGAGGAGAGTGTCCAGACACCTTAGCACCATTAACCATAAGGAAGACACCACTCTTTCAAGACATATGCATAGGTTCCATTCTGGTAACCCCAAGTTGCTCCAATTTTGGGGTATTGTACAGATAAAATTGGGTCCTAGGGCTGGGAATCTAGACCGTAAGCTCCTACAGGAGGAGGCACGGTGGATTCACCGCCTCAATTCTATGACCCCTCAGGGGCTGCATGAAGGATTCACTTATAGTGCCTTTCTATGATTTCACCTGTCATTCCCTCTTCGCATTATATATGGATTTCTAGTTATATTGCAAGATGTCAATTTTCTTTTATATCGGTTTTCTATCAATTGATCCGCCTTTATACCTATCTGCCAATGCCTCTTCTAATGGAGGGGCTATATTTAGTTACACTATATATAACCTATTTGTATTTACTAGTTCTTGATCTGACCACATATCTAGTATGGCGGTTGTCATTTTGTCTTATTTTATTCCAAAAAATGGGGGTCCGTTGTGTAGGTTCTACCTACAACCATACATACTTACCGTCTAATTATAGCGGGGGTTGATCTTTGGTTCTTATACTGAGTCCATAATGACACCGACTGCGCCTGCGCCGAGTCGTTGTGTCTCTGCTATATAGCAGATTGTTTCTAAGTTCCTTTTCTCCCTCACTGCGTAGGCGCGCCGTTTCTGGACTCTCAATAGTTACTGGCGGTGCGCATGCGCGGTCCTTTACCTATCATTGGCTCCTTGCTACGCCACCCTTTTATTGGACAATTTGTCCTTCTGATGGTTGTGCTCTTTTGTTCCGCCTGATTGGCGGGTTGCTCCGACACACCCCCCATCTACATTTACGTCCTCTTACACTCCCTTAAGAGGAGTAGTTTTTTCGCCGCGCCGCCATTAGCCCCGTGTACCCCTGAGGACGCTACTAGCTAGCGAAACATGTCGGAGGGGCTCTGTCTGTTTTAATTCCTGCCTAAGCCGCATCTACTGCCTTTCATTTAGTCAATGTAACTTGCTATACGCTATCCATTACTGACTTATGGTTGTCACCACGGTGCTGTGTCTGCACCAGCGGCTCACTCCTATTTTCGGCTCTTGGCAGTGATAATTTTAATAACATTTATGTGGTCTGTCCTTTTTGCTATACGTAGCATAATAAAATAAAATATATCTTTTACTGTTAATTGGGGTAGTCAGGAAAAGGGTTTTGTTTGCCTGCAGGCATTCCTTCTATTGACTACATATATTATACCTGCTGACTACCCAGGGTCTCAGTTTTTTTTTTCTGTATCTAAGCCTAACACACGGTAGGCCTAAAAGGGGGTTGTACAGACACTAAACATTGATGGCCTATCCTCAAGGATAGGCCATCAATAGCTAATGGGTCGAGGTCCCACTCCCGGGACCCCCGGCATTCAGCTGTTTTGAAGGGGTTGCAGCAGCTCGTAGGAGCACAACTGCCCCTTCATTTCCCTCCCTTGCTCACACTGTGAACCGCTGAAACGTCCGTGTCGGCAATTCAGTGTGAGAATGTGACCGGAATGAAGGGGAAGTAGTGCTCGTATGAGCGGCTACAACCCCTTCAAAACAGCTGAATGCCGGGGGTGTCGGACCCCAACCCATCAGCAAGACACTTACCTCCTCTTCGACCACTACAGTTACGCCACTGCTGCAGACACAAAGCGAGGGGAGAAGCAGCTGGAGATGAGAAGTGTGGTGGAGAGCAATACAGAAAAGCTTACCTCTGCACTGCTTCGTTCACTCTGCTGTCAGGAGACGGGGGCTGGATTAGAAGAGAAACCGACGGCATATGATGACGTCACACTGAACGCCGAGCATGCGCAGTCCAATAATGTGAGAACATCTACTTTACTGGCTCAATGCGCAAGCGCGGGATTTCATGTGAGGTGGAGTGAGAGAAGCCGTCAATCAACAACGAGGCGGAGCCAACTCTGAAACGCCGGAGGAATGAAAATCTGACTCTTTTCGAGTGAAGATTTGACTCTTTTGTACTCATTTGCATACGGCGCGGGACAACTGAAAACCGGAATACTAAAAGGTATAGAGCCGACTTTTAACATATTTATAGGTTCGTTAACAATGATTTTTCATCCACTTTCAAAAGTTATTGCTGGCTTGATACCGAAAATGCTGGTGACAGGTTCCCTTTAAATAATTATATATATATATATATATATATATATAAAAAGTACAGTTAAGTTTACCGCTCAAACGGTGCTGGTAACAGTCCAATATCATTCAGTATGGACATTCTCTCCAAGAAAAATGCAGTGGACAATCCACAATCCAATGAGGGTGTGGATGGAAATTCTTATCCTTGTAGTTCCACCAAGCTCATCGTCTCTCTCCACATTCAAAGAACTCCTGGTAGGAAAAGGATCTTAGGTCTCTAATAGATGGAAAAAGGAAGACACATAGTGCAACACCCTCTGAAAAAAGATTGCTCCACGCCAACTTTAATCCATACTCACAGAAGTAACAAGAAATAAAAGCATCAAGGGAAGTAAAAAATCTTTAAAATTTCTAGGCGGCACGCCAAACACTCTCGCCCGACACTGGGTTTCGCCCTTCCGGCTTCCTCTGGGGCATGTGTGACGTGTCTAATTAACAGGTTTATATAGCCGCATAACATTTAAATTTACATACATAAAAAATGGTTAAAAAAACATATACACCCACAATGATCTCTGCAATATATAGAGATAATCTGATCTTACCATCATAATCGTATATATATATATATATATATACACACACACACACACACACACATACACATATATATACACACACACACACACACACACATATATATACACACACACACACTTTTAAATAATATTATTTTTATATAAATGCCTAATCTCTTTAACTCCTTAACGCCGAAGGACGGATATATCCGTCCTCAGCAGCTGCTAGTTCGCGCAGGAGGACGGATATATCCGTCCTGTGATGGCGCGGGTGCTGATAGTTTACCCACGCGATCAGCGGCAGGAGCACGGCTGTTATACACAGCCTGGCTCCTGCTGCAACTGCCGGAATCGAAGCGCGCGCCGATTCCGGCAGTTTAACCCATTAAATGCCGCTGTCAATAGTGACAGCGGCATTTAATGTGTTTGACAGAGGGGGGAGCTCCCTCTGTCACCCGATCGGCGCCCCCGCAAACAAATCGCGGGTCGCCGTCGGGTTTCCATGACAGCCGGGGGTCTAACAAAGACCCCCAGGTCTGTCTTCAGCATCTGCCTGTTAGGCGATGCCGGAGGCATGACCTAACAGGTTGCCTGTCAGTTTTACACTGACAGGCAATAATGCTTTGGTATACGAAGTATACCAAAGCATTATATATGCGATCGGCACATCGTATAGTGAAGTTCCCTGGTGGGACTAAAAAAAAAAAATGTAAAACAGTTAAATAAAGTTTGTGAAAAAAATAAATAAATAATTACAGTCAAAGTCAAATAAAACTACTTTTTTGGCCCAAAAAGTGGTTTTATTTAGTAAAACGGTCAAAACAAATCACACATACACATATATGGTATCCCCGCGATCGTAACGACTTGACCAATAAAATGAACATATTAATTAAACCGCCGGATGAATGGCGTCCAAAGAAAACGCAAAAAACAACGTCAAAATTCTCTCTTTTCTCCCATTCCCCCCATAAAAAATTAAATAAAAGTTAATCTATAAGTCCTATGTACCCCAAAATAGTACTAATAAAAACTACACATTGTCCCACAAAAATCAAGCCCACGTACGGCCACATCGACGGAAAAATAAAAACGTTACGGCTCTTGGAATGCGGCGATGCAAAAACAAGTAATTTTTTTCTAAAAGGCTTTTTATTGTGCAAACGTAGGAAAAACATATAAAACCTTTACATATTTGGTATCCCCGTAATCGTGCCGACCCATAGAATAAAGTTAACATGTTATTTACGCTGCATAGTAAACGGCGTAGATTTATAACGTGAAAATTAATGCTGGTATAGCTGCTTATTTTCAATTCTCTCCTAAAATAAAGTTAATAAAAGTTAATCAATATATTATATGCATCTAAAAATGGTGCAATTACAAAATACAACTCGTCCCGCAAAAAACAAGCCCTTATACGGCTAT
This sequence comes from Rhinoderma darwinii, assembly GCF_050947455.1. Lineage (NCBI taxonomy): Eukaryota > Metazoa > Chordata > Amphibia > Anura > Rhinodermatidae > Rhinoderma > Rhinoderma darwinii. Next base: position 277,967,205 of record NC_134687.1, on the reverse strand, counting down.
GTCGACGGAATAAAAAAAGAGTTACGACTCTTGGAATGCGACCGTGAAAAAACAAAAAATAATCCTTGGTCATTAACGTGCAAAATGGCCCGGTCATTAAGGGGTTAAAAAGTAAAAAAATATAATATATTCTGCTGAACCAGCCTATTTGCCACCTTTATAGTTGGTTAGATTCCACATCATCCCAAATCCATTATATTGATTTTTAATTATATTTTATCAGTTGTTTTATATTTTCTGTCTCTAATTTTCCACTTAGTCTGATCTGTGACCAATCTCTAAAACCTCCAGAGCTTCAGTGAGCTGCAGCTAATCAGAACAATTGAGTTCTGCTGAGACAAGATCCCTTGGTCAAAATGCTTACTAATACTATACATAGGGAATTTTTTTGCATAATTGTTTTCATAACATGGAACTACCAATATGGACCAGAATATCTATCGGATGATATCTCACCAATATTAATAAGTACTTGTAAGAAACAAAAATCGTAGGGCACCAAATATAAAGGATAAAATTACTCATAGTTTTATAAAAGCTCCTACAAAACCAATTATTGCCACAAAGTAATTTTTTTCCTGTAACAAGTGTAAAGCTTGTAAAGAAGTGGGGTATAATAAAAGAAAGGGGAATGTTACCTTTTTTATGGATGCCGAAAATAAAAGAAAATATGAGATCAAACATTTTACAACGTGTAATACTAAAGGGGTTATATACTTATTGCAGTGTCCCTGTGGGCAGTTATATGTAGGACGTACTGCCCGCAAATTTTAAAACTCGAATAGCAGAACACTGTAATAACATCAGAAAAGGCAAGATGGACCATAGTGTGCTGACACACTATGGTCCATCTTGCCTTTTCTGATGTTATTACAGTGTTCTGCTATTCGAGTTTTAAAATTTGCGGGCAGTACGTCCTACATATAACTGCCCACAGGGACACTGCAATAAGTATATAACCCCTTTAGTATTACACGTTGTAAAAGGTTTGATCTCATATTTTCGGCATCCATAAAAAAAAGGTAACATTCCCCTTTCTTTTATTATACCCCACTTCTTTACAAGCTTTACACTTGTTACAGGAAAAAAATTACTTTGTGGCAATAATTGGTTTTGTAGGAGCTTTTATAAAACTATGAGTAATTTTATCCTTTATATTTGGTGCCCTACGATTTTTGTTTCTTACAAGTACTTATTAATATTGGTGAGATATCATCCGATAGATATTCTGGTCCATATTGGTAGTTCCATGTTATGAAAACAATTATGCAAAAAAATTCCCTATGTATAGTATTAGTAAGCATTTTGACCAAGGGATCTTGTCTCAGCAGAACTCCATTGTTCTGATTAGCTGCAGCTCACTGAAGCTCTGGAGGTTTTAGAGATTGGTCACAGATCAGACTAAGTGGAAAATTAGAGACAGAAAATATAAAACAACTGATAAAAATATAAATAAAAATCAATATAATGGATATGGGATGATATGTGGAATCTAACGAACTATAAAGGTGGCAAACAGGCTGGTTCAGCAGAATATATTATATTTTTTTACTTTTTAAAGAGATTAGGCATTTATATAAAAAGAATAATATTTAAAAGTGTATATATATGTAGACGATTATGATGGTAAGATCAGATTATCTCTATATATTGCAGAGATCATTGTGGGTGTATATGTTTTTTAACCATTTTTTAAATATGTAAATTTAAATGTTATGTGGCTATATAAACCTATTAATTAGACGTCACACATGCCCCAGAGGAAGCCGGAAGGTCGAAACCCAGGGTCGGGCGAGAGAGTGTTTGGCGTGCCGCCTAGAAATTTTAACGATTTTTACTTCCCTTGATGCTTTTATTTCTTGTTACTTCTGTGAGTATGGATTAAACTTGGTGTGGAGCAATCTTTTTTTCAGGAGGGTGTTGCACTATGTGTCTTCCTTTTTCCATCTATTAGAGACCTAAGATCCTTTTCCTACCAGGAGTTCTTTGAATGTGGAGAGACACGATAAGGAGCTTGGTGGAACTACAAGGATAAGAATTACCATCCACACCCTCATTGGATTGTGGATTGTCCACTGCATTTTTCTGGGAGAGTGTCCATACTGAATGATATTGGACTGTTACCAGCACCGTTTGAGTGGTAAACTTAAATGTACTTTATATATGTCATTTAGGGTATTTGTTGGATCATACCCAATTTAGTTTTGCCTGCTCCGGTCTGAGAGAGATTTTGTGGGTATTTGAGCCAAGAGAAAACATCATTATATTTGGGCTTAAATAATATTCTAATTTTCAAATACCTAAATGTTGGCCTACTGAAAAGTATGTCCAGTATATGCCCTCAATACTTGTTCGGGTCTCCTTTTGCATGAATTTTCTGCATCAATGCGGCGTGGCATGGTGGCGATCAGCCTGTGGCACTGCTGAGGTGTTATGGAAGCCCAGGTTGCTTTGATAGTGGCCTTCAGCTCATCAGCATTGTTGGGTCTGGAGTTTACATCTTCCTCTTGACAATGCTCCATAGATTCTCTATGGGGTTTAGGTCAGACGAGTTTGCTGGCCAATCAGGCGCAGTGATACTGTGATTATTAAACCAGGTATTGGTACTTTTGGCAGTGTGGGCAGGTGCCAAGTCCTGCTGGAAAATGAAATCAGCATCTCCATAAAGTTTGTCAGCAGAGGGAAGCATGAAGTGCTCTTAAGTGTCCTAGTAGTCAGCTGCGTTGAGTCTGGACTTAATATAACACATTGGACCAACACCAACAGATGACATGGCTCCCCAAACCATCACTGACTGTGGAAACTTCACACTGGACCACAAGCAACTTGGATTGACACGTCTCCACTCTTCCTCCAGACTCTAGGACCTTGATTTCCAAATGAAATGCAGAATTTACTTTAATCTGAAAACAGGACTTTGGACCACTGAGCAAGTGTTGGTCCAATGTGTTATATCAAGTCCAGAGTCAACACAGCCACCTCATTTTCCCTTTCAATGCTGCGATTAGATTTGATCGTGGAATTCAAGGGGTTAACAATGAGGATCAGGGATTTCTCTAATCTAGACCATTAGAGCAGGGCTGCGGCTGTGTATTACAGCTGTTGCCCTGTTCCCGCAGACACATTTGTTGTGCCCGCGCAATCAGCATGACGTCTATACTAGTCATGATGTGGCAACGACCAGCCGCTCAAGACTAGGATAGACATCAAGTGTTGGCAACATGTTAAAAACAGGCCAAAATCAGTTTGATATCTTTAGGGTATGTTCACACGAGGGCGTCCGTAACGGCTGAAATTACGGGGATGTTTCCGCCTGAAAACATCCCCGTAATTTCAGCCGTAACGGCATGTGCAGGCGCTTAAACGCTGCGTCCATTACGGATGTAATTGGTGCTGCTATTCATTGGAGTCAATGAATAACGGCTCCAAATACGGCCAAAGAAGTGACAGGTCACTTCTTTGACGCGGGCGTCTATTTACGCGCCGTAATTTGACAGCGGCGCGTAAATATACGCCTCGTGTGAACAGACAAACGTCTGCCCATTGCTTTCAATGGGCAGATGTTTGTCAACGCTATTGAGGCGCTATTTTCGGACGTAATTCGGGGCAAAAACGCCCGAATTACGTCCGTAATTCGTGCGTGTGAACATACCCTTACTCTTAAAGTGACAGGTCTTGCTGCTGTGTTCTGGGAAACCCCTGATCTAAGGTGTGATGGAGTAGTTGAAAGAATGTCTTCCACACTTGCCCCCTAGATGAAGAAACTTCTCTAGAGGGCATTGTCAAAGAACTTCTGAACACTTATTCTTAATGAATATAAATCACTGGTTTAAATAAGGAATGAATGAAAGAAATACCTACGCTTCAAGCTCCGGTTTCATTTTAGTAAACTATTCCTTGGTCATTGAACCTTCCCCTTGTCCAAGTTTTTGCAGTTTCTCTCTGGAGGCATCAAAATCAGGTCTTGGAGGTGCGGGTGGGATCTGCATTTATAACAAAACATTTCTAGAATTAAAATTTCGTGAAGATTGGAGGAAAATTAGTAAGAAAGTCATTTTTAAATTAAGTTTAAACGTTAAATATTTTTCTGTATTACGGAGTTTGATGCAGAATCCGCGTCGGAAAACGCGCCAAAAAACAGCCGAAAATGCCTCATTGATTTCAACGGGAGGCGGAGGTTTTTTTTTCACGAGCGGAAAAACAGTCTTGCGGGAGAAAGAAGGGACATGCCCTATCTTCAGGCATTTTCAGCTCTGACCTCCCATTGACATCAATGGGAAGCAGGGAAAGTGCATTTCGCTGCGTTTTTTGCCTGAGGCGCTCAATGGCCGCGGAAGAAAAAACGTTGCAAAAATCGGCGTGCAGGCAGAGCAAAATCTGCCTCAAAATTCCAAATGGAATTTTGAGGCAGATTTTCCTCCTGCAAAAAACTCAGTGTGAACCCAGCCTAATAGTTCGGTGCTTGTGGGAAATCTCGTTGGAAGAGCTCATGCAGGGATGGGTGTTCTGGCTTAACCTGGGTATTAAAAATAATTCACACTTGACGGAGGGAAAGCGGATATTTTTTTTTTAACCATTGCAGAAACAATATAATATCCCCCACTGAGTGTTTTACAGGTTCCTTCAACTCAGGCATGCTTTCCGAGCGTGATTTCCAGAAACCCCAGAGCTAGTTTCTAATCCTCCTCGGATTACGGCTTTCAGACCCTTTCTACGGCTTCCAGTACGTCTCAGAAATACAATCTGCTATTCAAATTTCATGCCTTGGATCCAATCACGTTCAAAATGGAAACAATATATTCCTTCCCTCACCGGGGAGGACTAGAACGTAATGTTAGGCTGGGTTCCCACAGTTTTTGTTGTGCTTGCATGTTTTTGTTTTGGTTGATAAACTCCCCTACAGAGACATGAGCATTTATCTACCAAAATATTTTTTTATTAAAAGCACAACAAAAACGCAGGCTTAGCCTCCCACCTGCCGGTAATAATAAATTGATGCAGCTTTACATCATTCATCAGGATTACCTCATACCTGAAGTTACATTGTGCTGGCTTGGTCTCCAACTCCCATGCCACAGATGTACTGAGGAGGCACCAGACTTCGATCACTTCATCTGGGCCTGTCCCTCTGTTGCCTCATTGTAAGCACTCAGCTATATACATGGGACTCCTCTAGCCCTTGAACCAAAACTATACCTATGTGGCTGTCTGGATTAGGATCGCCTGTGGTCTCACCACTAGATCACATCACTCCTTAGGGAAACACTATTTAGGGCTCACAAGGCTATTGCATTTCGATGGATTGCTCCATCCTCCCCTACTCCTGCTCAGTGGGCCAAAATAGACAGCTTTCCGTTTGAAAAAGTGATATACCGGCATCGCAAAAGCACCAAAACGTTAAATAAAACTTGGGCCTCATTGTGCGGTACAGAGTTTACTTTAACAATAGAGGGGCAAGATGAGTGAGGTTTTAATGGGAGTCAGAATGAGGCTCCATAGGAATGCACTGAAAGCCTGAGATCCGGTTTTCTCAAAAGCACAGCAATTCCAGACCAGGTGGGAATGTGATTACATGGGCGGCGCTGGACCCAAAAACGACGTGATGCACAGATTGGTAAGTATTTCTGCACACAGCACCCCATTGAAACACCAATGTACAAATGCTGAGCCCCTCCCGTAATGAACGGGAGCCCGCTAGTTTAACCTGTTAAATGCCATGGTCAATTGTTAGAAGAATTTATGTTCTTATCAAGGAGATTCAAGAAGTCACCTGAATAAAAATGCGCGTCTTTTATTCTCATCGATAAGGAGACAATAAATCAAATATCCATCAGCAAATATCTGCGGCTACCTTGCGTATCGTGGTTTTTATACATGGGATAAACTTATTTCTTATTCAGCCAGTTACAGACATGCAATACATTGCAGATACAACATTATAATTCTTCACACATCAGCTTTACAGGTGGCCTTATCTCTCTTGGCAAGAATATTCATGTAAGATGGGGGGAGGCATTCCCACATGCATATTTAGCCCACCGATCTCACTCCTTGTGCTTTCTCCGCAAGCTTCATATGAGAACCAAGGTCAAAGATAACTAACATGAAATACAGTCTTAACCCCTTCACGCTCCTGGACGTACTATTAGGTTATGGCAGCTGTATCGTTCGCGCTCCATGACCTAATAGTACGTCTCGGGAGTAACGGCCGTTTCGGCCGTCCTCCCGACACATACAGGAGCTGTGACAGCTGCTGTCTCGTACAGCAGCTGTCACAGCTCCTACAGCGGGGACCGATCGCTGTGTCCCCGCTGATTAACCCCTTAAAAGCCGCGTTCTATAGAGATCGCGGCTTTTTAGGGGTTAAACTGCCATCGCCGGCCTGCTACACGACAGCGGCCGGCGATGGTGACTATGGCAACCGGACACCAAACAATGGCGTCCGGCTATGCCATAGACGGAAGCCTAGTGGGTCCTGACGAAGCTGTCAGTGAGTAGCTGACAGTTCTAATACACTGCACTACGCATGTAGTGCAGTGTATTAGAATAGCGATCAGGGCCTCCTGCCCTCAAGTCCCCTAGTGGGACAAAGTAATATAGTAAAAAAAAAAAGGTGTGTAAAAATAACAAAATAAGAGTTTTAAAAGTATTAAAAGTAAAAATCCCCTTTTACCTGGTCATTTATTATTAATAAAAACATATAAACAAACAAATAAACTATACATAATTGGTATCGCCGCCTCCGTAACGGCCTGAACTACAAAATTATTTCATTATTTATCCCGCACGATGAACGCCGTAAAAGAAAACAATAATAAACCGTACCACAATCACAATTGTTTGGTCACTTCACCTCCCAAAAAATGGAATAAAAAGAGATCAAAAAGTCACATGTACCTAAAAATGGTACTGATCGAAACTACAGTTCGTTACGCAAAAAATAAGTCCTCGCACGGCTTTATTGATTGAAAAATAAAAAAGTTCTGGCGCTTAGAATAAGGTAACACAAAAAGTGAATGATTTCTTACAAAACTTATTTTATTGTGCAAACCGCCATAAGACATAAAAACAAACTATAAACATAGGGTATTGCCATAATCGTATCGCCCCGCAGAATAAAGTGAATATGTCATTTATAGCGCTCGGTGAACGCTGTAAAAAAAAAAATAGAATAAAAAAACAAAATCGTAGAATTGCTGTTTTTTAGTCCCCACGCCACCTAAAAATAGAATAAAAACTGATCAAAAAACCGCATGCACCCCAAGAAAACTACAATGGATTCCTCAAGGGGTCTAGTTTCCAAATTGGGGTCACTTTTGGGGGGTTGCAAATATTTTGGCACCACAAGACCTCTTCAAACCGGTCATGGTGCCTAATAAAAAGGAGGCCTCATAATCCGCTAGGTGCTCCTTTGCTTCGGAGGCCGCTGCTTCAGTCCATTACCGCACTAGGGCCACATGTGGGATATTTCTCAAAACTGCAGAATCTGGGCAATACATATTAAGTTGCGTTTCTCTGATAAATCCTTTTGGGTTATAAAAAAAAAAATGGTATAAAGAGGATTTTCTGACAAAAATAAAAATTTAAATTTCACATCTACTTTGCTCTAAATTTCTGTGAAACACCTAAAGGGTTCATAAACTTTCTAAATGCTGTTGTGAATACTTTGAGGGGACTAGTTTCTAAAATGGGGTGTTTCATAGGGGTATCTAATATATGGGCCCCTCAAAGCAACTTCAGAACTTAACTGCAACTAAAAAAATATAAATCAATTAGGCAATACTTTGCTTCTTACATTATACTGATAATGAGCCGTGCCCACCCCGAGATGACCCCAGTTTTGACAGTTTGTATAAACGGAGACCCCTATTAGACCGTTTTAGTGCCCGGTTTTCCCCAAGCATTTACCCCCGAGACGTGTATTTCTATTGATGAGTCCCTGGTACATTTTAAAGGGAGGGTTCAATTCCGCGAGTACCTGCCGGGTAAGAGGGCAAGGTATGGCGTGAAGATGTATAAACTGTGCGAGAGTGCATCAGGGTATACCTACAGATTTAGGATATATGAAGGAAAGGCCACCCCCAAACCAGACTGCATCCTGGACTACAATAGGTACATGGGAGGGGGGGGGGGGGACGGGACTTGTCAGATCAAGCCCTACAGCGCCATGCGGTGTGGTATAAGAAGTTGGCCAGGCACATCATACTGATGGCATTGTACAACGCGTACGTGCTACATCGATGTACAGGCCAGAGGGGAACTTTCCTGGAATTTCAAGAGGTGGTTATCAAGAACCTAATCTTTAGGGACCAAGAAGGGGGGCACCCGGGACTTCTGGAAGCGAGGCCACTCGCATCGTACCAGGGCAACACTTTCCAGGAGAAGTTCCCCAAACTGGCAAGAAGGGAAAAAGGTCAAAAGAGGTGCAAAGTCTGCTATAAGAGGGCGATAAGGGATGACACAATATATCAATGTGACACGTGTCCCGAATAACCAGAGCTCTCTATGAAAGAGTGTTTTAAAATTTATCATACATCCCTTGGTTTATAATTTACCCCAATTTTACTTACCCTGATGCACTCCACACAGCTTATTCCCCCTCGTCTTTCCCCTCTGGGATCTGCTGTGTGGCCAGGCAGCTGATAACAGCCACATGTAGGGTATTGTCATACCCGGGAGAACCCACATTACAGTTTATGGGGTGTAGGTCTCCGGTCAAAATGCTCACTACACCTATAGATGAATGCCTTAAGGGTGTAGTTTTTAAAACGGGGTCACTTCTTGCGGGTTTCAACTGTACTGGTACCTCATGGGCTTCTGCATACATGACTTCGCACTAGAAAATCCCCAGTAGGCCAAATGGTGGTCCTTTCCTTCTGAGCCCTCCTATGGGCCCAAACGGCAGTTTATCACCAAAAATGGTGTATTTTCGCACTCAGGACAAATTGAGCAACAGAATGGGGTATTTTATTTCTTGTGAAAATAAGAAATTTTCAGCCAAAACTACATATTATTTGAAAAAAATAATTGTTTTAATTCCCAGCCCAATTCAATAAGTTCTGTGAAAAAACTATGCGGTCTAAATGGTCACATTACCCATAAATGAATTCCTTGAGGGATGTAGTTTCCAAAATGGGGTCACTTCTGGTGGGTTTCCATTGCTTTGATACCTCTGGGGCTCTGCAAATGCGACACGACACCCGAAAACTAAACCAGCAAAATCTGCACTCCAAAGAACACACAGTGCTCCTTCCCTTCTGAGGCCTCCCATAGGCCCAAACGGCAGTTTATCGCCACAAATGGGGTATTGCTGCACTCAGGAGCAATTGGGCAACAAAATGCGGTATTTTATTCCCTGTAAAAATAAGACATTTTGATTTTAAAAAAAAGACATCTTTTTGGAAAAAATATCATTTTTTTCATTTCACAGCCCAATTCAAATAGGTGCTGTGAAAAAACTGTGCGGTCAAAATGGTAACAACCATAAATGAATTCCTTGAGGGGTGTAGTTTCCAAAATGGGGTCACTATTGGGGGATTCCTACTGTTTTGGCACCTCAACACCCTTTCAAACCTGGCATGCTGCCTAAAATATATTCTAATAAAAAAGAGGCCTCAAAATGCACTAGGTGCTTCTTTGGCTCTAGGGCTTGTGTTTTATTCCATGAGCGCAGTAGAGCCACATGTGGGACATTTCTAAAAACTGCAGAATCTGGACAATACATATTTAGTAGTGTTTCTCTGGTAAAACCTTCTGTGTTACACAAAAAATTTTTTAATACAATTGAAATTCAGCAAGAAAAATGAAATTTGCAAATTTTACCTCCACTTTGCTTTAATTCCTGTGAAATGCCTGAAGGGTTAAAAAAACTTTCTAAATGCTGTTTTGAATACTTTGAGGGGTCTAGTTTTTAAAATGGTGTGTTTTATGAGGGTTTCTAATACATAGGCCCCTCAAAGCCACTTCAGAACTCAAGAGGTACCTTAAAAAAAGGCTTTTGAAATTTTCTTAAGAATATGAGAAATTGCTGTTTATGTTCTAAGCCTTGTAACATCCAAGAAAAATAAAAGAACGTTCAAAAAACTATGCCAATCTAAAATAGACATATGGGAAATGTGAACTAGTAACGATTTTGGGTTACAAGCAGATGCATTTAAATTCTGAAAAATTCTATTTTTTCAAAATTTTGCACCAATAAACACTGAATATATCGACCAAATTTTACCACGAACATGAAGCCCAATGTGTCACGAGAAAACAGTCTCAGAATCGCTTGGATAGGTTTAAGCATTCCGACGTTATTACCACATAAAGTGAAATATGTCAGATTTGAAAAATGGGCTCTGAGACTTAAGGCCAAAACAAGGCTGCGTCCTTAAAGAGGCTCTGTCACCAGATTTTGCAACCCCTATCTGCTATTGCAGCAGATAGGCGCTGCAATGTAGATTACAGTAACGTTTTTATTTTTAAAAAACGAGCATTTTTGGCCAAGTTATGACCATATTTGTAGTTCTGCAAATGAGGCTTGCAAAAGTCCAAGTGGGTGTGTTTAAAAGTAAAAGTCCAAGTGGGTGTGTATTATGTGCGTACATCGGGGCGTTTTTAATACTTCCACTAGCTGGGCGCTCTGAAGAGAAGTAACATCCTCTTCTCTTCAGAACGCCCAGCTTCTGACAGTGCAGATCTGTGACGTCAGCGTTTGCAGGTAAGTCGATCTTACCTGCAAACGCTGATGCTGCTGCAGAATCAACTGTAGCCTCTGGTGCCGATGTGGCCGTCACGATGCAGGACCTGTGAGTGACGTCACAGATCTGCACTGTCAGAAGCTGGGCGTTCTGAAGAGAAGAGGATGTTACTTCTCTTCAGAGCGCCCAGCTAGTGAAAGTATTAAAAACGCCCCGATGTACGCACATAATACACACCCACTTGGACTTTTGCAAGCCTCATTTGCAGAACTACAAATATGGTCATAACTTGGCCAAAAATGCTCGTTTTTTAAAAATAAAAACGTTACTGTAATCTACATTGCAGCGCCTATCTGCTGCAATAGCAGATAGGGGTTGCAAAATCTGGTGACAGAGCCTCTTTAAGGGGTTAAAGTAACAATTCATTTTATTCATTATATAAGAAACAAGATGGGAACTCCAGACAAGATGGCCGCTGCACGAAATTACACACATGTAAAGAATACAAAATGGAGACTGCCCACCACCCTAAGGCCTCATGCACACGACCGTAGCCCGACCGTAGCCGTGTGCACGCCCGTGATTTTCGTGTCGGCCGGCTGCGGACTGTCAGCGGACTGTCAGCCGCAAGCCGCCCGCACATGCACATGGCCGGGCCATTGTTTTCAATGAGCCCGGACCGCAACTCCGGACCATAATAGGACATGTCCGTACTTTCTGCGGTCCGGGTTCCCGGGCCGTGCACGGACCGCAAAAACTACGGTCGTGTGCACGGCCCCATAGAAAAGAATGGGTCCGCAATTCTCCCGTGGATTTGCGGGGGAATTGCGGACGCAAAAACACGGTCGTGTGCATGAGGCCTCACACTTTATAGCATATTTACAATTTGGTCTCCATCACATCAGCATAAATGTAAAATAAAACTTTTCTAACAAATAGCGACCGCAGCATTTAAATTACTAAAAACAGGGGGGGCAACCCCCTGTAACATTCCAACGCCACCCGCAGTGTGATCTGGGGGTGCCGTTGGTTGGCATGGCAGCCTGATGACTGCCCCCAAGGTCTGACATCTCTGTACTCCTTGGAAGCCCAGGGCTTCATAGAAGATCACAATCGCTGGTTCAAGCTATCCTTGCTGAATAACAAAGCAGAGATCCCAAAAGCCATAAGAACATTCATTGTTTACTTCCAGTGGATAAATTCTCTCCATGGTCATGTGATGGACACAGGTGCAGGGATTATTATTAGAAGCCAGAGCTCGGAAACACATTATTACTGTAACGAGCCATGCACCTGTGGGTCCATCACATGAACACATACAGAATTATAGCCACTGGAAGTAAACAATGAATGTTCCTACTGAATAACAAGCAAAGATCTTGAAAATGGCGAGGAATATAGAAAGTATATTGGAAAATTATATAACTTAATAGAAAATATAACTGACTTGCTGAAACTGGACAATCCCTTTAAATCTAACGTCGCCTTAGGCAACCTAAGGCTAAATGCACACGTTGCGTAATTTGATGCGGAAAATACGCATTAAAACCGCAGGTAAACGTAGATAATTTCACAGGGAATATCCCCGGGTTCCCACGTAGCATAAATGCTGTGGAAATGCCACAACTAAATTGTGCGCTGAAATTGCTGCAGAAAGTGGATGAGATTTAGAAAATCTAATTTCCACGCTGCGGAAAAAAACAGTGTAAAGGTTAACAAAATCGATCGGCAATGTGGATGCGAAGTTTGTTTATTTTCCGTTGCGGGTTTTCCCCATTGAATTCAATGGGGATGCAAAACCTGCAACAGAAAGCCAAGTGTTTGCAACTTTTGCAGAACGTTCGCAGAGATTACGCCGCAATAATCGCAACTACGGAAAAAATAAAAATAAAATCATACCCAGAATGCCCTCCTTCCTGCAATCCGGCCTCCTGGAATGATGCTGCATCCAATGTGACCGCTGCAGCCAATTACACGCTGTTGCGGCGGTCACATGGGATGATAAGTCATCCCAGGAGGCTGGCCTGGACGACGTCAGCGGGCCAGTCTCCTGGGATGACGTTACATTCCATGTGGCTGCCACTGTAGCAAATCACAGGCTGCAGCGGTCACATGGGCTGCAGTATCATCCAAGGAGGCCGGACCAGACTGCACAGGAGGGACGTGTCCCCGTAACGGCTTATGCAAGTAGGAGTGCTTTTTATTAACCGCAGCAGAAATTCCATCCGAAAACCGCAGATTTTTCAGATTGAATGTACTGCGGGTTCCAGGTTGGATACCCTGCGTGTTTTTTTTGTTTTTTTTTGCAGCGTATCTGTCCCGTGGGAACCTGGCCTTGGTGCATAAGTGTGGTTTTTACATTTTGACTTGGAAATCGCTGCAGTTTTATGCTGCGGATTTTCGTGCGTTTATATAAACTTTACAGGTACATGCTGCAGATTCTGAAATACACACCACAGGTCACTTTACGTGCACAAAAATCCTGCAACGTTTAGATGAGTACTTAAAATCTCGTTTACTTTACTGGTACTGCATTACAATGCCACAGGAAAATAGGCAAGGGGAATGGTAGTGCCCAGTTGACAATTATACATTTTCAGATTAAAAAAAAAAAAAAAAAAAAAAAGGAATGGTACATGGTAGAATTTGAAGAAAAGATTCTTTAGAATGGGAATACAAGCATCTACGAAAATAGACATGTCAGGAGAGCTGGGGCACAGAGTTATTTTTTGGGTGAGTTGGAACTCTACACTATTTAGCCAGGTTTCCCTGCACTGGTTATTTATTTACTTAGCGGTTCACACAGTGGTTATAGTGGCAGTAACTAGCAGACTATTAGATTGTGATTTCACTACGTGGGATGTGCATTCCAAAAAACGGATAGCACCCGGACGAAAAAACCTGAAGTGGGTATGAGGCCTAATGCCAGTAGAGCGGTCGGATACTTTTTAACCAGTACAAAACCAAAATGTTTACAAAATCACACTCCAAGTGTTTATGGTAAGGAACCGCATCACTATCTATTGCAACAGAAATATAATTGTATGTGCATTTTTTTAATTTTGGGAAATTTTTCTTGTAAGCGATTGCTGAATGAAGGGCAGAGCCAGAGTAGCAGGGTTACAGTTTGTCCGGCAGTATTACTGGAAGAAACAGACACTAAGGTGGTGAAGGTGCGGCAGCACCTGTTTTCCGGGAGTTCCCTTTAGCTCAAGTGCACAGGTCATTGGCACATTCCACCACAAATTTAGTTGCAAGCAGTGGAACATCAGCAAGATTTCCCTTAAAAAAAGGAGTATGCTGCAGATTTAAAAGTCTTATATGCTTATATGGTCATGCAGAATTATTGCGCTATGTGTGGGTGGCGGTTTAGAAACCACACCACAAATCTTCAGAATTTCCCCTACTTCTGTACATCACCCTATAGTCGTTAACCCTGCCTAAAGCAAAAGCAAGGACACTTGCCCTGACCAGAGACCCTTCCCAACAACGCCACTTTAGACATTTGCGGACACCTTAAAGCATGAATGTGGACTTATAGGGCTATAGGCGCGGAATGTTTTGGTAGTAAATATTGCAGAAAGTGTTTTCAGAAAATGAGCCAAAGAATGACAGCTCACATGTCAAGTGTTTATTACTAGAAGTAGACACCCACACAAATCTATTCCTCTGTGTCACCTTATTTTCCATCACAACAGATTCACCACTTGGAAGATCAACCTTTCCAAATTAGAATGTTATTTTTGCCTCGCTCTACTGTAATTATATGGTGCCATGACCAATATTTCTGCAGCACAGATGGCCTTGGCAGCTTTGCTTTTTTGTTTTTATTATTTTAAACACAATGAGATTTAAGAGAAACTACACAAGCAGCCATAATCTTCTATGAAGCGCTACTCAAAATAAAAAGTTATAATTCTTCAGAGAGGAAAAAAAAATACATACCACACTAACATATTATAAACCAAGAATGATTGGTACCACATTCAGTGACACTTTATACACTTACAATATATCCAGCATAATCCTCACTTTCCACAAAGGAATCGTGAAGTCATATGAACTCCTCATGCTGTCGGACGACTGAAAATTCATTCTGCTTGAAGTTTGGTAGTGAACTCTGAATATAAAACAGAAAAAAAGAAGAAAAACGACAATAAGATTTACATTGCAAATACATTAAAGCGTAATGAACCATTCAGAATAAGCAGTCGTGTGTACATGAGGAACACCACTATTTCTGAACATTATAAGATTTGTATTCTGCATGATTTAGCAGAGCGAGAGATATATACACACATAATTTAAAAGCTGTAGAGTGTGTGTTCTCTGCTCCTACTCACACCTCCATAGATTTCTATGGGCTGCAGGGTCATGCTCGCTTTGCTCCCGCTCCTCCCTCCCATCACCATAGACTTATGGACAGGCTGTGAAGTCACTGGAGTGTGCTTTGGCAGAGACACCAACCACCGCCCCCCTCACTTCCTTCCCATCTCCTCCACTCTAAGGGTATGTTCACACGCTGAGAGGCAGTTACGTGTGAAAAGACAGACTGTTAACAGCTGCCTCGTTTCACACGTAAATGCTCCTCCTCGTAATTTACGAGGCGTCTCAGACGCTCGTAAACCTTGAGCCCTGCTTCATTGATTTCAATGAAGAACGGCTCAAATTACGTGGCAAAGAAGTGCCCTGCACTTCTTTGCCGAGGCAGTCAATTTACGGGTCGTCGTTTGACAGCTGTCAAACGACGACTCATAAATAACAGGTCGTCTGCACAGTACGTCGGCAAACCCATTCAAATGAATGGGCAGATGTTTGCCGACGTATTGTAGCCATATTTTCAGACGTAAAACGAGGCATAATACGCCTCGTATACGTCTGAAATTTGGCCGTGTGAACATACCCTAAGAGTATGTTGACACGCTGAGTCAAAACAGCTCCTGGGAAAACAGCTCCTGATTTTCAGACATTTTTTATGCCACTCGCGATTTTCGCTGCATTTTTTACGGCCGTTTTTTGGAGCGGTTTTCTATAGAGTCAATGAAAAACAGCTAAAAATTTCCCAAGATGTGACCTGCACTTCTTTTTCGCGGCTGTTTTTCCCATTGAAATCAATGGACAGATATTTGGAGGCGTTCGGCTTCCGAAAAACGGCCGGAAATAGGCTGTATGAACATGCCCTAACTAGAGATAAGTTTTGCTTGACAGGGGGGGGGGGGGGGGGGGGCAGAACACAGGAATGGAAACACCTAGCAGCAGGAATTTGCATGGAAAAACTAAATTTAAGCAGTAAGTTACAAAGTTGTTCTATATCATGTATACTGTTAGATTAGCATTAGTAGTTAAAAAAGTTAGTGTCAATTTTAAAAGGTAACTATTTTATCTTGAACCAAGGTTTAATGAAAGTTACCTTTTAAACAGATAGGTCTTTTCATTAAAGCTTAAGTTGTGGGGGCGTGGCTTAGCAGCGCATGTGAGTGGAGGCATAAACCGGAGCTCCCGCTGCCGATATCCTGCAGAAACATCCTAAGACTCACTTCTCCTACCGGAGACATACCTGAGAAGAGAGGGGAAACTGTGGTGATCAGGGAGACGCATCGGAGGCTGTGATGACCCGGTCCAGGAGATCCAAGACGGCAGAGGACGGTGAGCTGGGGGTGCAAGATGGCGCTGACATGTGCTCCTATGCAGTGAGCAGGGATGTGAGAGGGGAGGCGGCATCGCGGCTGGAACGCTTTGCCAGAAAAACCCCTGTGAGAAGTGATAAGAGGGAAAGGATGGCGGATGGAGGGAAGGAGCAGGCTGGCCGTTCCGGATCCAGATTTGAACCGCTGCGAGCGCAAATGGAGGCAGAGGAGGAAGAGAATGGGGAGACTGTTACAGATGACTCAGGAGGAGGATTGGATCGAGACGTACAGACTCTGGACAAACCGGGCCCAACGCTGGCAGATGTTTTTTCGGCGGTAAGCCTGAGCAATAGCACGCTAGCTAAACTTACCTGCCAGGTGGGGGGAATTAAGGAAGATTTGTCCATAATACGGCATGATCTTCAAAAAGTGTCGGAACGCACGACAGCGGTGGAGGGTCGAGTCAGCGAATTAGAAGACAGTATATTGCCTATGAGAAGAGACGTGAATGCTGTGGCAGTGGATGTTACGTATCTTTTAGCAAAAACCGATGACCTGGAGAATCGCTTGCGTCGAAACAATGTCAGGATGGTGGGCATCCCTGAAAAAGTTGAGGGGTCCAATCCAGATGCCTTCTTCGAAAAATGGCTATTGGAGGTTTTTGGCAAGGAATCGCTAACCCCATTGTTTGCGGTGGAAAGAGCCCATAGAGTGCCCACAAGACCGGGCCCACCTGGGAGGCCACCGAGACCGGTGCTAGTGAAATTGCTTCATTATAAGGACAGAGATCTGATTCTTCGACAGGCCCGAGAAAGGCAAGATATAAGAGTGAACGGGGTGAAAGTGTCGTTCTACCCGGATTTCTCTGCGGAGATACAGAAACGGAGGATGCAATTCCTGGACATTAAAAGACGACTGAGGAATCTTCGAGTTCAGTACTCCATGTTGTATCCGGCTAAGCTCCGAGTGGCGGCATTAGGATCCGTACAGTTCTTTGAAAATCCAAAAGATGCGTTACGGTGGCTGGATAGTCACGAGGCTCGCCTAAGACATGATCCGGAGGAAGCGGCGGCGTGATCAACAAATGGATGGATGAAGTCGGGACTCTGCTATGTTGGAAGGAAGATCACTTGCGCAAGAATATAAGGCATTATTTTCTGCATTTATATGTTGATTTTTGTTAAAATTATGTCTATGTCTCATTGTTGGCGGGAGGAGAGGAAAGATGCTGTCAGTTTAAAGGCAGAATGGAATATAGGAGTCATAAAAATGCTACTTGTTTATTGAGGAGAAGGTGACGGGAGGTTCTTGGTTTTGGAGGTTAAATTGTAGAAACAGATGGATTTCTACAATGTGAAAGGGAAGCTGTATGGTCATAGTGGTGAAGTTTTTTTCACCAGCCCGGGCCCTCTGAGGAGGGTATGTTTATGGAAAGTTGAGTGGGAGGGGGAGGTGGGAGGGGGGATGTTTGTGAGGGAAAGGGAGTTTGAAATGCAGTACGCTCTGATTGCCACTGGGAGTAATGGAAATAGCCACTGTCAAATGCCAAAAAGATTTAGATGGGGGGTAGGGTAAATCTTCTGTCCTGGAATGTGAGAGGTATGGGAGAGGTAACAAAAAGGCGAGCTATCTTCGAATACCTGAAAGGACAGTCTGCTGGAGTGATGGGTTTGCAGGAAACTCATCTTACTACTGACACGGTGCAACAAGCGCATAGGGTTTGGATCCGGCATAGTTTTCATTCTACATACTCAAGGGGGGTTAGCCTCCTGGTTCATAGGGAGGTGCCTTTTAGCTGTATAGATTCCTTTAAAGATAGGGCAGGTAGATATGTTGGGGTGCATTGTAAATTGTTTAACTGGGAATGTATAATTGTGGTGTTATATGTGCCTCCCCCGTACTCTGTGGGTCCGATGAGAGAGGTGCTGGAGAAGCTGGCTGGGTGGCCTATGATACCGACTATATTGATGGGAGATTTCAACAACATAATGAACAAAGGGTGGGATAAATTTCCAAAAGGGGGAGGGGTGGGGGATACTGGCCTGACGAGATTCGGAAAGTACATGTTGGAGGCTGGGTTTACAGATATTTGGCGGGCAAAATGGCCCTCTGCTACGCAATATTCGTGTGTATCATCTACATATGGATCATTATCACAAATAGACCTAATGTTTAATAATGGAATGGGGATGGAATGTGTGGAAGGGGTGGAATACTTACCACGAGCACTGTCTGATCACTCCCCAATGTTACTTAAGCTCCGAACAAGCTCAGAGATGGGGGGGTTGAGAATGCACTGGAGGTTGAACCCGTTCTGGATACGGTTAGTGGGAGAGGAGATAATAAATATGAGTCTGCGAGAATACTTTGAGTTTAATAAAGGTACGGTTCCTACGGATATTTTATGGGATGCTATGAAGGCGATTATAAGGGGGAGTGTATATACGGGAGATCTCTGTCATTAAAACTAAGTCGCGACAAATGGGTCAACATTTGACAGACAGGGTCACAGTAACAGAGGAGAGGCACGTTACTAATAACACTGCGGAAACACTAGGCCAATGGAAGGTTGCCCAGAAAATGCTTAGGGAACATCAGCTGGAGCAAGCGGCTAATAAAAGACTATTTTTACAACAAAAATACTATGAGGAGGGTGAAATGGCGGGCAGACTGTTAGCAAATATGGCACGGCCGATGCGGGAAAGTGCGTTAATTCATCAGTTGCAGACAGTGCACGGGACTCTGGTTGGAGAAACAGGGGATATATTAGAGGTGTTAACATCATTCTACATGGAACTGTATCGTACTAAGGTGGACTACTCGGAGGATCTGCTGTCAGAATATCTAGCAGAAATGACATGGGATATCCTGGGGGAGGAGGAGAGAGAGGGATTGGAAGAGCCAATTACACTAGAGGAAATACAGGAAGCGTTAAGTTCTATGGCAAACGAAAAGGCTCCAGGGATAGATGGTATACCAACTGAATTGTATAAAACATATGGGGAGGCGGTTCTGCCGGAGTTATTGGAAGTGTTCCAGGATAGTTTCACCAGGGGGCGTTTACCGCAGACAATGTATGAAGCCGTTATAGTCGTAATCCCCAAGGAAGGGAAAGATCGGAAACAACCTGACTCGTACAGACCGATATCTCTATTAACCACGGACATTAAAATTTTAGCGAAAGTACTTGCTAATAGGCTGTCGCGAGTAGTGACTAAAATTGTGGGGATGGATCAGTCGGGATTCATGCCATCGCGCTCTACAGCAGTTAATCTACGTAGACTTTTCTTGAATTTGCAGACAGATGCTCCGGATGCACGGTGTAGAGCAGTGCTGTCTTTAGATGCCGCCAAGGCGTTTGATAGTGTGGAGTGGGGGTATCTGTGGGCTGTCTTGGAACGGATGGGCTTTGGAAAGAAATTTATAAAATGGGTACAATTATTATATAAGGAGCCGGTAGCTAGGATAAGAGCAAATGGAAGGATGTCAGATTCCTTCAGACTGGAGAGGGGGACGCGACAGGGATGCCCACTTTCGCCACTACTATTTGCGTTGGCAATTGAACCCCTAGCCAATATGGTAAGACAGCATCCAGGGATAGAAGGGTTTCGTTGTGGGGAGCTGGAGGAGCGCATAGCATTATATGCGGACGATATCTTGATGTTCTTGGGGGAAATAAATTACTCACTGCCAGTGATAATGAATGTATTGGAGCGCTTTGGTAGATTCTCAGGACTAAAAATTAATTGGAATAAGTCGGTGTTGTTGCCACTCCAGCCAGTAGATACACCGTTGGTGATTGGAGGAATTGAGGTACCGTGCGTACAGAAATTTAAGTACCTGGGAATCATGATATCGGCGAGGGTGCAGGACTTTATTGAACTAAATGTGATACCATTGTTGAGCAAACTCACGGATAAGACCAAAATATGGCTCGGGCTACCACTGTCAGCATTGGGTCGAGCAAATCTCATCAAAATGATTCTGATGCCCCAGATTCTTTATGTGGTGCACAATGCCCCAGTGTGGTTACCTAAATACTGGTTCAGGAGAATCCATAACTTGTTTAGGGACTTGGTGTGGAAAAGGGGGATCCCCAGGATAAAACTGGACAAGCTACAACTACCAGTAGAACAGGGAGGGTTAGCTATTCCGAATGCATGGATATATTATCTAGCGGCCCAATTACAACACCTTAAGGGCTGGAAGAATAGGGAGGAGTGGGAATCTAGTGGGAAACTGGTATATTATTTGGGTCAGAGAACGGATGTATTAGAGGCCATGGAATCCCATAAATTAAAGAGGGAGGCAAGAGGGAAACCGACTTTACTATTAATACATAGAGTTTGGTGGGAAAGTAAGAAATTATTGGGGGTTACAGGATGCTCCAATTATATGCCTTTATGGGACAATCCATACCTATGGGAATTTAATATGCTGGAAGGATTTCAAGACTGGGAACAAGCAGGGATTAGATATGTATACCAGCTGTATGAAGGAGGTGTTTTTAAGCCCTTTGCTCGAATACAGGAGGAGTTTGGACTCCCACATCGGATGTTCTACCAATATCTTCAATTAAGGTATGCGGCGCAGGCTCAAGAGAGACTGGTGGATTTGAGCTGTTCCACCATGGGAGGGATGGAGCAGGTACTAGGGGCAAAAGACACTAAAGGGATTATCTCGGTGCTATATAATACGCTACTCTCTAGTTTTCTGGGGGACCCGTTGGTGGAGATCAGACGTAAATGGGAAGAGGATGTAGGGCCTATAGGGGATGAAGACTGGGAGGAGGTACTGGGATCATCTAAAAAACTCTATTAGTGTAACGCACAGAAGGTCACAACTTTTTCTATTACACAGGGTGTATAGGACGCCTAAGGTGTTATGGCAAATGCGCATTAGATCAACTAAGGAATGTCCCAGGTGCATGTTTGATGGGGCGGACATAAAGCATATGTTTTGGAGCTGCCCGCTGCTAGAAGGATATTGGAAGGAAGTTAAAAGTATGGTGTCTAATGTATATGGGAGAGATTTCCCAATAGAACCTAAAATATTCTTACTGGGCTGCATTGGGGAGGAAGGAGGGGATGGAGTGGAGCTACTGTCTATTAAAAAGATTTTGTATCATGCTAGGAAACTAATCGCAAAATATTGGCTGCAGGCGGATCCCCCGGAGGTAGCTGAACTGGTTGGATATGTTAATCACACGGTATTACTGGAACATCGGATATATCTGAAAAGAGGGACAATTCAGAAATACGAGAAACAATGGGGTAAATGGCTGCACGCCTATGGCAATGCGGATCACTAGATGAGATTTGGAGGGGGGCTGACATACATACATATTTAAGGTCTGGTGGAATATCGGTTTACTATGGAGGAGACATGGAGGAGGAGTGGTGGAAAAATCAGTAAAGAGGGGGTACTGCAAGGGAGGGGGGTAGTTCAGTTGGGGGGGGAAATATGTTACGGTGTAACAAAAGATGTTGTATACATGCCATAAAGCACTTGAAGGAATTTTGCACTACTTAAGTGAGGTTATGTTATTTTTATTTGTTTTCTGTAAAGTACTGTAAAAAATGTACAGGCTGTATAACAGATGTTGTATTATCAATAAAAACTTGTTTGATTTAAAAAAAAAAAAAAAAAAAAAGATTAAGTTGTACGAATGTGGGCTTCAAAAACAATGTTTACTTTAGAATCAGAGGGGTTTTGCAGGACTGGCAAAAAGGGTTTGCCTTTTCCCCCCCAAATACAGCACCATGTTTATCCAAGGTTGTGTCTAGTATTATAGCTCAGCCTCATTTACTTGAATGGGGTTGAGCATCAAAACCAGACAGCCCATAGTCATGGCACGATTTCCTTAAAAAACCAAAACACAAAACCGACTAGAATCGGTTATTCCTTCTGATAACGGCACATCCCTACGCAGTCTGACACTATCCCATCAGTGAACGGTAACATAATGTGGGGAGCGCAACAACAAAGAAATGTCTATTTAGCACATTTCTTATATGCTTATTCTTAGATTAGAAAAGCACATGACTCAAAAGCTTTTTTCTGCGGTTTTCATAGAACGATAGTGTTCGGCACACAAGGATAAAATCGTGTAATTAAGGCAATCAAGTTAGATAGTCTAGTATAAAATACGAGCATCTAAACAAAAAGCAGACATTCAGGTGGGGTGCGGCCCAGCAAAGCACTAAGGCCTCATGCACACGTCAGTATTTTGCTTCAGTATTTGGAAGCCAAAACCAGGAGTGGGTCAAAAACACGGAAGAGGTGCAAATCTTTCCATTATAGGTTCTCAGTTTATGTTCCACTACTGGTTTTGGCTTCCAAATACTGAAGCCAAATACTGATGTGTGCATGAGAACCTTAAAAACAACATATGTGAGCCGAGATGCAGCCCCTTCCAAAGAGGTTTTCCTAACACTAATATTCATGGCATTATTAGGAGGCGGCATAAATGTATGATCATTCTGAATCAAAACCTCTGAACCTTCCACCAAGCAACCGACCTGCCAGTGGCACTCACAATTTCGGCTCCCATTGGCCACATTCTGCTTTTCTTGACATTTAGACAGCTGTGGGATCCACTCCTACCAAATCCATTAATGCTGGTGCTAGATGCACTGCTGAAACCTGAAAAGTTGGATATATGATCCTGGACGACTAGATGCAGTGCTTATTCTCCAGGAGCTACTTACGTCAAATTTTGTTTTATTGCTCCAGTGAATCTTTAAAAGTTTTGCTCTTTACAAAAACATTCTGCTTTGTTAAAGTTTGCCATATGGAAAGGGATTGTCTATGCAACCCCTTAAAAGTGCACCTGTAATGAGACCAATGCACTTTAGGCCTCTTTCACATTGCAGTATTTTGCATCAGTATTTGTAAGCCAAAACCAGGAGTGGGTACAAATCTTTCTTTTATATTTTTTTTTTTCTAGGTTTCACTCCTGGCTTTGACATCCAAATACTGCCATGTGAAAGAGACCTTAACCCCTTCATGACACAGCCTGTTTTGGCCTTCAGGACACAGCAAATTTTTTCAAATCTGACATGTTTCTCTTTATGTGGTAATAACTCCGGAATGCTTTTACCTATCCAAGCGATTCTGAGATTGTTTTCTCGTGACACATTGGACTTTATGTTACTGGCAAAATTTGCTCGATACATTAACCCCTTCCCGCTCCTTGACGTACTATTACGTCATGGCAGCTGTATCGTTCGCGCTCCATGCCGTAATAGTACGTCTCGGGAGTAACGGCCGTTTCGGCCGTCCTCCCGACACATACAGGAGCTGTGACGCTGCTGTCTTGTTCAGCAGCTGTCACAGCTCCTACAGCGGGGACCGATCGCTGTGTCCCCGCTGATTAACCCCTTAAAAGCCGCGTTCTATAGAGATCGCGGCTTTTTAGGGGTTAAGCTGCCATCGCCGGCCTGCTACGCGATAGCGGCCGGCGATGGTGACTATGGCAACCGGACACCAAACAATGGCGTCAAGCTATGCCATAGACGGAAGCCTAGTGGGTCCTGACAACGTCAGGACCCACTATGCTTGCTGTCAGTGAGTAGCTGACAGTTCTAATACACTGCACTACGCATGTAGTGCAGTGTATTAGAATAGCGATCAGAGCCTCCTGCCCTCAAGTCCCCTAGTGGGACAAAGTAATAAAGTGAAAAAAAAGTTAAAAAAGTTGTGTAAAAATAAGAAAATAAAAGATTTAAAAGTATTAAAAGTAAAAAATCCCCCTTTTTCCCTTATCAGTCCTTTATTATTAATAAAAATATATAAACAAACAAATAAACTATACATAATTGGTATCGCCGCGTCCGTAACGGCCTGAACTACAAAATTATTTCGTTATTTATCCCGCACGGTGAACGCCGTAAAAGAAAATAATAATAAACCGAACCACAATCACAATTCTTTGGTCACTTCACCTTCCAAAAAATGGAATAAAAAGAGATCAAAAAGTCGCATGTACCGAAAAATGGTACTGATCGAAACTACAGTTCGTTACGCAAAAAATAAGTCCTCGCACGGCTTTATTGATTGAAAAATAAAAACGTTATGGCGCTTAGAATAAGGTAACACAAAAAGTGAATGATTGTTTACAAAACGTATTTTATTGTGCAAACGCCATAAGACATAAAAAAAAACTATAAACATCTGGTATCGCCGTAATCGTATCGCCCCGCAGAATAAAGTGAATATGTCATTTATAGCGCACGGTGAACGCTGTAAAAAAAAAACGAAAAAAAAAACAATAGTAGAATTGCTGTTTTTTAGTCACCACGCCACCTAAAAATAGAATAAAAACTGATCAAAAAGCCGCATGCACCCCAAGAAAACTACAATGGATTCCTCAAGGGGTCTAGTTTCCAAATTGGGGTCACTTTTGGGGGGTTCCCAATGTTTTGGCACCACAAGACCTCTTCAAACCGGACATGGTGCCTAATAAAAAAGATGCTTCAAAATCCGCTAGGTGCTCCTTTGCTTCGGAGGCCGGTGCTTCAGTCCATTACCGCACTAGGGCCACATGTGGGATATTTCTCAAAATGGCAGAATCTGGGCAATACGTATTAAGTTGCGTTTCTCTGATAAATCCTTTTGTGTTATAAAAAAAATGGTATAAAGAGGATTTTCTGACAAAAAAAAAATGTAAATTTCACCTCTACTTTGCTCTAAATTCCAGTGAAACACCTAAAGGGTTCATAAACTTTCTAAATGCTGTTGTGAATACTTTGAGGGGTCTAGTTTCTAAAATGGGGTGTTTGATAGAGGTTTCTAATATATAGGCCCCTCAAAGCAACTTCAGAACTGAACTGCAACCTAAAAAAATAAATAAATGAGGCAATACTTCGCTTCTTACATTATACTGATAATGAGCCGTGCCCACCCCGAGATGACCCCAGTTTTGACCGTTTGTATAAACGGAGACCCCTATTAGACCGTTCCAGTGCCCGGTTTTCCCCAGCATACACCCCGAGAAGTGTATTTCTATTGATGAGTCCCTGGTACATTTTAAAGGGAGGGTTCAATTCCGCGAGTACCTGCCGGGTAAGAGGGCAAGGTATGGCGTGAAGATGTAAAAGCTGTGCGAGAGTGCATCAGGGTATACCTACAGGTTTAGGATATATGAAAGGCCACCCCCAAACCAGACTGCATCCTGGACTACAATAGGTACATGGGAGGGATGGACTTGTAAGATCAAGCCCTGAAGCCCTACAGCGCCATGCGGTGTGGTATAAGAAGCTGGCCGGGCACATCATACAGATGGCATTGTACAATGCGTACATGCTACGTCGATGTGCAGGCCAGACGGGAACTTTCCTGGAATTTCAAGAGGTGATTATCAAGAACCTAATCTTTAGGGACCAAGAAGGGGGGGCACCCAGTACTTCTGGAAGCGAGCCCACACGCATCGTACCAGGGCAACACTTTCCAGGAGAAGTTCCCCAAACTGGCAAGAAGGGAAAAAGTCAAAAGAGGTGCAAAGTCTGCTATAAGAGGGGGTAAGGGAGGACACAATATATCAATGTGACACGTGTCCCGAATAACCAGAGCTCTGTATGAAAGTGTTTTAAAATTTATCATACATCCCTTGGTTTATAATTTACCCCAATTTTACTTACCCTGATGCACTCCACACAGCTTATCCCCCCTCGTCTTTCCCCTCTGGGCCCTGCTGTGTGTCCAGGCAGCTGATAACCGCCACATGTAGGGTATTGCCATACCCGGGAGAACCCACATTACAGTTTATGGGGTGTAGCTCTCCGGTCAAAATGCTCACTACACATCTAGATGAATGCCTTAAGGGTGTAGTTTTTAAAACGGGGTCACTTCTTGGGGGTTTCAACTGTTCTGGTACCTCAGGGGCTTCTGCATACATGACTTCGCACTAGAAAATCCCCAGTAGGCCAAATGGTGGTCCTTTCCTTCTGAGCCCTCCCATGGGCCCAAACGGCAGTTTATCACAACAAATGGGGTATTGCGGCCCTCAGAACAAATTGCGCAACAGAATGGGGTATTTTGTTTCTTGTGAAAATAAGAAATTTTCAGCCAAAACTACATATTATTTGAAAAAAATAATTTTGTTTTCATTCCCAGCCCAATTCAAATAAGTTCTGTGAAAAAACTATGGGGTCAAAATGGTCACAACACCCATAAATGAAGTCCTTGAGGGGTGTAGTTTCCAAAATGGGGTCACTTTTGGTGGGTTTCCATTGCTTTGATACCTCTGAGGCTCTGCAAATGCGACATGGCACCCGAAAACCAATCCAACAAAATCTGGACTCCAACAAACATATAGCGCTCCTTTCCTTCTGAGCCCTCCCATGGGCCCAAACGGCAGTTTATCACCACAAATGGGGTATTGCCACACTAAGGACAAATTGGGCAACAAAATGGGGTATTTTGTTCCTTGTGAAAATAAGAAATTTTGATCACAAATGACATTTTATTGGAAAAAATGACATTTTTTTCATTTCAGAGCCCAATTCAAATACGTGCTGTGAAAAAACTGTGCGGTCAAAATGGTAACAACAACCCTAAATGAATTCCTTGAGGGGTGTAGTTTCCAAAATGGGGTCACTATTGGGGGATTCCTACTGTTTTGACACCTCAACACCTCTTCAAACCTGGCATGCTGCCTAAAATATATTCTAATAAAAAAGAGGACTCAAAATGCACTAGGTGCTTCTTTGCTTCTAGGGCTTGTGTTTTAGTCCACGAGCGCAGTAGGGCCACATGTGGGACATTTCTAAAAACTGCAGAATCTGGACAATACATATTTAGTAGTGTTTCTCTGGTAAAACCTTCTGTGTTACAGAAAAAAAAATGAATAAAATTGAAATTCAGCAAGAAAAATGAAATTTGCAAATTTCACCTCCACTTTGCTTTAATTCCTGTGAAATGCCTGAAGGGTTAAAAAACTTTCTAACTGCTGTTTTGAATACTTTGAGGGGTCTAGTTTTTAAAATGGGGTGTTTTATCAGGGTTTCTAATACATAGGCCCCACAAAGCCACTTCAGAACTCAAGAGGTACCTTAAAAAAAAGGCTTTTGAAATTTTCTTAAAAATATGAGAAATTGCTGTTTATGTTCTAAGCCTTGTAACGTCCAAGAAAAATAAAAAAATGTTCAAAAAACGATGACAATCTAAAGTAGACATATGGGAAATGTGAACTAGTAACTATTTTGGGTGGTATAACCGTCTGTTTTACAAGCAGATGCATTTAAATTCTGAAAAATGCAATTTTTTCAAAATTTTCTCTACATTTTGACATTTTTCACCAATAAACACTGAATATATCGACCAAATTTTACCACGAACATGAAGCCCAATGTGTCACGAGAAAACAATCTCAGAATCGCTTGGGTAGGTTTAAGCATTCCGACGTTATTACCACATAAAGTGAAATATGTCAGATTTGAAAAATGGGCTCTGAGCCTTAAGGCCAAAACTAGGCTGCGTCCTTAAGGGGTTAAGTATTTAATTGTGAAAAACACCAAAATGTAGCGAAAAATTTCAAAAATGTGCATTTTTCAAAATTTATATGTATCAGATTGTAAGACAGATGGTAATACCACACAAAATTGTTGCTAATTAACATCACCCACATGTCTACTTTAGATTGGCATCGTTTTTTGAACATCCTTTTATTTTTCTATGACATCACAAGGCTTAGAACTTTAGCAGCAATTTCTCACATTTGCAAGAAAATTTAAAAAGGCTATTTTTACAGGGGCCAGTTCAGATGTGAAGTGGATTTTAGGGCCTTATATATTAGAAACCCTCGATAAGTCACCCCATTTTAAAAACTTCACCCCTCAAAGTATTCAAAACAGCATTTAGAAAGTTTCTTAACCCTTTAGATGTTGCACAGGAATTAAGGCAAAGTAGATGTGAAGTTTTCAAATTTCTTTTTTTTTTTGCAGAAATAAATTTTTCATCTATTATTTTTGTAACACAGAAAGTTTTACCAGAGAAACACAACTCAATATCTATTGCCCAGATTCTGCAGTTTTTAGAAATACCCCACATGTGGCCCTAGTGCGGTAATGGACTGAAGCACCGGCCTCAGAAGCAAAGGAGCACCTAGAGGATTTTGGGGCCTCCTTTTTATTAGAAAATATTTTAGGCTCCATGTCGGGTCTGAAAGGCTCTTGTGGCAGCAAAACAGTGGAAATCCCCCAAAAGTGACACCATTTTGGAAACTATACTCCTTGAGGAAATTATCTAGGGGTATAGTGAGCATTTTGACCCCACAGGTTTTTTGCAGAAATTATTGGAAGTAGGCCGTGAAAATGAAAATCTACATTCTTTCAAAGAAAATGTAGGTTTAGCTATTTTTTTCTAATTTCCACAAGGACTAAAAGGAGAAAATGCACCACTACTTCTGTAAAGCAATTTCTCCCGAGTAAAACAATACCCCGCATGTGGTCATAAACGGCTTTTTGGACACACGGCGGAGCTTAGAAGGGAAAGAGCGCCATTTGGCTTTTGGAGCTCAAATTTAGCAGGAATGGTTTGCGGAGACCACGTCGCATTTGCAAAGCCCCTAAGGGACCAAAACAGTGAAAACACCAAAAAAGTGACTCCATTTAGGAAACTACACCCCTTGAAGAATCCATCTAGGGGTGTAGTGAGCATTTTGAACCCACAGGGGTTTCATAGATTTTATTAGAATTGGGCAGTGAAGATAAAAAAAAATCCTTTTTTTCCAATAAGACGTAGCTTTAGCTCAACATTTTTCATTTTCTCAACAAATAAAGGAATAAAAGAACCCCAACATTTGTAAAGCAACTTCTCTGGAGTACGGCAATACCCCATTTGTGGTTATAAACTGCTGTTTGGGCACACGGCAAGGATCAGAAGAGAAGGAGTGCCGTTTGGCTTTTGGAGCACAGATTTTGCTGGATTGGTTTCTTGACACCATGTCACTTTTGCAAAGCTCCTAAGGTGCCAGTACAGTGGAAACTCCCCAAAAGTGACTCGTTTCACGAAACTACACCCCTTGAGGAATCCATCTAGGGGTGTAGTGAGCATTTTGACCCCACAGGTGTTTCATAGATTTTATTAGAATTGGGCAGTGAAAATAAAAAAAATCCTTTTTCTTCAATAAGACGTAGTTTTAGCTGAAAATGTTTCATATGCTCAACAAATAAATGTAAAAGAGCACCGCAACACTTGTAAAGCAACTTCTCCTGTGTATGACAATACCACATATGTGGTCATAAACTGCTGTTTAGGCACAGAGTAGGGCACAGAAGGGAAGGAGCGCCATTTGGCTTTTGGAGTACAGATTTTGCTGGATTGGTTTCTGGGCGCTATGTCGCATTTGCAAAGTCCCTGTGGGACCAAAACAGTGGATCCCCCCCAGTAGTGACCCCATTTTGGAAACTACACCCCTCAAGGTATTCACCTAGGGGTGTAGTGAGCATATTAACCCCACAGGTGATTGGCAGAAATTGGTGTGCACGTGATGTTGCAGAGTGAAAATGGTTTTTCAATAGATATGCCAATATGTGGCGCCCAGCTTGTGCCACTGGAGACACACACCCCAAAAATTGTTAAAAGGGTTCTCCCGGGTATGGCGATGCCATATATGTGGAAGTAAACTGCTGTTTGGGCACACTGTAGGGTTCAGAAGGGAGGTAGAGCCATTTGGCTTTTGGAGCGTGGATTTTGCTTGTAGTAGTTTTGTTTGGAGTCTTACTGGTGTTTCCGTTTATAATGTGGGGGCACATGTAAGGCGGGCGGAGTATATAAGGGGCATAGTCAGGTGGTATAGTGGGGTAAAAAACACCAATAAAATAATCCATAGATGTGTGTTATGCTGTGACACAATCCTTTCTGCACAGGCCGGTGTCGCACTAATAAATGGTCTTTACTTATCCCCCTTTTGGTTCGCACTCCGCACCTTTGAAGTTTGGGGAATTTTGCTGGGAAAGTGTTGTCATGGTATAATATGGGCACCCTCACTTCCAGCAGATATGTTTGGGCCCTCCCCTTCCTGGATCCCTAATTTTAGGGGCCTTGATAATTCGCCACTTGAAACAGAAGAAACGTTCCCCTCGGGCCGGCACAACTGCATATTTTTATTTCCTGGCTTATTGGTGCCTTGACTAATTTTATTTTTTCATAGACGTAGTGGTATGAGGGCTGTTTTTTTTGTGTGACGAGCTGTAGTTTTTATTGGTACCATTTTGGGGTACACGCGACTTTTTGATCACTTGTTATCCTTTTTTTTTGGGAGGCAAGGTGACCAAAAAACAGCAATTCTGCCATATTTTTTTAGTTATTTTTATACAGCGTTCGCCACGTGTTATAAATTACATGTTACCTTTATTCTGCGGGTCAGTCCGATTCCGGTGATACCTAATTTATAGCACTTTTTATGTTTTACAACTTTTTGCACAATAAAATAACTTTTGTAAAGAGAAAGGATTTTTTCTGTCGCCAAGTTGTGAGAGCCATAACGGTTTTACATTTTTCGTCGACGGAGCTGTATGAGGGCTTGTTTTTAGCGAGACGAGTTATAGTTTTTATAGGTACCATTTTTAGGTACATGCGACTTTTTGATCACTTTTTATTTCAATTTTTGGAAGACAAAGTGACCAAAAATTAGCAATTATGTCAGTATTTTTTTGTTATTTTTTTTACGGCGTTCACTGTGCGGAATAAATAACATAATATTTTTATAGTTCAGGTCGTTACGGTCGCAGCGATACCAAATATGTATGGCTTTATTATTTTTTTCAATAATAAATGACTTGATAAGGGAAAAAGGGCGATTGTGTTTTGTGTTATTATTTGAAACTTTTATTGTATTTTTTACAACTTTTATTTTTACTTTTTTGACACTTTTCTTTAGTCCCACTAGGGGACTTGAAGGTCCAACAGTTTGTTTGACAGTTCTAATACATTGCACTACATAGGTAGTGCAATGTATTAGAACATCAGTTGTTCACGGACAGCAAGCCGATCAGGCTCCGCCTCTGGGTGGGGCCTAATCAGCTTACGTAATGGCAGACAGGAGTCCATTGTTAGGGCTCCTGTTGCCATGGTAGCAGTCGCCAGCCTTGCCATCGCGTGGCAAGGCTGCCGATTTGCTACAAACCTCTAGGATGCAGCGATTACAATGGATCGCTGCATCGAAGGGGTTAATGCCAGGAATCGGAGCTAGCTCCGGTTCCTGGCGATAGATCGGGGTGTCCGCTGTAACATACAGCGGACACCCACTGCTGATGACGCCGGCTCAGCTTCTGAGCCGGAAGCTGAGCCGGGGCCATCTCGCCGATGGTATCGGAAGCCTCCTGGGCCCCGCCGACGACGGGGCATAGGAGGATTCCGTTGCTGGGGGACCGGGAGGTGAGCATTAGCCCTCCGATCGCCTTTGCAGCCACCGGCAACCCAGCGATCACGTTGCTGGGGTGCCGATGGCTATAAACTCCTCACATGCTGCGATCGCTATTCAACGCAGCATGTGAGGGGTTAATCGGTCGGATCGGAGGCTAGCTCCGGTCCTGGCCGATACCTCAGGGTGCCAGCTGTAACATACAGCTGTCACCCGGCAGTGATGTCGCTGGCTCAGCTCCTGCGGGAAGGGGTTAACCGCTTCCCTCCTCAGCCATTTTTCAGATTTTCACTTTTGTTTTTTCTTCCCAACCTTCCAAAAGCTATAATTTTTTTATTTTTCTGTCTATATAGCCATACAAAGGCTTGTTTTGTGCGAGACAAATTGTAGTTTTTCATGGCACGATCTATTCTAAACGCATGAAAGTACTGGGAAGCTGTAAAAAAATTTGTGGGGTGAAAAGGGCAAAAAAACCAGCGATTACACCACATTTTTGGGGGTTTTATTTTTACAGCATCCGATACCATTTTGGAGTACATGCGACTTATTGATCTTTTGATTTAATTTTTTTGGAGTGCTAAGGTGACAGAGAGAATATATATATATATATATATATATATATATATAGGAAAATGTTTGGTTTCTTAAACTTTTAATACTTTATTTTTTTGGAACATATAAAAAAAACAGAAAAAAAGTATTTATTTTTTTAAGTGCCCCTAGGATACTTGAAGCAGTGAACGTTGGATCACTTGCATGATATACTGCAATATTAATGTATTGCATTATATTGTGATTCTGACAGTCTTCTTTGAAGCCCTGCCGGAGGCAAAGCTTCAAAGTAGTGCAAAGATGGCAGACCTGAAGGCTTTTTTTTGGCCGCTAGGCTGCCATAGCAACCGTTGTTACCTGACGATCGCACCGCTAGGGGTTGTGATGGCGTGTTTGAGGGGGTGCCCCCGATTCTAACACTTTAAATGCCGCAGTCACAATTGACCGCAGCATTTAAGGTGTTGGACTGAATCAAAGTAAACTTTGATTCTGCCCGTTGCAGTGAGGTGTCGGCTGCGTGTAGCAGCCATCACCCGCTGTGTATGGTGCGAGCTCAGCCCATGAGCTCGCTCCATACTTCCCCTTAACCCGTACAGTTACGTGATTGGGCGGGAAGGGTTTAAATGAGTTGTACAAGATTACAAAAACATGGTTGCATTAGTCAGAAAAAAATAAATAAAAACAGCACAGGTTGTGTGTGTTATTGCAGCTCAGCTCTATTCACTTTAATATAGCAGATTTGCAGCACCAAATATAACTTCTAGATAGGTGTGGTTTTCATGCAGCCGTGTTCTGGTAATTTTGTACAACCCCTTTAAGCAGGGACATCTACCAGACGTCCATAAATGGTGTAACGTAATGGTGTCTAGCTCTACCAAGCAGCGCTCAACCTGGTTTGGGGATCTGCACCTCCAGTTTGTTTATCTGCTGAAATTACTTTCTGGCAAGAGTGTGGAGGACTCAGTGTAAATGTCAACAGAAAAAAAAATGTCATATAATCAATGTTTTGCTAAATTTTCTAAATGCATTCCAAGAAGGAATTTCAGCAGTTTTTTGTTTTTTTAGTAGTTCAAGAACAACACCTACCTTTGTATGCACAGTGAATTTCACTTTGTCTCTCTCACTTAATGCATCAGATATATCAACTTGCAAAGTGGCATCAGGCTGCAGATCTACATTAATTGCACGTGGCTTTACAGGAGAAATAAAACAGAAAATTATCACATTAGAAAGCACACAAGAGTGTAGGTCACTTTCAAGAGATTACTAAGCAGAGAACGAAATAACTCCTAGCAGGATACAATCAAAGAATGTTCTCCACCCATTAAACATTGACATTTCAGAAATGCAAGAGAATTACAGTCGTAAACATTTTAACATAAGTAGGAAGCCAATTTGCCTATTTTAGGGTGGTTTTCTATTGAGGTCAATTAAAAATATGTCAACTCTGCTCCCGAGCGGTTTGACTGGTTTAACACCTTCCCGACCGCCCACTGTCTTGACGTCAGGCAGTGCAGGTGCTTAATCTACAGAGACGTCTTTTGGCTGTAGATCAGGCTGATGAGCGCTCCTGTGAGTACTCATCCTCTAAGCAGGAGCTGTAACTAACAGCTCCTGATCTTAGAGCAGCCTCCTGAACACAGCTGGGGTCGGCAAACATTCGGACCCCAGCTGCTTAACCCTTTGATTACAGAGGTCCGCGGCATGATCAAAGGGAATTCCCCTCTTTGATTGCGATCAAACAATGGGGAATCCCTCTGCAGTCAGCCCTGGGGACCTACAAAGGACCCCAGGGCTGTCTGTTCCGTTTGCCTGCTGTTCGGGTACACTATGTGCTGCCCGATCAGCAGCCTGTGTCATAGTGACACAGTGTAATGTATTAGCGTACAGAAGTATGCTAATACATTACAAGTAAAAAATAAAGTTACAAATAAAGTTATCCCTTGATGGGATTAAAAAAAAAAAAAAAATGTAACAAAACAAATAAAAAAAGTCCCAAAAATGCATTAAATACATTTTATTGCCCCTACACTAAATAAAAACAAAAAAACCTACACATATTAGGTATCTACACGACCGTAATAAACTGAAGAATTAGTCTAATAGGTTATTTAGTGTGAAACGTGAACAGGATAAAAAATAAACGAAAAAAAAAAATTACGAGAATCGCTTTTTCCTATTTTCACGCCGCAAAAACTGTGGGGAAAAAAAAAAAAAATTTCTCTCGCATTAAAACATGGCCTCATACAGCCACGTCAATGAAAAAAATTTAAAAAAGTTATGGCTGCTGAAAAGCAGAGGCAAAACCAGAAAAATTGAGCTGGTCATTAAGGTCTTTTCAGGCCCGGTCATTAAGGGGTTAAACTCTACACTAGTTTTTCCATCCAAAGTTTAATGAACTTTCTAAAAGAAGAAAGTGGATAAACAGGGGCTCTGCTATGGGGACCCAATATGCAAATTTGTTCACGGGGTATTTTGACACCAACTTAAGCCAACATTAAACACTACCGCAAAAGAATTGGTCTGTTTTTTTGCTCGGTTTCAGAAGATGAATCCAACACTTTCTATAAAGCCTTTGAGAAAATCTGTTCCAAACAAACAGAGCATCGCCTTTCAGAGATCAAATACCCTCCAAAACATCCTGGCACCAAGTCGGCTACAGCCTGGAGACTTATCTGGCAGTCCCAAACTCCTTGGCCTCCTTCCTTCCTAAAGGTACTCTTACACCGGTCAATTTTGGCCAGTGTAACGAGCTCCGATCAACGAGACAGCTAGTGATCAGCGATAGTTTGCTACAGTCACAAGGCGCTGTGCATGGGGACGAGTGCTTGTTACGCCGACCACTCGTCCTCATACATAATAATCATCATGTCGGCAGAGAGTCTCCCTGTTTACACAGGGAAATGTGCTGCAGACTAAGATATTTTGTTTTTTTAAAACGATACGATCAGAAGATGAACAAGTGTTTGCTTGTTGATATGCTGATTGGTGCCCTGTTTAGACAGGGCAATCAGGAATGAACATTCTATAAACGATAGTTTGCCCGATAATTGGCCCGTGTAAAAGGACCTTAAGAGGAGTCTTTCCATATGAGAAAAGACAGCACCGACCTGATTAGGCTTGAATCAATAACCACCGCTAGAACAGGAAAAGTGGAATACCAGATGTAAAGTGTCTCAAGGCCTGAACACCAATTAACATTTGTGGCAATAATCCTATAGAACGGATCTACATCTAGTCTCACTACATCCCAACATATAGATGTAATTTCTTATTTTTCTTGTTGTTGTCTCCCCCATTTACCAATTGTGTGAGAATTATCCACCCCAATGAGTTTCCACCTTATATACCCATTTACATAAGTTGTATTGATCATTCATGACATTTATCAAACAACCAATCTCCTTCATGATCCCCAATATTATTTATCAATTTTTTAATCTTTTGATCATTTGTTCACATCTGCGTTGGTATTTTCGCTGTTCAAGAAGACCAACGAAAACAGAAGCACAGGTTCAATTGTATGACAGACACCAGCCGGCCGCCAACAGAACCCATTGATTTTAATGGGACCTATGGGGTTTCTGTCTGAGTGTTCATGGCTTTTATGAACTATGGTTTATGGCGTTTTCGGCTAGATCTGCGACAGAGGCCCTAAACGGAGATGTGAACAGACCAGTTTTCTATGTCATTTTCCATTTCATAAGTCCGAATGTGTTTGATTGCCTCCTTACATTCCTCCGCTCCTTGCCTCCACTATTTTTTTTTCCTATGGAAGCTTGCTCTTATGAAGCCTCCACTTAGGAGTTGGTGGTTACCTAGTCAGGTTAGTCTGGTCCTGCTGACATATTGCCACCCATCCGTCCCTAATTCTTGCTTACCTACTAAATGTAGGTTATTAAGAATTTTGGACCATAATGGGAGAGTATAACTACAAGATCTGACTAAACAGGGCTTGATGTTGCTTACCATGGAGACACAGGTTTGCTGTAAATGCAAAATGAGTCGCAAAGCTACTTTATTTTTGATGAAACGGAGTAAAACATTTTTTTTTTTTTTTTTTAAAGGATAAGCCATCACTTACTGACTCATAGGGACAGATTGCCAGGAACTCCCCCCCCCCCCCCCACACACTTAGAGTGAAGGGGCTGCAGGGCTAACTAAATGCAGCTCATTCACGAAGCTTGCTTCCACAGTAATGCTCCGGCCACGTATCGTGCAGGGACTGCAGGACAGCTACTCTAATCAAGCCGTGATGCAAAACAAAAGCCAAAGGGACACAGTGGGCAGGGGCATCAAAGGTTGGACGTTAACCTCATTCACATCAGCGTCTGGTTCCGTTTATCCATTCCGTCAGAGGAAGAGAAAGCCAAACAAACCATAGCTTCAGTTTGCATTAGCTTCGATTTAGATGGTAATGCTGCCATTGCAAATGGTTTAAGTTTCTTTAGCAGAAATAATAGCGCAGTCGACTACTGTATTGTTTCCGCTAAAAATTTAAACCTTACGGAACGGAAGCATTACCATTGAAATCAATAAGAATGTTTTACACAGGGCCAATTATCGGGCAAACAAGCGTCCACAGCTTGTTCCCAATAATTGTCCTGTGTAAACAGGGCAACGATCAGCCGATTAACAAGCAAACGCTCGATCGGCTGATTGTATAGTTTCTGCAGCAGAAATTATTGTCTTGGTCAGCAGCACGTCTGTGTAAACAGGGAGACAGGCTGCCGACATACATAGCTCCTTGTGAAAGGAGAAAACGAGCACGATCAGCTAGCTGTCTCGTTGATCGGTGCTCATTGTTACGTCGAAAATTGGCCAGTGTAAAAGGATCCCAAGATGTTCAAAATATTATATCTGCTGGTAAACATTTCACTATATGCACAAAGCAATCCATTTTTAAACAGTTTAGAACAAATTACACATTTATGAGAAAAACCCCCTTTAAATTACACAAAGAACACTTGATACGGTTTCCTATTGAATTTATTTAGCATTTGGTATCCGCTCAGCGTGATAATTACTGAAAAAAAAACGCATTCTCCAACTGTTCTGCTTTTTAATGGAAGCAGCAAAACATGTCCCAAAAGGATAACCAATTAACTGCAAACACTAAAATCTACCAAGAAAAGCAATCCAAGCACGTAAAGAAGCGAAGTGAAAGCGTAGGTCAAGACCACTTCCTGATGCTGTAAGTAAAGTCTCACGCACACGACCACTTATCAATGTGCTATTGGTGTTTTTTTTTTTTTTTTACGCATAGCACGTCGATAGCACTTTTCATTTATATGGCCTCATGCACATGACCGCGTTTTTTAGATCCATGGGACAGAGCCACAAAATTCAGAGCATGCCCTATTCCAGTCATCCGTGTGTTGTCTGTGTTTTGCGGATCAGTTTACAGACCGCAAAATACAAGCCGTTGCATGCATGCAGCCTAAAAAAAAATATATATACATACAAAAAGCCTGAAGTCCCCTGTAAAGTCTACGAACCAGTCAAAATAAATGTGCTTAACATCGCAATCTGAGCTGGGGAAAACCCATGGCTGATGCCGAGCTGATCATCAAAACCAGTGCGAGGAAAAGTGGACTAGTCCCCCATAACAACCAGTCGGATTCTGTCAGTTTTTCAGCAGTTCTTTGTAAAATAATAGCAGCGACCACACCACTAAGGCCATGTTCACACAGAATACGTTTGAGTCAGAAAAACACAGGGCCGATTTCAAGAAATAACCCACTCTAAATCCAGGTATTTTTGGAGCAGATTTTCAGATAGCTTTTGGGGGTTGTAAGTGTATTTTGATGTTTTCAAGAAGAGTTCTTTTGTAAGGGTCAGTTTTTTGGCGGAGATTTAGACACAGACACCACAGAATCAACGCAAAAAACAGACGAAATCACCGCCCGCCCCCCATTGATTTCAGTGGAAGACAGAGGCGTATTTCTTCTCCAGCAGAGCTTTTGGACGCTCACGGGAAATTAAAGAAAAGCAGCAGGTCTTTTCTTGCTGGTTTCTGAATATTTTTACCCACAGTCCTTGCATTAGCGTCAATGGACTCTGGCGAAAAAGTCACCAAAAATGTGGAAAAATACGTGCGCTGGACATCCTCATCCTGCAGCAGTCACTAAAATAACGGGACAGTCAGCGTGGAGATGAGCACCAGAGCCCAACCAAGACCAATGACATTTGTCAATTCCCAGTGAGGGGACAATCTTTGGGTGAGATTTGGGGTATAAGCGCAGTTACCGCTCTGTCCTCCTCTGACAGGAAGTCGGGTCCGTCATCCAGGCCTTCCTGCTGTAGAGAAACAACAAGACATAGTTACCGACCACCGCGACTCCATTATAGCACCACCGACAACTACAGCTCAACTAGCGGTACCTATACCCCGCCATTCCCCCGCTACTCACCATCATGGCTGAGACGGACACTGCCAGGCAGGGGACGGGCTTGAACCGATGAACAGGGGGTGGAGCGCTGGCGACCACGTCACGTGACAAGAGGCGGGTACAGAGTGACAGCGACTGGACGGCGACCACCCCTAAGGAGGCTTACCAAATGTCACGTGGTGTGGGAAAGTCGGCGGCCATGATTATTAAAGGCAGAATAGGCTGTAGGGTATAGTGGGAGGGCGGAAGCTATTGTGCGTACTCTGCGTGCGCAGCAGCGTCATTACCAGCGAGTTCAGTTCTCTGCTGCTGATGTACGGTTGGTCTGTGTAGTCTATCCCTGACGTATTATATCGTTATTGGACACTGCTTATTTTGCCTCAGAAAGCGCCATGTTTCTGTCACACCACGCATAGCAACGGACACTTCGGACAGTGCGAAACGTATGGCTTACGTTTGACAAAAAAAAGTGTGTGTAAATGTATATATTATGTGTGTGTATACGCTTTTACACAGTCATGTTAAAAAAGTAAGGATGCCCCATGTAAAGTTTTTTTTTTTCTTTTTCACATATCTTTTAATTCAAGCAGTATAGTAAGGAGATGGATAGCAGACATTTCTCAGAACTACACCTAGGGGAATATGTCGGCAGACGTGGTGTTGCCGCAAATCGTTGCAGTTGTAAAATGTCTCAAACTGCTGTAATTCAGCAACATTTTAACGACCGTGTTACGGGTTGTCAACCGTCTGTAAATTCCTGCACCGTCCGTAAAAACAGGTCTTTTTTTTCCAGTGTCCAGAATTTTTTTTTTTTAAAGTATCTTGTACACATTTTTGGGATTGTAATAATCATAATTTTAGAGGTCACAGTACATGCTGCTTGTGTTCATATCACTATTCTAATAGTTACATTTATTACTTATCATTATCATTCATTTTTCACCCATGCGGTTTTTACAGGTTTTTCATTTTTTCTGTAAAATATGTTGAAAAAGGATATAATCATGTTGTCAACCCTGGTTATGACGGGACCCGAATTAACTGCGATCGGGATCTATGATGCGGTTACTTCAGGCCATTGAACCTGTGGTCTGGCTGGGACTTGGGGCCCTAAGGCCTCGTGCACACTTACGTCACCGTTTTCACGGCCGCTTTTGACCCGTTTTAGCGGCCGTGTGGTTTCCGTGTGCACTCCGTGTTTCCGTGCGCCGAGCATGGTACTGTCCAGGGTGACAGTACCATGCTCGGCGTGCGGAAAATACAATTTTAATGTAATAAAAATTAAAAAAAAAAAATAAGTTCATACTTACATTCCTCCTGTCCGGCCTCCAGCGATGACATTCAATCCAAGTCGCCGCTGCAGCCAATCACAGGCTGCCGCTGCAGCCAATCACGGCCAATCATGGGTTCAGGGTGCTATCAGTGACAAAAACGGATAGCACCCTGAAGGAAAAAACTGAAGTGTGCATGAGGCCTAAGGCCCCATGCCCACTTCAGTTTTTTCCTTCAGGGTGCTATCCGTTTTTCTGACGGCTAGTACCCTGACCCATTCATTTCAATGGGGCCATGCACACTTCAGTTTTTTTGACGGTCCCGTTGCTCCATTCTGATCCAAAGTAGAGCATGTCCTACTTTGGTCAGAGATTCCGTGACCGTGAGGCCCATGCAAGTAAATGGGGCCGTCAAAAAAAACTGAAGGCACACGGAAGGCATCCGTGTGCCGCCCGTGTGTGACGGAGCCGTTGCCTAGCAACGGCCGGGCAGGCAGAAATACATTACAGAAATATTACACTAATTGGCAGCCACTTGTCTCTATCAATCACTGATCGAGAAAAGAGGCTGCTGATTAAAAATAAAATAAAAAGCAGTTCATACGTACCCGGTCGTTGTCTTGGTGACGAGTCCCTCTTCTTCCTTCAGTCCGACCTTCCTTTCTGACGCGGCAGCCTGTAATTGGCTGTAGAGGCCGCTACAGCCTGTGATTGGCTGCAGAGGTGGCACGTGTGTTGAAGCGTCATCCCTGGAGGTCGGCCTCCTGACGTCATCCTGACGTGCGTGACCGCCACTACAGCCTGTGATTGGCTGCAGCGGTGACATGGATGAAACGTCATCGCTGGTGGCCGGACAGGAGGAAACTTATATATATATATTTTTTATTTCATTATAATTGTATTTTCCGAGCGCCGAGCATGGTACCCTCCAGGGTGCTGAAAGAGTTAGGCTGGGTTCACACGACCTATTTTCAGACGTAAACGAGGCGTATTATGCCTAGTTTTACGTCTGAAAATAGGGCTACAATACGTCGGCAAACATCTGCCCATTCATTTGAATGGGTTTGCCGACGTATTGTGCAGACGACCTGTAATTTACGCGTCGTCGTTTGACAGCTGTGCAGGGCACTTCTTTGCCACGTAATTTGAGCCGTTCTTCATTGAACTCAATGAAGAGCAGCTAAAGATATACGAGCGTCACAGACGCCTCATATATTACGAGGAGGAGCATTTACGGCTGAAACGACGCAGCTGTTTTCTTCTGAAAACAGGCTGTCATTTCAGCCGTAAATGACAGCTAGCGTGTGAACATACCCTTACCTCCGATCAGTGCAGCCCATTAACTCTTTCAGCACCCTGGACAGTACCATACTCGGCGCTCGGAAACTGAAACACGGGAGTGCACACGGCCGCTAAAACGGGCACACGAATCCGTCAAAAACGGCCGTGAAAACGGTGTCTGAAGTGTGCACGAGGCCTAAGGGCTTGTCCACACATAACAGAATTGCTTCAGAAAATTTCTGCAGCGTTTCCGCTAAAACTAGCAGATGTTCCGCTATGGAAAAACCACACCGTTTCCTGCGTTTTTAACTGCTGAAAATGGTGCGGATTTTGCTGCGTTTTTTTCAATGCTGGGAGATGGTGACATCTCTGAATTCATTCCACTTTCCACAGCAGGAAAACAAATTCACATGCTGCAAACCAGAAAAAACGCACCGCAGGTGAATTTCAGGACGGAAATGGATGAAATTGTTAAATTACACCCATTATGCTGCTACTGTGTTCCGCTGCGTATTTTCCGTCTGCAATACCCAGCAATTGTGTTACGTGTGGACAAGTCCAGATAGTCGAAGCTTATAATGTCTCGGAATTATGGCTGTCTAAATGAGGCCTTACAAGGCAGTTTTATCAGCAAAAAGCACACGGACGTTAAGGCCTCATGCACATGGCCGTGCCCGTAATCACTGTCTGTGATTACAGCCGCGGACAGCCACCCGCATTTGCGGGCCGAGCTTCCATATAAAGTATGGGAGCACTGTCCGTAAAAAGCAAAAGATAGGACAAGTCCTATCTTTTACGGAGCCTTTCTCCAGCACGGACACCTTCCTGTAAATATACAGGAAGGTGTCCGTGGGCAATACAAGTTCATGGGTATGTAATTGCGGACCGTAATTATGGTCAACAATTATGGTCAAATTCAACGGTCGTGTGCATGGGGCCTAATGGTGCACTGCATAAGTTGTTTTTGGCCGAGCAGTTAAAACCTCATCAAGAATTGCAGGCACGACAGCATACGGTTTTACCGTGAGTTGCCGGTGATTTGCGATGCGGTTTTCACCCATTCGGTTTGTACAGGTAAAACAATTATTTTACAGTTTCACCTGTAGAAACTGCATGGGTGAAAACCACATTGCAAAACCACAGCAATTTGCGGTAAAACTTGCCTTAGGGTATATTCAGACGTTGCGATGGAGGCATAAAAAGGCATCCGAAAGCCACTAGTGTTTTTATTGCGATATGGTGTGATTCTGGTGCAGTAAAAAAATGCAATATATATCGAAAAATCACCATATCGTACAAAAAATATGATTTATGGAGTGTTTTTTATGCCATACTAGGGGGACTAATAAAATGTGTAAAAACAAAAGTAGATTATTATTAGTGAAAAAAATTAAATATTTAAAGTAAAAAAATAAATCTTTTCCCATTTTTTCTCTAAAGTAATGTAAAAAAAGACACAAAATTGGTATCGCTGCGTCCGTAAAAGTCCAAACTATTACAATATAGCATTATTTAACTCGCTCGGTGAACGCCGTGAAAAATAAAGAATTTAAAACTGCAAAATCGCTTTTTTTTTGGTCACCCTGGCTCTACCAAAAAATGTAATAAATAGTGCTCAAAAAGTTGTATGTACCAGAAAATGGTACCAATAAAAACTGAGCCCTCACACCGCTATTGATGGAAAAATAAAAAAGTTATGGCTCTTGGTAAGCGGAGAGGGAAAAAAGAAAAAGCAAATATGGATCAGTCAGGAAAGGGTTAATTACTTTCTAATGATAAATCATTTATGACCACATGTGGGGTATAGCCGTACTCGGGAGAAATTGCTTTACAAATTTTGGGGTGCTCTTTCCTCCTTTATCCTTTGTGAAATTGAAAAAATGCAACATTTTAGTGGAAATAATGTTGATATTCATTTTTACAGCCTAATTCTAATAAATTCTGCAAAAGACCTGTGGGGTCTAAATGCTCACTATACTCCTAGATCGATTCCTTAAGTGGTGTAGTTTCCCAAATATGGTCACTTTTGTGTGGATTCCACTGTTTTGGTCTCTCAGGGGCTTTGCAAATTCTACATGGCACCCGTAAACTATTTCAGCTAAATTTGAGCTCCAAAAGCTAAATAGTGCTCCTTCCCTTCTAAGCCCCGTTGTAGGTCCAAACAGCAGTTTATTACCATATATGGCGTATTTACGTAATCGGGAGAAATTGTTTTACAAATGTTGGGGTGCTTTTTCTCATTTATTCCTTGTAAAAATTAAAAATGTCTAAGTTTTTTCAGAAAAAAAGTCGATTTTTACCTTTACAGACTAATTCCAATGAATTACGCAAAACAACTGTGGGATCAAAATGCTAACCTTACCCCTAGAAAAATTCCTTGAGGGGTGTAGTTTCCAAAACGGGGTCACTTTTGGGGGGTCTTTACTGATTTGGCACCACAAGACCTCTTCAAACCTGACATGGTGCCTAAAATATATTCTAAAAAAAGGAGGCCCCAAAATCCACTAGGTGCTCCTTTGCTTCTGAGGCCTGTGTTTCAGTCCATTACCGCACTAGGGCCACATGTGGAATATTTCTAAAAACTACAGAATCTGGGCAATAAATATTGAGTTGCATTTCTCTGGTAAAACCTTCTGTGGTACAGATTTTTTTTTATTACAAATGAATTTTGGCAAAAAAAATTAAATTTGTAAATTTCACCTCTACTTTGCTTTAATAACTGTGAAACACCTAAAGGATTAAAACACTTTCTGAATGCTGTTTTGAATACTTTGAGGGATACAGTTTTAAAAATGGGGTGATTTATGTGGACTTACTAATATATAAGGCCCTCAAAGCCACTTCTGAACTGGTCCCTGAAAAAATAGCCTTTTGAAATTTTCTTGAAAATATGAGAAATTGCTGCTAAAGTTCTAAGCCTTGTAACGTCCTAGAAAAATAAAAGAATGTTCAAAAAACGATGCAAACATAAAGTAGATATATGGGAAATGTAAACTAGTAACTATTTTGTATGGTATTATCTGTTTTACAAGCAGATACATTGAAACTTCGAAAAATGCTAATTTTTGCTAATTTTCTCCAAATCTTGGTGTTTTTTTTACAAATAAATATTGAATTTATCGACCAAATTTTTTCACTATCTTAAAATACAATATGTCATGAGAAAACATTCTCAGAATCCCTTGGATAGGTAAAAGCATTCCGAAGTTATTACCACATAAAGTGACACATGTCAGATTTGAAAAATCGGCTTCGTCATGAAGGCCAAAACACGCTCGGTCCTGAAGGGGTTAAAAAAAGACCTAACCCCAGGGGACAGGAGTTTAAGACCTCAAAGTTTCCTAGGAAGAACAAGGGCTTCCTTTTCAAGCCTCAAAACGACCCGAAAAACAGAGACCAGCAACATTGACGCCAGAAGATGGTGGGGGGGTCGTCTGTCCCTTTTTTCAAAAATTGGGAAAAAATTTCAACAAATGAATGGATCCGAGGAATTATAAAAACCGGGTATGTTGCAGAATTCAGAACTCTTCCTCCAAACAGATTCTTTCCTACAAAGACCCAGATAAACAAAGGGCATTAGAGTCAGAAAT
Source organism: Rhinoderma darwinii (assembly GCF_050947455.1). NCBI lineage: Eukaryota > Metazoa > Chordata > Amphibia > Anura > Rhinodermatidae > Rhinoderma > Rhinoderma darwinii. The sequence continues at coordinate 277,922,440 of NC_134687.1, read as the reverse complement.
GCTGTTACTTCTAATTCAAGTCCCAAGTGCAGAAACAGGCAAAGGCTTTTATTCCCCACTCTTCCTGGTGAAGAATTCAGAAGGGAAATACAGGGTCATAATAAATCTAAAAGAACGGAATTCTTATTTCACCTAGAACATTTTTTCCATGGAGAGCATCTCATCAACCATAAATCTCCTCTCCAAAGACTGTGTGATGACATCACTAGATCTGGAGGATGCATATGATTATGTACCAATATGCAGTCCTCACCAGAAATATCTAAGAGTAACAGTGACCCTCTACAGTTTTTTTTTTTCACCTCCAGTACAGAGTCCTCCCGTTTGGCATTTTACAAGCCCCAAGGGTGTTTTCAAAATGAATAGTGGAAATGGCATATATCAGGACAAGGGACATCCTCCTGATTCCCTACTTGAACGATTTCCTAATAGCGGCAGAAACAACTAAGACCCTGATTCAACAGATAGAACTAAATTGTTCTATCCGAACGAACTTAGGGTGGAACATAAATCTGAAGAAATCAAAGTTGATTCCCTCAAACAGGTTTGTCTTTCTAGGAATTCTTCTAGACTCCTCCAGGCAGATGTCCTTCCTTCCAGAAGGGGAGATTAATCCCCTGATAGACAGAGTCTCAGAAATCAATTTAACGCATACAACATCTTTCAGGAAAATTATGTCTGTTCTGGGCCTCATGACGTCATGCATTCCAGCAGTATTGTGGGCTCATTTCAGATCCAGGGCTCTACAATGGGACATTCTAGATCAGTGGGACAAGAGCAATCTCTCCTTAGATCAATTCCTCCACATTTCATCCGCAGCCAGGCTATCCCTCAGATGGTGACTAAACAGGGAGAAACTCAAGAGGGGCATTCCATGGATAACAACACCTACTCTCAATATAACACAAGCCCCTGGGGTTGGGGACCTCATTACGACTCCTTTTTTCTCCAGGATCAGTGGGACCACCAGACCGCACAAAGGTCCTTCAACTTCAGGGAACTGGCAGCAGTATTTCAGACTATGAAAAACTCTATACCAGCAATTTAAAAATATATTCAGACAACACAACGACCGTGGCTTATATAAATAATCCGGGGGGGGGGGGAGGTGGGGGGCGAGATCCTTTCCACTAATGGATTTATCTTCCAGGTTTTCTTTCTGGCAGTGCGCCATCTGATGACCCTCCTCTCATCTGTCCACCTGAAGGGAAGGGACAACCAGGTAGCAAACTTCCTGAGCCGGAAAAGGTTACACCAGTCAGAATGGTCTCTGAATGCAGAAACATTTCAGAAGATTGTTTACAAATGGGGGGTTCCCTCAATAGACCTGTTTGCATCCAGAGGAAAGTCAGGAGATTCTCTCTGGATCCCTCAGACTACCCAACAGCAGTAGATGCATTTTCCCAGTGTTGGAGTCAAGAGAGGGGTTATGCCCCCCACCATGTCTTCTCCCAAGGGTGATCAGAAAAATTAGGGAAGACAAGGCTTCAATAATTCTAATAGCCCCCTTCTGGTCAAGAGACCATGGTTTACATGCTTAACCCCTTAAGGACGCAGTCTAGTTTTGGCCTTAAGGCTCAGAGCCCATTTTTCAAATCTGATATATTTCACTTTATGTGGTAATAACGTCGGAATGATTAAACCTATCCAAGCGATTCTGAGATTGTTTTCTCGTGACACGTTGGGCTTCATGTTCGTGGTAAAATTTGGTCGATATATTCAGTGTTTATTGGTGAAAAATTGCAAAATTTAGAGAAAATTTTGAAAAAATAGCATTTTTCAGAATTTAAATGCATCTGCTTGTAAAGCAGACGGTTATACCACCCAAAATAGTTACTAGTTCACATTTCCCATATGTCTACTTTAGATTGGCATCGTTTTTTTGAACATTCTTTTATTTTTCTTGGACGTTACAAGGCTTAGAACATAAACAGCAATTTCTCATATTTTTAAGAAAATTTCAAAAGCCTTTTTTTTAAGGTACCTCTTGAGTTCTGAAGTGGCTTTGAGGGGCCTATGTATTAGAAACCCTCATAAAACACTCCATTTTAAAAACTAGACCCCTCAAAGTATTCAAAACAGCATTTAGAAAGTTTTTTTTAACCCTTCAGGTATTTCACAGGAATTAAAGCAAAGTGGAGGTGAAATTTGCAAATTTCATTTTTCTTGCTGGATTTCAATTTTATTCAATTTTTTTTCTGTAACACAGAAGGTTTTACCAGAGAAACACTACTAAATATGTATTGTCCAGATTCTGCAGTTTTTAGAAATGTCCCACATGTGGCTCTACTGCGCTCGTGGAATAAAACACAAGCCCTAGAAGCAAAGAAGCACCTAGTGCATTTTGAGGCCTCTTTTTTATTAGAATATATTTTAGGTAGCATGGCAGGTTTGAAAAGGTGTTGAGGTGCCAAAACAGTAGGAATCCCCTAATAGTGACCCCATTTTGGAAACTACACCCCTCAAGGAATTAATTTATGGTTGTTACCATTTTGACCGCACAGTTTTTTCACAGCACGTATTTGAATTGGGCTGTGAAATGAAAAAAATGTAATTTTTTCCAATAAAATGTCATTTGTGATCAAAATTTCTTATTTTCACAGGGAACAAAATACCCTATTTTGTTGCCCAATTTCTCCTGAGTGCAGCAACACCCCATTTGTGGCGATAAATTGCCGTTTTGGCCCATGGGAGGCCTCAGAAGGGAAGGAGCGCTGTGTGTTCTTTGGAGTCCAGATTTTGCTGGTTTGGTTTTCGGGTGCCGTGTCGCATTTGCAGAGCCCCAGAGGTATTAAAGCAATAGAAACCAACCACAAATGACCCCATTTTGGAAACTACGTGGTGACTAAAAAACAGAAATTCTACTATTGTTTTTCTATTCAATTTTTTTTACAGCGTTCACCGTGCGCTATAAATGACATATTCACTTTATTCTGCGGGTTCATACGATTATGGCGATACCCTATGTTTATAGTTTTTTTTTAATGTCTTATGGCGTTTGCACAATAAAATACGTTTTGTAAAAAATCATTAACTTTTTGTGTTACCTTATTCTAAGCGCCAGAACTTTTCTATTTTTCAATCAATAAAGCCGTGCGAGGACTTATTTTTTGCGTAACGAACTGTAGTTTCGATCAGTACCATTTTTAGGTACATGCAACTTTTTGATCTCTTTTTATTCCATTTTTTGGGAGGTAAAGTGACCAAACAATGGTGATTGTGGTACGGTTTATTATTTTCTTTTACGGCGTTCACCGTGCGGGATAAATAACGAAATCATTTTGTAGTTCAGGCTGTAACGGACACGGCGATACCAATTATGTATAGTGTATTTGTTTATATATTTTTATTAATAAAAAATGACTGATAAGGTAAAAAGGGGGATTTTTACTTTTAATACTTTTAAAACTTTTATTTTCTTATTTTTACACATCTTTTTTTTTTACTTTATTTGTCCCATTAGGGGACTTGGGGGCAGGAGGCCCTGATCGCAATTCTAATACACTGTACTACATGCGTAGTGCAGTTTATTAGAACTGTCAGCTACTCACTGACAGCAAGCATAGCGGGTCCTGACCGTCAGGACCCACTAGGCTTCCGTCTATGGCATAGCCAGACGCCATTGTTTGGTGTCCGGTTGCCATAGTCACCATCGCCCGCCACTATCGTGTAGCAGGCCGGCGATGGCAGCTTAACCCCTAAAAAGCAGCGATCTCTATAGAACGCGGCTTTTAAGGGGTTAATCAGCGGGGACACAGCGATCGTTCCCCGATGTAGGAGCTGTGACAGCTCCTGTATGGGTCAGGAGGACGGCCGAAACGGCCGTTACTCCCGAGACATACTATTAGGTCATGGAGCGCGAACGATACAGCTGCCATGACCTAATAGTACGTCCAGGAGCGGGAAGGGGTTAAATAGGCTCTGTCACCAGATTATAAGTGCCCTATCTCCTACATAATCGGATTGGCGCTGTAATGTAGATAACAACAGTGGTTTTTATTTTGAAAAACGATCATTTTTGAGCAAGTTATGAGCTAGTTTCGATTTATGCTAATGACTCTCAATGGACAACTGGGCGTTTTTTTTACTTTTTACCAACTGGGTGTTGTACAGAGGAGTGTATGAGGCTGACCAATCAGTGACCAATCAGCGTCCTGCACTTCTCATTGTTCCAGTCCTGCATGATCCACAGTACAGTGTGAGGCTGGGTTCACACGAGCACATTAACGTCCGTAATGGACGGACGTATTTCGGCCGGAAGTCACGGACCGAATTCAGTGCAGGGAGCCGGGCTCCTAGCATCATAGTTATGTACGATGCTAGGATTCCCTGCCTCTCCGTGGAACTACTGTCCCATACTGAAAACATGATTACAGTACGGGACAGTAGTCCTGCAGAGAGGCAGGGACTCCTAGCATCGTACATAACTATGATGCTAGGAGCCCGGCTCCCTGCACCGAGTTCGGTCCGGGACTTCCGGCCGAAATACGTCCGTCCATTACGGACGTTAATGTGCTCGTGTGAACCCAGCCTGATTGTGCAGTGAAATAAGTAAACACGCCCAGTTGCTAAAAACACAATACACGCCCAGTTGGAAATAAGAGAAAAACACGCCCAGTTGTCCATTAGAAAGGCTCATTTGCATAAATATAAAATTGCTCGGAACTTAGCCAAAAATGATAGTTTTTAAAAAAACCTTACTGTTATCTACATTGCAGCGCCGATCACATTAAATAGGAGATAGGGATTTGATAATCTGGTGACAGAGCCTCTTTAAGGAGAATGTTCTCAGACCAGCCCAGGATTCTCCCAATCATACCAGATCTCCTATACCAGGGCCCAGTAATTCACCCTGAAATTCACTGAAAGGGTAATCCTTAGACAGATAGGGTTCTCAGAGTCTGTCATTTCCACTCTGCTAGCAAACAGGAAACAGGTTACCTCAGAAATATATCTAAGAGCCTGGAAAGCATTTACAAATTTTGCAGGTGTAGACATAAATCCTCTAACCAAACCAGATATCCCTTTGATATTAGATTTTCTCCAAGCAGGAGTAAATAAAAACCTCAAGCCTAACACCTTAAAGGTTCAGCTATCCGCATTAAAGGGGTTGTCCGGGATTAAATGTTACTTATATTTTAACTTAATTGGACATATATAAGTAACTTTCTAATATAATGTAAATTTACCTCTGGCTTCGTTACTCTGTCCTGATTTGCGGTCACATGACCTCAACAAGAGTACATTTTTAATTTCCTGTGAGGTTCCGTGTCTTTGCTCAGCCAGCACTTCTGGCTGCGTAGGGCATGGCATGTCATCAACTACATTTACAGTCAGTGGGTCGGGCGGATGTTTCATGAGCTCTTCAGAGCTCCGCCTCCTCTGGTCCCGCCGCCTGTAAACATCGTTGATGACACGCCATGTCTTTACACAGCAGGAAGTGCTTGCTGAGCATAGACACGGAACGTCGTCTCTGCTTGTACACGCCCCCTCCTATCTCGGAGTTCCCGCACTGCCTGCCCGTCTCCTCTCATTGTCCACGGCGCCCCCCCGTAGGTATATACAGTTATTACAGGGGTAATATAAATACAGGGATGATGGGGGTTATATACAGGAATGATGGGGCCATCATCCCTGAATATAACTCCCATCGTCCCTGTGTATAACCCCCATCATCCCTGTGTATTACCCCTATTAACACTGTATATAATCCCCTTCATCGCTCTGTATAACCGCCTTCATCCCTGTATAGGATGTTCGGAGTAATGCACAGGGATAATGGGGTATAATACACAGGATGATGGGCGTTATATACAGGGATGATGAGGTAATACACTTAATGGGGGTTATATAATGGGGTAATACACAGGGATGATGGGGGTTATATACACAGGGATGGTGAGGTAATACACAAGGATGATGGGGGTTATATACAGAGATGATGGGGTAATACATGGATGATGAGGTAATACACAGGGATGATGGGGGTTAATATACAGGGATGATGAGGTAATACACAGGGATGATGGGGTTACATATAGGTTGTATACAGGTATGATGGAGTTATATCATCCCTGTTTATAACCCCCATCATCCATGTGTATTACCCTCAACATCCCTGTATATAACCCCCATCATCCCTGTATATAACCCCCATCATCCCTGTATATAACCCACATCCCCCCTGTGTGATTATTACTAGGTGTGTGACTGTGCAGGGAGCTGGGTGACTGTAATTAGAGCAGGGAATGACATGTGAACATAAAGGGGCACGGCAGTATGCAAATAGCTGAGATGCTGTGGAGGGAGGAAGGGGGTGTCACGGACACAGGGTTTGTGGACCCACTAGGCTGCTCCGCCGTAGCGGGGAGGCAGCTGACCAGGTCACAGTCTAAGCAGAAGTAAATGGTAGACAGTAATGCTTGGGTACCTGAAATAGTCCGGGCGGTGGCTGTGGCTTCAGCACGGATGGAGGCAGGTGCGGCAAGTGGCGCCAGACGTGGCGGGCAGTTTCCGATGAAGCGGTAGACACTTGACGTGGCAGATGACACTTGACGTGGCAGATTGCACTTGACGTGGCAGATTGCACTTGACGTGGCAGAAGACACTTGACGTGGCAGAAGACACTTGACGTGGCAGAAGACACTTGACGTGGCAGATGGCACTTGACGTGGCAGATGGCACTTGACGTGGCAGATGGCACTTGAACGCGGGTAGGCACAGGAACAATACGGAATACAGGAACGGTAACAGGGCACGGGTAACAGCTGGAACGGAAGACACTAAGGGACCATTTGCGAGACAGACTGGGAAAGACTAACAACGCTCAGGCAAGGATTAGAAGGCCAGGGGCCTTCTTATAGACCAGGAAATCGTGGCAGTTGATGGCGATTCCTAATTGCGAGCGCTGGCCCTTTAAGGCCGGGCGCGAGCGTGCGCGCGCACCCTACGGGACCCAGCCGAACGGAGCGGAGGTGAGCGCTGGCATCTCCTAGGAGGGAGACGGAGGCCAGCGCTCACAGATCCATCGGGAGGTGAGTAAACCCGACGGCCCGCGGCCATGGGCGCTACAGTATCCCCCCCCCTCTTACACCCCCTCTTCTTGGGGCCAGAGTGAGAGAGGAACTTTTTAATAAGAGTAGGGGCGCTGAGGTTCTCTTCTGGCTCCCAGGACCTCTCCTCAGGACCAAACCTTTTCCAGTCCACCAAATAGAAAGTCCTTCCTCCTACCCTCTTGCGGTCCAGGATCTCCTTTACCTCGAATACATCAGAAGGACCGCTGGGAGCAACTGTGGAACTAGAGGTCTTCCTGTAGCGGTTCAGGACCACTGGTTTCAGGAGGGACACATGGAAGGAGTTAGGGATTCTGAGGGTATGGGGCAGCCGCAGCTTATAGGAAACAGGGTTAATTTGTTGCAGGATCTCGAAAGGACCAAGGAACCTGGGAGCGAACTTGTATGAAGGCACCCTCAAGCGAATGTTCCGAGAGGACAGCCAGACTTTAGTCCCCGGAAGATACTCAGGCGGCTCTCTTCTCTTGGTATCTGTCTTTCGCTTCATGTGATCGACTGCCAGCAAAATAGAGGACCGGGTCTGTTGCCAGATTTGCAGGAAGTCCCCATATGCAGAGTCAGCAGCGGGTACCTGAGATGAAGTCGACACAGGAAGAAGGACTCTGGGATGTTGACTGTACACGATGTGAAATGGAGTGGAAGTGGTGGACTCACTTGTGTGGTTATTGTAAGAAAACTAGGCCCATGGAAGAAGCTGTACCCAGTTATCGTGCTGCGAAGAGATGAAGTGGTGGAGATAATTTTCCATGATCTGGTTGATCCTCTCAACTTGCCCATTGGACTGGGGGTGATAGGCAGAGGAAAAGTCCAAACTCACATCCAGGAGTTTACAGAGGGCTCTCCAGAACTTAGAGGTAAACTGAACCCCCCGGTCGGACACAATGTGAAGAGGCAAGCCATGCAAGCGGAAGATGTGCTGAATGAAGAGACTTGCCAGTCGAGGAGCAGAGGGTAGGCCGGTCAGCGGGATAAAATGTGCCATCTTAGAGAACCGGTCCACCACCACCCAGATGGTGTTGCATCCTGCTGAGAGAGGAAGGTCCGTGACGAAGTCCATAGCGATGTGCTGCCAGGGGGCACTGGGTACAGGCAGGGGTTGAAGCAGGCTTGCTGTGAGTCACTTTGTTGGAGGCACACACCGAGCAAGCAGAGACAAAGTCCAGAACATCCCTAGGTAGCGTGGGCCACCAGAAGTGACAAGCGATCAGGTCTTGGGTTTTACGGACACCGGCGTGCCCAGCCAGTTTAGAACTGTGTCCCCAGCGGAGAATTCTTTTTCTGTCTGCCAACCGAACAAAAGTTCTCCCCGGAGGGATATTTCTAAGCTGCAGAGGATTGGCGGTGACAACGCAGGATGGGTCTATGATCGTCTGAAGGGACTCCACCGTGTCTTCCGTCTCAAATGATCTGGACAGGGCATCGGCCCTCACATTCTTGTCAGCGGGACGGTAGTGGAGCAGAGATTGGAAACGGGTGAAGACCAGTGGCCACCTGGCTTGACGAGGATTCAGTCTTTGAGCGGACTGAAGGTAAGTAAGATTCTTTTGGTCGGTGAAGATCAGGATGGGGTGAGCAGCGCCCTCCAGAAGATGTCTCCACTCCTCCAGGGCCAATTTGATAGCCAGTAGCTCCCGATCTCCAATGGAATAATTGCGCTCAGCAGAGGAAAACAGTCTTGAGTAGTAGCCACATACTACTGCCTTTCCTTTGGAGCTCCTCTGGAACAGAAGTGCGCCTGCACCAACAGAGGAAGCGTCCACTTCCAGTGAGAACTGCCGAGATACGTCAGGGTGATGGAGGATCGAAGCTGAAGTGAAGGCTTTCTTGAGGCTAATGAATGCGGACTCTGCCTCTGGAGTCCACACCTTGGCGTTCACACCCTTCTTGGTAAGGGTAGAGATGGGGGCCGTCAGAGAAGAAAAGTTCGGAATAAACTGCCGGTAGAAATTGGCGAAACCCAGGAACCTCTGTATGGACCTTAGGCTTTGAGGACGTGGCCATTCCAGGACAGACTTTAACTTCTCAGGGTCCATCTTAAGGCCTTGATCCGAGATGACATAGCCCAGGAAGGGCAAATACCTCTTTTCAAAGGTGCATTTCTCTAACTTGGCATACAAGCGATTCTCTCTTAGTCGCAGAAGAACTTGACGAACATGCCTCCGATGGGTCATCAGATCTGGGGAGAAGATTAGAATATCATCGAGATAAACTACAACACACATATAGAGGAGATCTCGGAAGATGTCATTAACGAACTCCTGAAATACTGCGGGAGCGTTACACAGTCCGAAGGGCATCACTAGGTATTCGTAGTGCCCATCGCGGGTGTTAAATGCCGTCTTCCATTCGTCACCCCAGCGAATCCGGATTAGATTATAGGCCCCCCGCAGATGTAGCTTGGAAATAATTTTGGCTCCTCGTATGCGATCAAACAGCTCGGAAATGAGTGGCAACAGGTATTTGTTCTTGACCGTGATCTGATTGAGACCACGGTAGTCAATGCAGTGTCGGAGAGATCCATCTCTCTTTTTAACGAAGAAGAATCCTGCCCCGGCCGGGGACGAAGATTTTCGAATAAAACCCCACTCCAAGTTCTCCTTGATATAGGCTGACATCGATAAAGTCTCTGGCAAGGAGAGAGGATATACTCGTCCACGGGGAAGAGAAGCATTGGGAACCAGTTCAATGGGACAGTCATAATTCCGATGTGGAGGCAACGTCTCAGCCTCTCGTTTGCAAAAGACATCCGCAAAACTGGCATACTGAGAAGGTAGATCGGAGAGTGACTGAGGCAGAGGGGGCACAACAGGACGGACTTGTGACAGGCAATGGCTATGGCATCTGGAACCCCATTGAAGAACTTCTCCAGAACTCCAGTCGAGTGTCGGGGCGTGTAGACGGAGCCATGGCAGACCCAGCAGGATAGGATTGATAGCCTTGGGTAGTACCAGGAAGGAGATCTGTTCTGAGTGAAGAGCTCCGACCCGTAATGTCAACGGCTCAGTAATGAGCATGATCGGATCAGGCAACGGTAGACCATTCACAGAAGCAACTGCCAGGGGTCTCTCCAGACGGACTGTGGGTAGTTGAAACCGATCCACTAGATCCTGGTGGATAAAATTAGCAGCCGCTCCAGAGTCAAGATAGGCGGAGGAAGGATGTGAGGTCTGTCCGGTTACGATGGCCACAGGTATCGATAATTTGGAAGAGGTTTTAACGTTTGGAGATGTTCCACCTAGAGTTGCCTCTCCAACCAACCCTAGGTACGGGAGTTTCCCGGTTTCTGTGGGCATTGGCGCACAAAATGACCCTTGAGGCCACAATACATACAAAGTCCAGAGGAGCGTCTGCGCTGCTTCTCCTGTTCAGATAACCGGACTCTGTCTACCTGCATGGCTTCCTCAGGTAGCGCACTAGGAGTGGACAATAGTGGTCTCTGGGCAGAGGGTGCTGGTCTGTGGGCCCGGCTCTCCTGACGAACCTCTAGGGAGCGCTCCCGGATTCTCATATCAACCCGGGTGGCTAACAGGATGAGGGCATCCAAGGTAGAAGGAAAGTCGCGGGCTGCCAGTTCGTCCTTGATGTGAGAGGATAGTCCCTGCCAGAAGGTTGCCACCAGTGCCTCATTGTTCCATGCCAGCTCGGCTGCTAGGGTACGGAAGGAGATAGCATACTCCCCTACTGTGGAGCCTTCTTGCTTGAGGGTCAACAGAGTGGCTGCGGCAGAGGATGTTCGACCCGTCTCCTCGAACACGGCACGAAAGGACTGCAGGAACAAGGCTAGGTCCGAGGATACAGGTCCTTGTTGCTCCAAGATTGGGTTCGCCCATGCGAGGGCCTTGCCAGCGAGGTGGGAGATAATAAATGCCACTTTGGCCTCCTCGGAGGGGAAGAGATGAGGCCGTAGCCTAAAATGCACCGTGCATTGATTGAGAAATCCTCTACATGCTCTGGGGTCACCGTCGTAGCGAGGAGGAAGAGGCAGAGGAACTGAGGATCCGGAACAAACAGGGGGAGCAACAGGCAGTGGCACGGCAACAGCTTCAGGAGGAAGAACCGGAGGTGGAACAGCGAGTAGATCCAGACGGACCAGAATAGAATTCACCGCCTCAAGGAGTTGATCCTGACGTGTGCGTAGGTCATGCATCTCTGTCTGAATCTTCTGTACTGGGGTCTTGGGCTGGCCAGCGGGTTCCATGGCCTGAGCGTACTGTCACGAACACAGGGTATGTGGACCCACTAGGCCGCTCCGCCGTAGCGGGGAGGCAGCTGACCAGGTCACAGTCTAAGCAGAAGTAAATGGTAGACAGTAATGCTTGGGTACCTGAAATAGTCCAGGCGGTGGCTGTGGCTTCAGCACGGATGGAGGCAGGTGCGGCAAGTGGCACCAGGCGTGGCGGGCAGTTTCCGATGAAGCGGTAGACACTTGACGTGGCAGATGACACTTGACGTGGCAGAAGACACTTGACGTGGCAGAAGACACTTGACGTGGCAGATGGCACTTGACGTGGCAGATGGCACTTGAACGCGGGTAGGCACAGGAACAATACGGAATACAGGAACGGTAACAGGGCATGGGTAACAGCTGGAACGGGAGACACTAAGGGACCATTTGCGAGACAGACTGGGAAAGACTAACAACGCTCAGGCAAGGATTAGAAGGCCAGGGGCCTTCTTATAGACCAGGAAATCGTGGCAGTTGATGGCGATGACGATTTCCTAATTGCGCGCGCTGGCCCTTTAAGTCCGGGCGCGAGCGTGCGCGCGCACCCTACGGGACCCAGCCGAACAGAGCGGAAGTGAGCGCTGGCATCTCCTAGGAGGGAGACGGAGGCCAGCGCTCACAGATCCATGGCTGCGGGCGTCGGGAGGTGAGTAAATCCGACCGCCCGCGGCCATGGGCGCTACAGGGGGATGTAAGTCTCCTCAGATAAAGCAAGGGATCATGGGTATGGTGGGTTACAAGACCGGAAACAGACAGGAACAGAAGCAAGGGATGTAAACAGAAAGTGCAGCAGTGATTGACATCAAACAGAAACTGGTTAGAAAGAATGTAGGGGTTTTAGGGAAGGCAAACCAAGGCTGGGGGACATTTTTTAGAAAATATTTTTTTCCTGGCCAACCCCTTTATGTCCCTTCTTTGATTTCAGATTGGCGGAACACCCCTGGGTAAGGAGATTCCTGACAGCATCCTCTAGGCTTAAACCCCAGGTTAGATCTTCAGTTCCTCTATGGGACTTAAATATCGTTCTCCAGGCTTTGACTAACTCACCTTTGGAACCAGTAGGCTCTATAACCCTAAAGATGCTGACACTCAAATTGCTGTTTTTATTAGCCATTACTTCGGCCCTTAGAGTAAGTGAGATACAGGCCCTTTCTGCCTTTCCTCCATATACCCTACTATTAGATGATAGAGTAATCTTGAAGTCCTTACCGAGTTTTCTTCCTAAGGTGGTTTCTCCTTTTTATCTAGACCCAGAGATTATTCTCCCCTCCTTTTATGATTCCCCTAAAAATCTGAGGGATCAGCAGTTTAACTGCCTGGACGTAAGAAGATGCTTAATCCAGTACCTGAAAATAACTAAAGATTTAAGAACCTCAGAAAAATAGTTTATTCAGTTCAAGGGTCCATTCAAGGATTCGGCAGCCAGTAGATCCACTATAGCTCAATGGATTAAACAGGCCATGCATTTAGCTTATGTAAATCAGAATCTCCAGCCTCCGGAGTTCTTCGGGGGTCACTCCACCAAGGCTGTGTCCACTTCCTGGGCTGAGAGAGCAGAAGCATGCCTAGATCAGATATGCAACGCTGCTACATGGAGCTCTCCTCACACCTTCCTCAAGCATTACCGATTACAACTGCATACAGCCCCTGACATGGCCTTTGGTAGAAAAGTACTACAAGCTTTGGTCCCACCCTAAATATTGACTTCTATTGTACATCTCCAGGGGTGCTGTCATAGGTGAAAGGGTAAAAGATTGATTGCTTACCAGTAATCGTTTTTTCATGAACCTATGACAGCACCCCTCTGTTACCCTCCCTAACCTTGTAGCATATATAGTCCTCAGAAATGGTAAAGTTGTCAACACGAATACAAAGGGATTCCTTGTAAATACTGTATATATGATGGTGTGATATAATTCCACTTGGGTGGCGCAAAAACCCAAAACAAAACTGATTCTCATCCTGAGTTCTTCCTAAGGCTGGGTGTGTGGAGAGGTGTGTCCTTTTTTATATCCCCAGGCTTCCTGTCCAGCAAATTGGATGTCTCTCCAGGGGTGCTATAGTAGGTTGATGAAAAACCGATTACCGGTAAGTAATCAATAATTTTTAAAACTAGACTTAGTTATCTTTTATTATATTAAAGCAGTAAGTCTTGTGTACTTTTAGGCTATGTACACTTTTTGTAATCAATTTTCATTTTTTTCCCTAGTATATCCAAAATGAAAATTTAAGCCACATTGTAAATATTGTAAATTCCCTACCATTCTGTGTCTACAGCTTCTATGCAGGTCTATGGGTCTCCAAGGTAACTGACAATAAAAAAAAAACACTGTAGTGTACGTGTAGTCTTAAGCGTCATGCACACGACTGCAGTCTTGCAGCCGTATACTATCCGCAATTGCGGATAGTATAAAATGCATGATTTCCTATTACCTGGAGCCCAGACCTCCAAAAAAAAAAGACATGTCATTATCTGGGTTGCATTTGCGGCCCGGGCTCATAGGAATCACTGCACATCTTCTGTGTGCGCGGTCCGTGATTGCGGATGACCAGCGCATGATACTCCATGGCCCGTTTGTGCCGTATTCACGGACCGTACACACATTTACAGCGTTTGGAGGGTGCCTAATTCCACAGTCAAACTCCCTTTTTTTGTCCCATTTTTCTTGCTAACCTATTGAATGTATATTAGAACCAAGTAGAGGATAGATGGAGTGAAGTATAACTGCAGAATCATACTACACAGGATCTGTTTGTAGTGTTAGGCATCATGCACGCAACTGCAATGTATTCGCATTTTTGCAGATAAATTGCGGATAAATTTTTTTCTATAGCCCCATGAACACGGCCGTGATTTACTCGGATCAGTGCGAGGGCCTCAAATTTGGACTGCAAAAACTCAGAACAAGTTATTTTACGGTCCGCATTTGCGGCTGCACCAATACTAGTGAATTGTTGTGAATCCGTGAGTCCGGATCACACACAGATGCACAACAAGGTTTTTTTGTGGTCCGACGGACCGCAATGGACCCGTGCTTTTGCGAACCGCAAAACCAATACGGTAGTGTGCATGAAGCATTAGTATGTAGTTACATAGGAGCTGTAGATACAAAACGGTAGGACGTTTTTAATTGCCTATTTGCAAAGTTGCTTAAATTGGACCTTCCCTTTGAAGAGTACTACACTTATATTAAAAATTGGGTCGGTAGGGGTTCGGTTACTGAGGCCCCCACTGTTGCTGAAACGAAGGTGTTGAGCGCTTTGCACCTTTGGCTGTGATCAGTGCTCCCTGTCGGACTGAAGACCGCTCTCATAGAACGTGTATGTAATTAGTCTTCAGGAAGACGAGGAGCGCTGATCACAGCTGAAGGTGCAATGCGCTCAGCTGAGCACTTCTGCACCTACGTTTCAGCAACGATGAGGGTCTCAGTACCCGGGCCCCCACCAATCCAAACATTTGATATTTCTCTGTGACATATTAAAAGTTTGAAAGTGTAGTTACCCTTTAAATATAATACATTTTGAAGCTGCCATGTACACAGTAAAGTACCTGCTGCCACTGACATAATAAAGGAAACAAAAAAGGAACATGTCATAATGTTGGTTAAAATAAAAATAGAAATCAACATTTATGTCAGACATACAGTAAAAGTATACAAGTAAATTGTATTAGCCTCTACTCTCAGTACATTAAAGGAAAACAGTTTAGAAATTAATTTAAAAAAAATAAAGAATAACCCGCAATGCTACTACTAATAATTTTGTTTTGGTACAAAAAAACTGGCCTGATTGCCCATTACAACCAATAATTTAGGTTGCTTTATGATTATAGGTAGAATTCTGATTATTGTAACTAACATTGTGACATCATCATAGGGCTTATAATTGTCTACGGTGTACATGATTGATGAAGTAACCAGCAGGAACACGGCTGTACCTATGATGCTCGGTATACATTTTCTTCATGTGAGTACAATGTTTCCTTTTTAGGCCGCCCTTCACACAGAGTTTTTTGGTGCGTACACGCGTTGGAATCTGCGCCAAAAAACTGCCAAAATCGCCCCCCTTTGATTGCAATGGGAGGCAGAGGCGTTTTTTCCCGGATGTTCTCTATATGTTTGGATCCTACTGAAGAGACCAAAGATAAAATGTAAAGCCACTGCTGCAATGCAAATGTAGCACTACATACCGGCTGTTTAAACAAATAACTATCCATGTAATGAATGGACGCGCCAGATTCAGTGGAGCTAGCCAACCCCCACTATGACGTCCATATGCCCTGATAGGCATATGCACAGGGGTTGTCTTGATGGGGGAACCTCTTTAGAATTAGGGAGCTGTGAACATTTGTTCCTGATAGTGGTAACCCAGTTGATCTAGGGTGCAGTTGCACCCGGGCACTCTTGCTTAAAGAGGCTCTGTCACCAGATTTTGCAACCCCTATCTGCTATTGCAGCAGATAGGCGCTGCAATGTAGATTACAGTAACGTTTTTATTTTTAAAAAACGAGCATTTTTGGCCAAGTTATGACCATTTTTGTAGTTATGCAAATGAGGCTTGCAAAAGTCCAAGTGGGTGTGTTTAAAAGTAAAAGTCCAAGTGGGCGTGTATTATGTGCGTACATCGGGGCGTTTTTAATACTTTTACTAGCTGGGCGCTCTGAAGAGAAGCATCATCCACTTCTCTTCAGAACGCCCAGCTTCTGACAGTGCAGATCTGTGACGTCACTCACAGGTCCTGCATCGTGTCGGCCACATCGGCACCAGAGGCTACAGTTGATTCTGCAGCAGCATCAGCGTTTGCAGGTAAGATCGACTTACCTGCAAACGCTGATGCTGCTGCAGAATCAACTGTAGCCTCTGGTGCCGATGTGGCCGACACGATGCAGGACCTGTGAGTGACGTCACAGATCTGCACTGCCAGAAGCTGGGCGTTCTGAAGAGAAGTGGATGATGCTTCTCTTCAGAGCGCCCAGCTAGTAAAAGTATTAAAAACGCCCCGATGTACGCACATAATACACGCCCACTTGGACTTTTACTGTAAACACACCCACTTGGACTTTTGCAAGCCTCATTTGCATAACTACAAAAATGGTCATAACTTGGCCAAAAATGCTCGTTTTTTAAAAATAAAAACGTTACTGTAATCTACATTGCAGCGCCTATCTGCTGCAATAGCAGATAGGGGTTGCAAAATCTGGTGACAGAGCCTCTTTAAATAGAACCTTTAAAACACGTAAAGGCTATGTACGCGTTTGAAGCCAATTTTCTTTTAATTTACTTAATGTTTTATTTGATTTTAACCAACTTTTACATTGGTTTTTATAAAAACAATTCACTTTTTGAAATACAGCTTATATGTACTCTGGTTACATGGAAGCTGTATCCTGCCGTCAAAGCCGATTTCCGTCAGGTCAGCAGGTTCGTGAATTTAGGTGTGATCATTATTAGCTGGATCCTACATGCCTCGACCAGGTTTCACCGGAGCCGTCAGTGCAGCTGACCTGTTGGAAAGGGCTTTGACGGCAGGATACAGCTTCTATGTATACAGGGTACATAGAAGATGCATCTCAAAAAGTAAAAAAAAAAAAATGGATACTGTCAGTGATGATTGAACAGTTTTAGAGTGTGTTAGAGACACAGCAGTTTGACAAGGGGAAAAGCAACACCCAGTTGTCAATTTATTAATACATTTCCAGTAGGAATAACAGAAGAATAGCACAATGTAGAGTCCTAAGAAAGGATGCTCCAAAATTGTTATTTAATGGGTAATACAAGTATTTGTTAAAACAGACATGTCAGGAGAGCTGATAGGTCCTCTTCAATTATTATGTATTCTGTCAGTTACTGTATTCTCCTCTATAGTCTTCAGTGTAATAATACTATGCAGAGCGTCAGTATAGAATTGGTATCTGACCACTATATGGTCACTGTATGGCGGTATCATTGGTTATTTTGGTGTTTGTTTAGTGGTAGCATATGCCTGTTCCTGACTGTGTGACTAGACATTTCTATGTTTGCTTTTATTTTCCTTCTTGTGTTGATGATGTTGTTTACATATTTAACCCCTTCCCGACATTTGCCGTACATGTACGTCATGGAAAGTACTGACTTCCCGCATCTTGCCGTACATGTACGCCAAATGTTTGGGACCGGCTCAGAAGCTGAGCCGGTCCCATCATCACCGGATCTCAGCTGTATCTTACAGCTGACATCCGGCTGTAACGGCGGGGACCGAAATTAGCTTCGATCCCCGCCATTAACCCCTTAAATGCAGCGCTCAAACGCGATCGCTGCACTTAAGGTGTTTTCAGCTCATCAGAACCCCAGTAATGAAATTGCCGGGGGTTCCGGTGGCTGCAATGGCAACCGGAGGCCTAATACTGGCCTCCCGGTCTGCCTAGCACCGAAGCCGGTCAAGATCCGCCCGGCGGCGGAGCCTGATCGGCTTCCGTAGCTGTCGGCAAGATGGCGCCGGGTCAGGAGCTGATCCGGCGTCATCAGCGGTGGAAGTCAGCTGTACTGTACAGCTGACATCCACCTGTAATGGCAGGAACCGGAGCTAGCTCCGATCCTTGCCATTAACCCCTTCGATGCAGCAATCGAAAGCGATTGCTGCATCGTAGCGGTTACTAGCAGATCGCCAGCCCTGACAGGCAATCGGGACTGGCGACTGCTGTTATGGCAACAGGAGACACAATGGTCTCCTGCTCTGCCATTACGGAAGCCGATTTAGGCCCCGCCGGGAGGCGAAGCCTAATCGGCTTGCTGTCAGTGAATGACTGACAGATCTAATACATTGCACTACATAGGTAGTGCAATGTATTAGAAAAAAAAAAATCTGACCGTTGGAACTTCAAGTCCCCTAGTGGGACTTGAGAAAAAGTGTAAAAAAAGTATAAAAAAGTGTAAAAAAAAGTGCACAAAATAAAAGTTTGAAAACAATAAAAGTTTCAAGTAATCAAATAAAACACAATCCCCTTTTACTCTTATCAAGTCCTTTATTATTGAAAAATAATAATAAACCATATGTATTTGGTATCGCCACGACCGTAACGACCGGAGGTATCAAAATATTATATTATTTATTGCACGCGGTGAACAGCGTAAAAAAAACCGTAAAAAACGTTACCAGAGTTTCTGTCTTTTGGTCACTTTGCCCTACAAATATTAGAATAAAAAGTGATCAAAAAGTCGCACGTATCCAAAAATGGTACCTATAAAAACTATAGCTCGTCCCGCAAAAAACAAGCCCTCATACACCTCCGTCGACAAAAAAATTAAAAAGTTATGGTTCTCACAACTTGGCGACAGAAAAAATACATTCTTTTTACAAAAGTAATTTTATTGCGCAAAAAGTTGTAAAACATGAAAAAGTTCTATAAATTAGGTATCGCCGGAATCGTACTGACCCGCAGAATAAAGTTAACATGTAATTTATAATGCGTGGTGAACGCTGTATAAAAAAAAAACGAAAAAAGCTGTGCCAGAATTGCATTTTTTTGTTTACCTGGCATCCCAAAAAATAGGATAAAAGGTGATCAAAAAGTCACATGTACCCCAAAATGGTACCAATAATAACTACAGCTCGTCCCGCAACAAACCAGCCCTCATACCGCTACGTCTATGAAAAATAAAATTAGTTATGGCTCCAATAAGTCAGGAAATAAAAAAATATGCAGTTGTGCCCGAGGGGAACATTTCTTCTGTTTGAAGAGGCGATTTTTCAAGGACCTAAAATTAGGGAACCAGGAAGGGGAGAGCCCAAACATATCCGCTGGAAGCGACGGTGCCCGTATTATACCAGGACAACACTTTCCCAGCAAAATTCCCCAAACTACAAAGGTGCCGAGTGCGGACCAAAAGGGGGATAAGAAATGACACCATTTATCAGTGCGACACCGGCCGGTGCGGAAAGGATTGCTTCACAGCGTAACACACATCTATGGATTATTTTATTGTTTTTTTTTACCCCATTATTATACCACCTGACTATGCCCCTTATATACTCCGCCCGGCTTACATATGCCCTACATTATAAACGGAAACACCAGTAAGACTCCAAACAAAACTACTACCAAGCAAAATCCACGCTCCAAAAGCCAAATGGCATTTCCTCCCATCTGAACCCTACAGCGTGCCCAAACAGAAGTTTCCTTCAACATATATGGCACCGTCATACCCGGGAGAACCCTTTTAGCAATTTTTGGGGTGTGTGTCTCCAGTGGCATAAGCTGGGCACGACATATTTGCCACTGAATGGCATATCTAGGGAAAAATATAAATTTTTAATTTGCACCATCCACAGCGCATTCATTTATGGAAAAGATCTGTGGGGTGAAAATGCTCACTACACCCCTTAATAAATGCCTTGAGGGGTGCAGTTTCCATAATGGGGTCACTTCCCAGGGGTTTATTTTTATTATTTCACATCTGAGCCTCTGCAGTTGTGAACCAATACTTTGTAAATCGCCAAATTAGGCCTCAATTTTACATGGTACCCTTTCACTCCTGAGCCTGGTCGACTGTCCAGGCAAGAGATTAGGGCCACATGTAGGGTGTTTCTAAAACCAGGAAACCCAGCATAATAATTAGAGAGCTGTCTCGTTATGGTGGCACAAGCTGGGCACCACATATTGTCCACATATCTGTGGAAAAAATCCCATTTTCACTCTGCAACATCGAGTTCACACTAATTTCTACAAAACACCTGCAGGGTTAACATGCTCACTACACCCGTAGGTAAATGCATTGAGGGGTGTAGTTTCCAAAATGGGGTCACTTCTGGGGGGTTTCAACTGTTTTGGGCCCACAGGCGCCCAGAAACCAATCCAGAAACATCTGCACTCCAAATGGCGGTCCTTCCCTTCTGAGCCCTGCCGTGTGCCCAAACAGCAGTTTATGACCACATATGGGGTATTGCCGTACTCGGTAGAAATTGCTTTACAAATGTTGGGTTCTTTTTTTCCTTTATTTGTTGCGAAAATGAAAAAATTTGCGCTAAAGCTACGTCTTATTGAAGAAAAAGGATTGTTTTTATTTTCACTGCCCAATTCTAATAAAATCTATGAAACATCTGTGGGGTCAAAATGCTCACTACGCCCCTAGATGAATTCCTCAAGAGGTGTAGTTTCCAAAATGGTGTCACTTTTTGGGCGTTTTCATTGTTTTTTCCCCTCAGGGGCTTTGCAAATGTGACATGGCCGCCGCAGACCATTCCTGCTCAATGTGATCTCCAAAAGCCAAATAGCGCTCTTTCCCTTCTAAGCCAAGCCGTGTCTCCAAACAGCCGTTTATTACCACATGTGGGGCATTGTTTTACTCGGGAGAAATTGCTTTACAAATTTTGTGGTGCTTTTTCTCCTTCAGTCCTTGTGGAAATGAGTAAAAATAAGCTAAACCTACATTTTATTTGAAAAAATGTTGATTTTTATTTTCAGGGCCTACTTCCAATAATTTCTGCAAAAAACCTGTGGGGTCAAAGAGCTCACTATACCCCTAGATAATTTCCTCAATGGGTGTAGTCTCCAAAATGGGGTCACTTGTGGGGGGTTTCCACTGTTTTGTCTCCTCAGGGACTTTGTAAATATGACATGGCCTCCGCAAACCATTCCTGCTAAACTTGAGCTCCAAAAGCCAAATAGCGCTCTTTCCCTTCTCAGCCCTGCCGTGTCTCCAAACAACCGTTTATTACCACATGTGGGGCATTGTTTTACTCGGGAGAGATTGGTTTACAAATTTTACGGTGCTTTTTCTCCTTCAGTCCTTGTGGAAATGAGAAAAAATTAGCTAAACCTACATTTTCTTTGAAAAAATTTAGATTGTCATTTTCAGGGCCTATTTCCAATAATTTATGCAAAAAACCTGTTGGGTCAAAACGCTCACTATACCCCTAGATAATTTCCTCAATGGGCGTAGTTTCCGAAATGTGGTCACTTGTGGGGGGTTTCCACTGTTTTGTCCCCTCAGGGGCTTTGTAAATGTGACATGGCCTCCGCAAACCATTCCTGCTAAACTTGAGCTCCAAAAGCCAAATAGCGCTCTTTCCCTTCTCAGCCTCGCCGTGTCTCCAAACAACCCGTTATTACCACATGTGGGGTATTGTTTTACTCGGGAGAAATTGCTTTACAAATTTTACGGTGCTTTTTCTCCTTTAGTCTTTGTGAAAATGAGAAAAAAAATCGCTAAACCTACATTTTCTTTGAAGAAATGTTGATTTTAATTTTCACGGCCTACTTCTAATAATTTCTGTAAAAAAGCTGTGCGGTCAAAATGCTCACTGTACCCCTAGATAATTTCCTTGAGGTGTGTAGTTTCCCAGATGGGGTCACTTTTGGGGGATTTTGACTGTTTTGGCACCGCAAGAGCCCTTCAAACCTGACATGGTGCCTAAAATTTATTCTAACAAAAATAAGGCCCCAAAATCCACTAGGTGTTCCTTTGCTTCTGAGGCCGGTGCTTCAGTCCAGTAGTACGCTACGGCCACATGTGGGATATTTCCTAAAACTGCAGAAACTGGGCAACAAATATTGAGTTGCATTTCTCTGGTAAAACCTTCTGTGTTATAAAAAAAATTGTACTAAAAATTTATTTCTGCAAAAAAAATATGAAATTTGTAAAATTCACCTCTACATTGCTTTAATTCCTGTGATATGTGTAAAGGGTTAAGACATTTTCTAAATGCTGTTTTGAATACTTTGAGGGGTGAAGTTTTTAAAATGGGGTGACTTTTTGGGGGTTTCTAATATATAAGGCCCTCAAAGCCACTTCACAACTGAACTGGCCCCTGTAAAAATAGCCTTTTGAAATTTTCTTGAAAATGTGAGAAATTGCTGCTAAAGTTCTAAGCCTTGTGAGGTCATAGAAAAATAAAAGGATGTTCAAAAAACAATGCCAATCTAAAGTAGACATATGGGGGATGTTAATTAGCAACAATTTTGGGTGGTATAACTGCCTGTCTTACAAGCAGATACATTTAAATTGAGAAAAATGCTAATTTTTGCAATTTTTCGCTACATTTTGGTGTTTTTCACAATTAAATACTGAACATATCGAGCAAATTTTGCCAGTAACATAAAGTCCAATGTGTCACGAGAAAACAATCTCAGAATCGCTTGGATAGGTGAAAGCATTCCGGAGTTATTACCACATAAAGTGACACATGTCAGATTTTAAAAATGAGGCTCTGTCAGGAAGGTCAAAAGTGGCTAAAGAGGGAAGGGGTTAAAGAGGCTCTGTCACCACATTATAAGTGGCCTATCTCCTACATAAGGAGATCGGCGCTATAATGTAGGTGACAGTAATGCTTTTTATTTTAAAAAAACTATCTATTTTAACCACGTTATTAGCGATTTTGGTTTATGCTAATGAGTTTGTTTCTTAATGCCCAAGTGGGCGTGCTTTTACTTTCGACCAAGTGGAGCGTTGTACAGAGGAGTGTATGACGCTGACCAGTGTATGTGGCTGCACATCGTGTTCTAGTAAGAACGTGATGCTGCTGTGTAAATGAATGGAGAGGAGTGTATGACGCTGACTGGTCACTGATTGGTCAGCGTCATACACTCTGTACAACGCCCACTTGGTCAAAAGTAAAAACACGCCCACTTGTTCATTAAGAAACTCATTAGTATAAACCTCAAAATCGCTAATAAAGTGGTATAAAATAGATAGTTTTTCTAAATAAAAAGCATTACTGTCACCTACATTACAGCACCGATCTCCTTATGTAGGAGATGGGGCGCTTATAATGTGGTGACAGAGCCTCTTTAAGTGCGTGGTGAGGAGTGTGACCAAAGTAAAGCAATAGTCGCTGCTATTTTTCTGCAATATGCGGGTGAAGGTGGGCTGGCCATATTGTATGTGAGCTGGTGTGGTTTGTGTGCAAGGGCTGTTTTTTAGTTCTAGTTTAGCCCTACCTATGATCATAATGGAATGACTGCTGAGAAGTGATCTCTACAGAACAGGGTGTCAGTCTATTATGAGGTTCAGTGGCCGGAGTGAAAACTGCAACATTTTTGGAATATTTTTGATTATAGATAATGACATGGAAAATTTCAATAAAAAATCATCATCACCAAAATTTCTTTAAAAATATGTTTAACAAAAAATTTGATAATGGGTCATTTTCGGATGATGCATTCCCTTTTAAGGGTTAAAATACTAGTGTAAAGAAGAGTGTAGACATGTCATATAGTATTATGTAGGGGAGTGGGCTCACAGGTGAAATTGTTGGTTATGGGTAGGGTAACACACAGCATAAAACACTGCAGATTTTCTGCAAGGGATTTGATTGTGGATCATCCGCAGCGTATTATAGTAGCAGCAGAGTGGATGATATGCGAAAAAATTTGCCAAGAAACCGTTCATAAATTGACCTGTAGTGCTGTTCTTTCAATCCGCAGCCTGTGAATTTATGTTGCGGAATCGCTGCTCTTCTGTTGTAGGTTTTCCCCATTGAATTCAATGGGGAGGTAAAACCCGCAATAAATAGGCAAATGTGGCGGTTTTTATGGTGAAAATGCTGCAGAAATTGCAAATCTGAAAAAAATAATTTTTCAAAAGAATAGAAAGCTAAATACATAGCTCTGGGCATTGTCATAGCGACGCTATCCTCTGTTCTATGTGCAGAATGGCCTCCTGGGGTGAGGTTTTATCCCATGTGATTGCTGCAGCATCGTCCCAGGAGGCCGAGCTGTACTCAGAGCAGAGGGACGCAGGGTCGGACTGGCCCACCAGAGGATCCTATGGTGGGTCCAAAAGGTCTAGCAGAGGACAACCCCATTTGGATATGACTTTGGAGATAACCACTTGCCAACTAGGGTCTATTTCTTATCAACTGATTAACAAATTACCTATTAGATCTTATTGATCATATGTTCTGTATGTAGATAAGAGACACAAAACACAGCGCCACATAGTGTAGATTTACCAAAGTAAAGAGATGCAAAAATCCAGAAATCCAATTAGGTGCTCACCTAGGATCAAAGGACAACGAACAGTGGAGAGAATGGTTGCTGCTGCTGCCAGGACTCGGTGCCGGTGTTCCACGGAAAACCGCAAGGGATATACTGATATACAAATAAAAAATAGAGTCTCCAAGGCGCTGCTGCACGGGGAAGTAATGAGCATAAAGGAAGTATAAGGTATAGGTGATTTATTAGAAACAAGGCTACGCGTTTCAATGCCGCATCGGCATCTTCATCAGGCCTGATGAAGATGCCGGTGCGGCATTGAAACGCGTAGCCTTGTTTCTAATAAATCACCTATACCTTATACTTCCTTTATGCTCATTACTTCCCCGTGCAGCAGCGCCTTGGAGACTCTATTTTTTATTTGTATATCAGTATGTTCTGTATGTGCAATGATAACAAAGATTATTATACAATTAAAAGTGGACATGCTAATTTTCTGTATAGATGGAGAGTGGGTCCTTGAGATTTTTTCCTGGTATCCCAGTCCGACGCTAGAGGGACGCGACGCTTTGACAATGGAAAACTTGATCAGTATAAACTTTTTTTCTAGAACTATTTCTAGCAGTGGAGAGTCCGCCTAAAAAACTGCACCACAATTCGGTGCGGTTTTTCACAATTTGGTGCACATCCGTAGCCCTCCGCAATTTTGAACGCGCCCATAGACTTCTATGTGTGAGTCTGTGCCGCAATTGTGGACAAAAATAGGACTTGTTCTATATTTTGCAGATCATTTCTACAGCCTAGACAGACATCCGTATAAATACGGAAATGTGTCCACGGCCTATAAAAATGAATGGGTCCGCAGATAGAAACTACAGTCATGTGCATGGGGACTCATTTAGGGGTTGTGCTCAGAGACGAATATATGCTACTTATGGCTTCTTGAGGCTTCTAGTCAGGATGGGGTCGTCTGTGCATCCTCTTGCATGGTAGGACTTGAGGTGGGATGTCTAGTTTGGCTCCTCAGAAGATATCACAGAAAGGGTTTACTTGCCCCTTAAAAATACATTTTGTTTTATCAGAAACCAGGCACACTAACATCTCTTTACTGATCCAATACATCTATAGCATATACTAGGAATGTATTATCACACCTCTTTCTTGTTTTTTTTCTAGATGCCTATTTGAAAGTGAAGAGAAGCAAGATATGGAATCCTCCAGTCAGCGGCAATAGAGGAATCAGAGGCCTGGCAAATTAATATTATTATTATTAATTATTGATAATTATCAGGCTAGTTTCTAGCTCTGGACTTTCAGAGGTGTGGTAATACCTTCTTGGTATATAAGAATATATGTCTAGTAGTACATATATTGTCTTTAGATATTTAAGGGCATTGTAAATTAATTTGTGTTTTTCACATTTGACATTCCATAATACACATTCATCACTATCTCCTTTTCCCCAGTGGGAAATTTTGGCTGTCATGTTGTCATAAGGACTTTGTGTCTTTCATGGGGGCACTGTGTCTGGGATTAGAGACAGTGTAGACTGTTATGAAGTTATTGTGAATGGCATGGAAAGGATTGAGGTAATTGTGGGCATTTGTGAGTGGTAAAAAGGGTTTTGAGTGCATTTTAGTCAATGTTCCCTCTAAGTTTTGGGAGCTCCTGAGCGGGGCAGTTAGGGAGCAGGGCGAGTCTCCATCAATGGTGGGCGATCTGATGACCATAAGTAATACCCCAGTAAACGCTAATATAGCGACTAAATAAGAGAATAAGAAAACGTATACCCTATAGATAGCGCCACACATACCCCTGTAGATAGCACCACACAGACCGCCCCGTAGATAGCGTCACACAGACCCTGCTGTAGATAGCGTCACACAGACCCCCTGTAGATAGCGACACACAGACCCCCTGTAGATAGCGACACACAGACCCCCTGTAGATAGCGACACACAGACCCCCTGTAGATAGCGCCACACAGACCCCCTGTAGATAGCGCCACACAGACCCCCTGTAGATAGCGCCACACAGACCCCCTGTAGATAGCGCCACACAGACCCCCTGTAGATAGCGCCACACAGACCCCCTGTAGATAGCACCACACAGACCCCCTGTAGATAGCGACACACAGACCCCCCTGTAGATAGCACCACACAGACCCCCCTGTAGATAGCGCCACACAGACCCCGCTGTAGATAGCGTCACACAGACCCCACAGACCCCCTGTAGATAGCGACACACAGACCCCCTGTAGATAGCGCCACACAGAGCCCCTGTAGATAGCGCCACACAGACCCCCTGTAGATAGCACCACACAGACCCCCCTGTAGATAGCACCACACAGACCCCCCTGTAGATAGCGCCACACAGACCCCGCTGTAGATAGCGTCACACAGACCCCACAGACCCCCATGTAGATAGCGCCACACAGACCCCCAAGTAGATTACGCCACACAGACCCCCCCTTGTAGATAGCGCCGCACAGACCCCCCTTGTAGATAGCGCCACACAGACCGCCCTGTAGATAGCGCCACACAGACCCCCCAAGTTGATAGGGCCACACAGACCCCCCCAGTAGATAGCACCACACAGACCTCCCTGTAGATAGCGCCACACAGACCCCCCTGTAGATAGTGCCACCCAACCCCAATGTAGATACTACCCCATGTTGATACTGTATATACTGCATTCAAGAGGAAAAGATCAGGACTCCTTGTGGAATTTGGAAAATAAATCTTCTTTATTTATTTAGATAGCCAGAGGAAAGGCTGAACAGCTTAAAGTGGACACAATACATAAAACGTTTGTCCTCTCTTTTCCACAAGGAGTTCTGATCTTTTCCTCTTGAATGCTGTTCCTATAGCGTGGAGATCGCTGTCTTCTTCGTACACCTGGGAGGATGAGCTGACCTTTCTATTCATTTATTAATACTGTATATACTGCCACACAGCCCCCCTTGTATGTACTGCCACACAGAGCCCCTTGTATATACTGCCACACAGCCCCCCTTGTATATACTGCCACACAGCCCCCCTTGTATATACTGCCACACAGCCCCCTTGTATATACTGCCACACAGCCCCCTTGTATATACGGCCACACAGACCCCCGTATATACTTCCACACAGACCCCTTTTATATACTGCCACACAGGCCCCCCTTGTATATACTGCCACACATCCCCCCTTGTATATACTGCCACACAGACCCCTTTGTATATACTGCCACACAGACCCCCTTGTATATACTGCCACGCAGAGCCCCGTATATACTGCCACACAGAGCCCCGTATATACTGCCACGCAGACCCCCGTATATACTGACACACAGCCCCCCTTGTATATACTGTCACACACAGCCCCCCTTTGTAGATAGCCACACATAGCCCCCCTTGTAGATAGCCACACACAGCCCCCCTTCTAGATAGCCACACACAGCCCCCCTTCTAGATAGCCACACAGCCCCCCTTCTAGATAGCCACACAGCCCCCCTTGTAGATAGCCACACGCAGCCCCCTTGTAGATAGCTACACACTGACCCCCTTCTAGATAGCGCCCCCCATTCCCTTGTAAAAAGCACCGCACAGCCTCCCCCCTTCCCTTGTACTTAGTGCAAACAGAGCGGAGGGCGGTAGCCCACCGCTACAACTCTCTGCTCTACCTGAGACGACTCACCGTCAGGAGGAGGAGGAGAAGGTGGTCATGCGGTGAAGAACGGATTACTTTTGTCTGGGGTCGGTGACGGCGCAGGACTGGACCAGTTCAGTCACCTGACCTCATGTCAGGTGACTGAATTGGTCCACTCCCGGCACCAACCTCACTTGTCAGCGGACGGCCTGCATGCCATCTCTGATACTCTGGGCTATCTCCTCCCTCTCTCACCTTCCGGGAGTTGTCATTGGGTGGTCGCTCCGTGAAGGTGAGTGAGGGAGGAGATTGAGAAACTTCTGCCCGCCGCACTGACAGTGCGCAGGCTTTAAAGTTCAGTGAGCGGGGGGGGGGGGGGGCGTGGAAGATGTGCAGCCGTGCAGCCGCGTACCTTATAGGGAACATTGAATGTAGTTGTCATTGGGGCATTATGACTGTTGTAGGGGAACAGCGGCTGCCATGGGGGTATAGTATTAGGCTGCATAAAGGGCATTGATGCATGGATAAAGTACGTTATGGTCCCATGAGGTAAACAGTTGATTTTATTGGGACTTTTTTTTAACTGTCACAGGGCATTGTAGTTGCCATTGGGGTGTGGAGGAATTGTGTCATGGTTGTATTGCTGTTGGTCTAGTGGGCAATCAAGGCACTGTGGCTGGCATATAGGGCAATGTGGGTGGGCGAGAGACTGGACATTGTAGCTGTCATGGGGGCATTTTATCTGGTTTATAGAATATTGGTGATTTTATGGTAGGATTGTGTCTGTTACGTGGTCATTTGGGCTTTGTGGTTGATTGGCATGGATAAAATTGGGCGCATTTTGATTGTGATTAGGGACATAGTGGGTGTCATGAGGGCATTGTGACTGTCATGGGGGATTTGTGTCTGTCATGGGCGGTTAGCAAAATTAGATGTGAGGGCATTGTGACTTTCATAGGGGCATAGGAGCCCACAAAGGGACATTGACAAATTGTGGTTGCCCTTTTGGTATTCAGGCTAACATAATGGGCATTGATGGCAATGTTTCATGGATAAAGTACATTGCGGCACCATGATGGAGATTGTTGATTTCATGGAGGCATTGTGGTTGACAAATTGGTAATTGAGGGCATTGCGGCATGCATGGAGGGCATTATGGCTGTCATATTGTCATTGTGACTGTTATAAAGGACATTGTGGGTTTCATGAGGGCATAGTAACTCTTACAGGAACTGTGTTGCTGGCATGAAACCTCGTGGCTGCCTTTCTGGCATTCGGGTCATTGTCGTTCTCATGGGTGCATTGTGGCTTACATGGGAGCTTTGCAGCTGTCATAAGGGGGCATTGTGGCTTACATGGAGGACATTTTAGTGGTCATTGCAGCTGGGAAAAGGGATATTGTCGGCATTGTTGTTGGGATAAAGTACTCTGTGTCTGGCATGGGGGCATTGTGGCTGGCATAGTGGTCATTGACCGCATGGTGGCTGTCATGGCGGCATTTTGGCAAATATAATGGACATTGCGTGTTCATTGTGGCTGTCATGGGGGTATAGTGACTTACAAGGAGGCAATGTAGGTAACATGGGGCATAGTGGCTCTAATAAGAACCGTGTGGCTGTCATGGGGGATTTGTAGATGGGATAAGGTACATCTTGGGTGTTATGAGGGCATTGTGGCTTTTACTGGAGTATTGTGGCTGGCATGGAGGGCACTATGATTGTCTGGTGGGAATTTTGGTTGGCTGAGCAGGTATTGAGGGTATTCTGACTTGCATTGATGGCAATGTGTTTGTCATGGGGCAATGTGATTGGCACAGAGGACTTGGCGAAGAACAAAAATAGATTTTACTCAATGGGTTTTTGTTCCAGGAGGCACAAGTTAAGTGAGAAATGGTTAATTAAACAGTTGGGTAAAAGTTTGCTTTTAGTCTTTTATGGGGGTGTTAAATGTTGATAAAATTCCTATTATCATTAAGTAAAGTAGGTGTGATAGAAATAATTCAAAAGGTTTTGAGAATAAAATTATTTTGAGTTGGATATCCCTGGTCAGATGTGGTTTGGTTTGGTTTGGTTGAGCTGTTCCTGATTTAGAAATTCTGATGTCTGATACCAATGACATTGCCAAGCCAAGTATATTTTGTTGGGCAATATGTTACACAATATTTCTGGTTATCATCAGTGTTCATAAACGTCTTCCCTGAAATAAGGTTCATTTTTGTATAGTTGATGTATCCTTTTCTTTGCCTCTCTAGTGATTTAGCCAGAGGTTACAAGTCAGTGTCCGGCTATTTTCACTACTAGTGATATCAATTTGTGTCCTAACTTGGCGCATGTGATTTTTCTATTGAATGTGTAATATTTTTCCTGATTGATGATATTCGCATTACTTTGTCCTCTATAGGGCACATTTAGGCCCATGTTATACATGCGTTGTAAATGGTCCAATGAATAGATGGTAGAATGGTTTGCTGTTTTATACAGGTGTGGAGGTGAGTGCTATTTGTGGCTTCTAGTCAGGATGGGGTTGTCTGTGCATCCTCTTGGATAGGAAGGCTTGAGGTGGGATCTCTAGTTTGGCTCCTCAGAAGGTTCAATTGCCCCTTTAAAAATTACTTTAGTTTTATAAGAGACGAGACACACTAACCTGTCTTCACTGATCCAATACATCTATAGCATTTACCAGGGACGTATTATCACACCTCTTTCTTTTTTTTTTCTAGGGGTCTATTTGAAAGTGACGAGCAGCAAGATATGGAATCCCCCAGTCAGCGGCAATAGAGAAATCAGAGGACTGGTAATTAATATTATTAATTACTGCTAATTATCAGGCTCGCTTCTAGCTCTGGAGTTTCAGAGGTGTGGTAATACCTTCCTGGTATATAAAGATTTATGTCTAGTAGTACATATGTTAGCTATAGATATTTAATGAGGCTCTGTCACCAGATTATAAGTGGCCTATCACCTACATAATCTGATCGGCGCTGTAATGTAGATAACAACAGTGGAGCAAGTTATGAACAATTTTAGATTTATGATAATTCGTTTCTTAATATACAACTGGGCGTTTTTTTACCGTTTACCAACTGGGCGTTGTAAAGAGAAGTGTATGACGCTGATCAATGAGCGTCATACACTTCTCATCGTTCCAGCCCAGCTGGTTTCACTGCACACACAGCGGGATCTCGCTGTGAATGACAGCACAGCATGATAACGCGAGATCACGCTGTGCTGTCACTTTCTCACACATACAGAAGTGTCTTGAGAGTAAATAGACATTGCCTCCAGCCAGGATGCAATGTCTTTTCACACTCCCGACACTTCGGCAAAGTTTCTGTGGGACTTACTCACACAGCACAGCGTGATCCCGCGAGATCACTTGTGCTGTGATTTAAGTCCCACAGAAACTTTACCGAAGTGTCGGGAGTGTGAACAGACATTGTATCCTGGCTGGAGGTAATGTCTATTTACTCTCAAGACACTTCGGTAAAGTTAATGTGTGAGTATGAGACAGCACAGTGTGATCTCGCGAAATCAGGCTGTGCTATCATTCACAGCAACATGCTGCTGACAAAAATGTGAGGGCCGATGCCTTGCCCAGGTCGTTCGAGACTTAGGACGCCATAGAGTCTCTGCAAAACAGCATCTATCCTGTATTGTCTATGTCAACCCCTTGCAAGTTAGAGACATTCCTCCGGGGTAGAACTTTTGTACGCCTAGCGTACAGAAGAAGAATTCTTCGCTGGGGACACAGCTCCAAACTGGCAGGTCAAACCCGAGACTTGATTGCCTGCCATTTTTGGTGGCCCACGCTGCCCAAAGACATCATGGACTTTGTCTCGTCCTGCACGGTGTGCACTGCTAGCAAGGTTGCTCACTCCAAGCCTGTAGGCCTGCTCCAGCCGCTGCCGGTGCCCAATGCCTCCTGTCAGCATATAGCAATGGACTTTGTCACAGATATACCTCCCTCTGCTGGATGCAGTACGGTCTAGGTGGTGGTGGACCAATTTTCAAAAATGGCTCATTTTGTTCTGCTGACTGGCCTACCTTCATCTTCTCGACTGGCCAACCTCTTCAGCCAACACATCTTCCGCCTGCATGGCTTACCTCTGCATATTGTGTCTGATCAGGGGGTTCAGTTTACCTCAAAGTTCTGGAGAGCCCTCTGTAAACTCCTTGATGTGAAGTTGGACTTTTCCTCTGCCTACCATCCCCAGTCCTATGGTCAAGTCGGGAGGATCAATCAAATCATGGAGAACTATCTACGACACTTCATCTCCAGGCAGCATGATGACTGGGTGCAACTTCTTTCTTGGGCCGAGTTCTCCTATAACAACCACACAAGTGAGCCCACTGCTGCCACTCCATTCTTCATTGTTTACGGCCAACACCCACAAATTCCTCTCCCTGTGCCAGCTAAGTCCCAGGTGTCCGCAGCTGACTATGCATTCAGGGACTTCCTGCAGATCTGGCAGCAAACCCCATCCTCTATTCTGCTGGCGGTCGACCGCATGAAACGAAAGGCAGACAAAAAGAGAAGAGAGTCTCCTCAGGTTCTTCCAGGTGCCAATGCCCGGCTGTCCTTTAGGAATATCCGGCTGATTGTGCCATCATACAAGTTTGCTCCCAGGTTCCTCGGACCCTTTGAGATCCTACAGCAGATCAACCCTGTCTCCTACAAGCTTCGGCTGCCTCCCACCCTCAAGATCCCCAACTTCTTTCATGTCTCCCACCTG